>NC_132789.1:51405958-51709317 GCF_048418805.1 Vulpes vulpes
ACCTCTCCTGCTACACTATCATTCCCCTCAGAGTGATGAGAAGTGACTCTCATAGCAGCTGCCAAGCTGTGTGAGCTAGCACCTGGCCCCCCAGGCAGGTATGGCCATTCTTCCCTCTTCTGCCCCACAGGATTCTTAGTCTCGCTCTCCTTTTATGCCCTTTACCACAACCCGAATGTGTGGCCAAACCCAGAGGTACAATGGCCTTGGGAGGATGGTATGGGGAATCTCTGCATGCCAATCCTTCCTCCCATTCCATTTCTGGGTGTGTCATGAGGTTGAGAGGAAGAAGGAGCTGGCCATACCTATCCTGAACCTGGTGTTGCTGTACAGGTGTTTGACCCTTCCTGCTTTGCACCAGATGCGTTTCGACACAGCCATGCTTTCCTGCCCTTCTCAGGAGGATAAAGTTGAGGCACTTGTACTGGGATGGGAGGAGAGGGCTGTTTACTAGGAACATTCCTGTTGTTTGTTGCTTCCTACATTTACATGGGTGTTGCAGATATGCCCTGACATGTTGGTGTGCTGGGAAAGAGGTGTGTGTCTCTATGCACGAAAGAAATTTGGTAATCACTGCAGGCTATGGAAACTTTGACCCATTTGTCTCACTCGTCTCCAGCCACAGTTCAGTGTCAGTGGCTATTCAATGGTTCGAGGCATTCTTGTGATTTCTTCACTTTATGAGAGTGACTTTAGTACTGGACATTGTCACATGTAGTTTTCAAGTGTTGTCAAAGTCAAATCAGGGTATAATAAAAATATTTCTTTTGTACACATTCTCAAACCAGCCCCTCTCGCCACTCAACCCTCACACTGCACTGATGCCTAGGTGCATGTGTTTCCATCCTCAGCTGCGTCACGTCTGAGATATTTAAGCCTACAGAGGAAAATATCCTGCGATCTCTTAAGGGCCTCAGAAGTATTCAACTTGTGTCTCCAGTATTTTTGCCTCTATTCAAAAGAATTTTGGACTGCATGGAAATGATCATGAATACTTGACAGTTTTCTCCGTTGTGAAATCAGTACATACTGGGCTCTACATACCTGAATATTACACTTTGAGTCCAATTATCCAATAAGCAAGTATATAAAATGAGGATATTAAATGGCTTTTGAGAGAAAATCCACGGTTTTGTATATGTACATGACAAGTGGCATTTGAAAGTTCATGGCATATGAAATAGAAAGGACACTTGAAATGGCTGTTCAGCTGCATGACTATTCTCCTGAGTGAAATCCTCCTGGGCTGCTGAAATTGTCCTATAAATCATATATAGTAACTTCTGTAAACTTTTTAAGTAGTTATTAGAAAAATGCATTTTAGCAAATATATGAATCTTCAGTCCTTCTGAACTAAGTGAATCTACTCTCCAGAATAGGCTTTAAGCAAACTATTCTCCAGATACTGGGCCAGGATTTGGTTTCCTCCTGGGATTACCTCCTTCCTCCTAGACATTGGTGCAAGTCATGTGGTTGTCACTAGAGATAGGAGAGGGGTAGACAGCTCAATTCCTAGCTCAGAACTAATGGAGACTTCTGTTTATTCCTTTCTGCTTTCCTATTCAATTCGGTAAACCTCATTCAATATCTAAGAATAATTATTAAGCCGGACTCTGTGCCAAGCCTATGCTATAAGATGGGAAACTGCCCTGGCCTCCAGGAGTTCTCAGCCAAGAAATAAATGCCTCTACTCAAAAGAGACATCATCCATTCATTCTTTCTTGTCCACACTCATTTACTAATTGACCCTACAGCAGGACGTTCCGTGTTTCTGGCACTGTCCTGTACTGGAAAGTGACGTGTCCTTGAATAAAATACCATGTCATTCAGGGTCCAGGAATGAAGAGGCACAGCCAATGGTGGGTGGGTTGTGTGTGTGTGGGGGGGCTGAAGACAGAGTGGCATTGCCCTTAGCCTTGCGCATTTGGCGGGCAGAGGTGGAGAGAGGGCATTCTCTTGGATATCCTCAACAGGTTCTGGGCTGGGAGACAGAACTGGATAGGTGACAGGTGAATGTGCCAACAACCCAGAGAGGGCTTTGATGCTCGCTGAGCCCTATGGGCATGCTTACCTGTGATGGAGGACATGGGGGCTTCTGAGTATAGGAGGGTGGGGTATCAGGAGAGGGATCAGAGGCAGGAGACAGAAAAGTCCAGTTGAGCAGCAGCTGAAGGATGATAGGCAGGACACTTCTGCACTAGAATTGGAAGGCAACAGCAGCTGGTTGAATGAGGGGCTGATGGGGAGGTAGGAGTCTGGACCCAAACTGGGAGGCAGATGGTGCAGCAGCTTGAGCATCCCTAAGGCTCTACCCCTGCAGGGAGCTTCCCTGTTGGCATCCTGACTTCCTTACCCAACTCCATCTTGTCATTTCTATGAGGATCTGGATCCCTGTGTGCCCGCGGGATATGGTTAGGATCTGAAGTGTGGTCCAGCCCACCCCCTCTAGTGCCCTGGCCTGGCCTCCACATTGTGAAACTAGTAATGGCTGATTCAGAGAGCAAAGAACCTAATGATTAATGTTGTAGTGATCACTTGACTTGGCTCTGAGGCTCAAAGTGTTGACCCTCCTGTAACAGGGTTTCAGGGCTGCTGAGAGCAGGGGTAAAATGAGGAGCTGATCCTGGAGGAGTGTAGGCTTTTGTCAGAGGTCAAGGGGAGAGTGTTAACAAAGCAAGGCTTGGGGTAGAGATGTGCATGTGTCCAGGGAAGGGGATCAGGGCTGGGCCCATGCAGGCTGGCCCTGAATGGACTGTTCCTGGCAGGGGCTTTGAGGCCACTCGTCGTTTCCTTTTCCCTCCCGGGCCCAGGAACTGCATCGGGCAGCACTTTGCCGTGAACGAGTTGAAGTTGGCAGTGGCCCTGGCCCTGCTCCGCTTTGAGCTGGCACCAGATCCCTTCAGGATCCCTGTTCCTACTCCAAGGATTGTGTTGATGTCCAAGAATGGGATCTACCTGCATCTCAGGAAGCTCCTCTAACCCTTGTGGGGACAAGGATGAGCCCCGAGGGCCTCCTGCCTGCCATTCTGTCTTCCTGTCAGTCTCTCCTGTCTGCTGGCTTCTGCTCACTTCCTGCTTTCCTCTGCTCACCTGCCAGCCTTCCTGCTCTCCTGCTCTCCTGCTCTTGCACATGAGATTGTGTTTCTGTGTCTCACCCTTTTCCATGATTCCTTCTTGTTTGTCTGTTGCCTTTCTCCTAAGGAGCTGTCGCTCTGACTGTCCACATAAATCATCATGGCTGATTATTTTTCAGGCTCTGAAAGTGTGTCCTCTCTCCCTGTCGTTGTTTCTGGCTGCTGCTCCCCTGTCCCTATAATGTTTTCTCTTACTGCTTTACTGTATTACACAAACTTAGTTCTTTCAAAGAGCACAAATGGATAATCTTGTGTTTTAGGAGTCATAAATCTGAAATGAGTCTCACTGGATCGCAACGAAGGCATGTAGATAATCTAAGGCATAATCTCTTCTCTTGTATTTTCCACCTTCTCAGAATCCACTCTTAAGGCTATTCAATGAGGGGACTAGGCCTCCTGATTTCTCATGGAAATATCCTTATCTTCAATTCAGCTGAGTCAGATGTTAACCATACCTGTCAAATTTTTAGTGCAACATCTAGACTTTTGTTTAATTGAACAAGGGTACTCCAGCCAATCCAAGTACACCTGTAAAGCGAGACATGTCAGTCGCCCTTTTGTCCACTTGGCATTCACACTTTCCCTTACACCATACTTTGTCTCTAACCAAGTAAAATAAAGTCATGCTCTACCAACTCAGCTGCCTATGACTGAACCTGTGTAGTCCCTTTTCCCCAAAAACAAAGCCCGTTTTTGGAAGGTCTTCTCTCTTCTCCCCAAAATGCTGTAACCTAAATGCTATGACAAAAAGTTAACTACTAGTTTTTCATGTTACATTTGATGTGCAGATTATAAGACAAGGAAGGAAAAAATCAGACCCACATACCTACACATGCATAATTATACTCATAACAAGTAAGGGAAAATGCTAGAAAGCATTACACTCCTTATTTCTATAACATGTGACATGGCCATCATTAGCATTAAAAAATTTTTTTATTGCAGTTCAATTTGCCAACATATAACATAACACCCAGGGCTCATCCTACAGAGTGCCCCTTTCAGTGCCAATCACCCAGTCACCACAACTCCCTGCCCACCTCCCTTCCACTACCACTTATTCATTTCCCAGGGATAGGTGTCTCTCATGTTCTGTCTCCTTCACTGATATTTTCACTCATTTTCCCTTTTTTTCCCTTTATTCCCTTTCACTATTTTTTATATTTCCAAAATGAATGAGACCATATAATGTTTGTCCTTCTCCGATTGACTTATTTCACTCAGCATAATACCCTCCAGTTTTCATTTGAAAATGAAAACAACGACAGTCCAAAACTTTGGGATGCAGTGAAGGTGGTCATAAGAGGGGAAGTATATAGCAACCCAGGCCTTCCTTGAGAAACAAAAAGTGTCTCAAATACACAATTAACCTTATACCCAAAGGAGTTGCAGAATAAACAGCAAATAAAGCCCAAAACCAGCAGAAGAAGGGAAATGATACAGATTAAAGCAGAAATAAATGATACAGAAATATTTTTTTTAAAAACACAGTAGAACAGATCAATGAAACTGGGAACTGGTTCTTTTAAAGAATTAACAAAACTGATGAACTGCTACCCAGACCTAACAAACAGAAAAGAGAAAGGACCTGGATAAATAAAATCACAAATGAAAGAAGAGAGATGCTAACCAATACCACAGGAATACATTTATCAGGGAAGATTATGAGCAACTCTATGCCAGCAATTTGGGCAATGTGGAAGAAATGGATAAATGACTAGAAGCATACTAGCACATATACATATAAATTACCACAACTGAAAGAGGAAGAAACAGATAATTTGAACAGACCTATAACCAGTGAAGAAATTGAACCAGTAATCAAAAATCTTCCAATACACAAGCGCTCGTGGCCAGAGAGCTTCCCAGGGCAATTCTACCAACATGTAAAGTAGAGGGAACACCTATTCTTCT
Source organism: Vulpes vulpes (assembly GCF_048418805.1). NCBI lineage: Eukaryota > Metazoa > Chordata > Mammalia > Carnivora > Canidae > Vulpes > Vulpes vulpes. The sequence continues at coordinate 51,411,007 of NC_132789.1, forward strand.
GAAACTGTTCCATAAAACAGAAACAGAAGGAAAATCTCCAACCCATTCTCTGAGGCCAACATTACTTTGATTCCAAAGCCAGACAAAGACCCAATAGAAAGGAGAATTACAAGACCACTATCCCTGACGAACACAACTACAAAAATTCTCAACAAGTTACTAGCAAATCAAATTAACAGTACATTAAAAGAATTATTGACATGATCCAGTTGGTTTTATTCCTGGACTCCAGGGTGCTTCAATATCCACGGATCAATCAACGTGATACACCACATTAATTAAAGAAAGGATAAGAACCATATAATCCTCTCAACGGATGCAGAAAAAGTATTTGACAAAAACATGGATAGAAGGAACATAGCTCAACATCATAAAGGCCATATACCAAAGACCCACAACTAATATCATCCTCAATGGGGAAAAACTGAGAGCTTTTCCCCAAAGGTCAGGAACATGCAGGGATGTTGACTCTCACCACTATTGTTCAATATAATACGGGAATTCCTGGCCTCAGGCATCAGACAATAAAAAGAAATAAAAGGCATCCACATCGGTAAGGAAGAAGTGAAACTTTTACTCTTTGTAGATGACATGATGCTCTCCACCAAAAAATTATGAGAACTTGTACATGAATTCGGCAAAGTTGCAAGATATAAAATCAACATACAGAAATCAGTTGCATTTCTATACACCAATAATGAAGCTGCAGGAAGAGAAATCAAGGAATTGATCCCATTTACAATTGCACCAAAAATTCTAAGATCCCTAGGAATAAACCTAACCAAAGAGGTAAAAGGTCCGTGCTGAAAACTATAGAACACTTATGAAAGAAATTGAAGAAGACACAAAGAAATCGAGCACAATCTCTATAAAAATACCACCAGAATTTTTCACATAGCTAGAAAAAACAACACTAAAATTTATATCGAATCAGAAAAGGCCAAGGTAATGTTGAAAAAGAGAGCAAAGCAGGGGGCATCACAATCCCAGACTTCAAGCTGTATTACAAAGCTATAATCATCAACAGGATAGGACATGGCACAAAAGCAGACACAGAGGCCAATGGAACAGAATAAAGAACCCAGAAATGAACCCACACAATATGGCCAACTAATCTTTGACAAAGCAGGAAAGAACATCAGTGGGAAAGAGACAATCTCTTCAACAAAGATATTATACCAGTTATACCATGGTGTTGGCATAACTGGACAGTGACATGCAGAAGAAAGAAACTGGACCACTTTCTTACACCATACAGAGAAAGAAATTCAAAATGGTTGAAAGACTTAAATGGAAGACATGGAACCACAAAAGAAGAGAAAACAGGCAGCAACCCTTTGGACCTCAGACACAGGTACCTCTTTTTAGACATGTCTCCAGATGCAACTATCTATTGGGACCTCATCAAGATCAGAAAGAAATTCAAAATGGTTGAAAGACTTAAATGGAAGACATGGAACCACAAAAGAAGAGAAAACAGGCAGCAACCCTTTGGACCTCAGACACAGGTACCTCTTTTTAGACATGTCTCCAGATGCAACTATCTATTGGGACCTCATCAAGATCAGAAAGCTTCTGCACAGTACAGGACATGATCAACAAAACTAAAAGGCATCTGATGGAATGAGAGAAGGTATTAGCTTATGTCTTATCAGATAAAGGGCTACTATCCAAAATCTATTTTTAAAAAACCACATTATGTTTTTTTCTGGCAAATAAAAGTTAAAAAAAGACATATCAAACTCAATACCCTAAAAACAAAAAATCAGGTCAAGGAAGAGGCAGAAGGCACGAGCAGACATTTCTCCAAAGAAGACATACAAATGACCAACAGACCATGAAAAAATGCTCAACATCACTCGGCATCAGGGAAACACAAGTCAAAACCACCTTGCACCAGTCAGCATGGCTCAAATTAACAACTCAGAAAACAATAGATGCTGGTGAGGATGTAGAAAGAGGCTCACTGTTTCACACTGTTGGTGGGAATGCAAACTGGTGCAGCCGCTGTGGAAACAGTATAGAAGTTCCTCAGAAAGTGAAAATGGAGCTACCTACAATTCAGCAATTGCACTACTAGGTTTTTACACAAAGGAAACCAGCACAGTGATTTGAAGGGGCACATGCATTCATTCCAATGTTTATAGCAACAATGTCCACAATCACCAAAATATACAAAGAGCCCAGATGTCCATTGACAGATACATAAAGAAGTGGTACAAATTCACCCAACGGAATGTTGCTCATCCATCCAAAAGAATGAAGTCTTGTCCTTTGTGAGGAAATGGATGGAACTAGTGGGCATTATGCTAAGTGAAGTGGGTCAGTCAGGGAAAGATTAAAAAAAACATGTGATTTCACTCATATATATGTTTTTTGTTAAGAAACAAAACAGATGAGCATAGGGAAGGGAAGGAAAATAAAAAGAAGATAAAAACAAAGAGGGAGGCAAACCTTAAGAGCCTAACTATAGGAAACAAACAGAGGGTACCTGGAGGGGAGGTGTGTGAGGATGGGAATATTGGGTGATGGGCATGAAGAAGGTGCACTTGATGTAATGAGGACTGGGTGTTAATGTAGTTGATAAATCACTAAATTGTACTCTGGAAAACATATACACTAGATGTTAACTAACAACAATTTAAAGTAAAAAATGTCAAATAAAAAACAAAGAAACCTGTATTCTAAGTGGCAAAAGCAAAGCAGAAAGTGCTTAGCTGCCTGCTCAGGGCCACTCTACTGGCAAGAGGTGGAGACAGCATTCAGACTCAGGCGGTTTGGCCCCAGAGGCATTACTGTGAACCATTTGCTCAAAATCAGGCTCCAGTGCACACATGCTATCTCCCATAGTTGCGGGGCATTTTATGTTTCCTCTGTTTGATCCACTGATTCCGTGGTGCAGAAGCATGCTTTGGGGATGAATCCCACATATCAGCATAAATGCAAGCCTCACGATGCAGGGCATTTTTTGTGAGCCAGTGTGGAGCATACCATGTAGCTAGATTTCACAGTCATTGAAATTTTGTATGATGTGAGTAGAGCTTACAATGAAGTGATGAAAGCAGAATGCAGAACTGTCTGTAGAGTCTGAGCTTAAGTCCTACTAAGTTGTGCCTGCATGGTCAACATTTTTTTTTCCTGAGGCCAGGAGGCTATTTCTTTCTCTTTTTTTTCTTTCTTTTTCTTCTTCTTCTTTCTTTCTTTCTTTTTTTTTTTTTTGGAGTTCAATTTGCCAACATATAGCATAACACCCAGTGCTCATCCTTCCAAGTGCCCCCCTAGTGCCCATCACCCAGTCACCCCAACCCCCCGCCCACGCACTTTCCACTACCCCTTGTTCATTTCCCAGAGTTAGGTGTCTCTCATATTTTGCCAACCTCACTGATATATTCACTCTTTCCTCTCCTTTTCCTTTATTCTGTTTCATTAATTTTTATATTCCCCAAATGAATGAGACCATATAATGTTTGTTGTTCTCTGATTGGCTTATTTCACTCTACATAATACCCTCCAGTTTCATCCACGTCGAAGCAAATGGTGGGTATTTGTCATTTTTAATGGCTAATTTTCCATTGTATACATAGACCACATCTTCTTGATCTATTCATCCTTCGATGGACACCGAGGCTCCTTCCACAGTTTGGCTATACTGGACACGGCTGCTATAAGCATCGGGGTGCAGGTGTTCTGGCATTTCACTGCATCTGTATCTTTGGGGTAAATCCCCAGCAGTGCAATTGTGGGTCGTAGGGCAGATCTATTTCCAACTTTTTGAGGAACCTCCACACATAATTCCAGAGTGGCTGCACCAGTTCACATTCCCACCAACAGTGCAAGAGGGTTCCCCTTCCTCCACATCCTCTCCAACTGGCATGGTCAACATTGATTAATCAGTCAACATCTTTCCCATTCATCTGGTATCCAGACAGCCCAACCAAAGAGCCGTTGAAGGTTCTAACCGGGCAACCTGTACCCTTATGCATCTAAAGCATGTGACATGGGGCTGTGCCGATTTGTGGCACCCGGTGCAGTCTTACTGATTGACAAACAAATGGAGGAGAGAAACAGGATCACATTGGGCCCATTGACCACCATCTCAGAGAGATAGGTTCAGTTTGAGTTGCCTCATTTTAAAGGGAAATAGGTATTTTTATTCCTGGATGCTTCTTGGTACCATTAATGGGCCACAAGATGTTCACGTTCATGTTTCTTAATTGTTTAGTTGTATTGATCTTCCCCATAGAATAAAGGGTAGGATCAGGTCTGTCTCATGACCTGATACATCTAGACAATGTCCTGCATATAGAAGGTCCTCAAAACCATCCAATGACATAACAGGGGCCCAACTGAGCATATTTCTACATTGCACGGCAAGCTGATGTTCTCTCTCTCTCTCTCTCTCTCTCTCTCTCTCTCAGGAAAACAGCTTTACAGGATAGACATATCTCTGTGAGGGCAGGATAGATTGAGGGTTGATGACAGGAGCCTGTAGAAGCAGGTTATCGAGCTCACGTAGGTGCAAGAAGAGGGTGGCTTGGGCTTAGATTGGTAGCTCTGGGACTGGACAGGAGACTAAGACCATGACTGTCTAGGACGGGCTGGAAGAGGAGAGGAGGACTTTGCGAGGATCTATCTGGGTAGCCCCTTCTATCCCGGGCCCAGAGACTGATACAGCGGGCTCCGGAGGGGCCTGGCATTCACTCACATTTCTGAGGCAGTAGACAGGGAGCATGGACAAATCTGGGTCCTGGGCCACCAGTTCCATTATGCCACCCACTCTGGTTTGGCCTGTTCCTCAGCTTCCTGAACACCTGTGAGCTTGACTTCTCTAAATTTTGGTACAGCTGAGGGTGTCAACATTCCCAGGAGAGGTTAGGGCTTCGGGAGAGCAAAGAGCTCAGGCACCATGTGGGAAGGAGTCCTGGGGCCTACAACTCGAGCTTGGGGAGCTGAAGTCCATGCATGTCCTATCTATACGCCAGCCTCTCTCAGAACCTCCCACTGTGTGCATGACCTGATAATCTATCCTCTACAAATCCCATGACCCCAAGTGTGTTTAATTTCTTCCTCCCGTGGATTGCTGAGTGGACACCGACTTACCTTGCCCGACACTTCCCAGACCATTGGTGCTGCCTGAACATGACCCTTCCCTGCCCTTTCCTTCCCTGCTGTGCCCTCACTCAGTCAGGTATCCCATCAACTGCACTGCCTGGTCCGCTTGTCCCCTTTCTTACTTAAGCTGCTCAGTGAGATCACAGAGAGAACATAAGAAAGCTATTGGGTGGTCAGAAACTAGAGCTCAGATACATTGTATTTCTGGGTTTGTCCCATTGTTCTTTTTTTCTTTTCTTTTTTTCTTTTTCTTTTTCGTTTTTTTCTGACCTCGGAAGCTCCTTTTCGAATTGTTTTCTTTTTCGGTCGAACCCTGACTAAGATAAATTATGATACCAATAATGGTTCTAAGAGAGGCAGAATGTTAATGAGTTCCCTGAATTGACTCTGGGTTTCTTGAATTGGTGGTTCAAGAGGATTAGTAGGAAAGACACTGATGCGTCTAACTGCCAAGTTAAAGAGGACACTGGTAGCCTAGGACACTAAGCCTGGTGTTGCAATACAAAGGACATCACCAGTGATACTGGCAATCAGAGGCTTGTTAAAGGGAAAGTACTGGTCAGTATGTATTTGATGCCTTAAAACATTTTAGTCAAACTAAGGAGCATAAGAAGAGTGACTGGATATCCATGTTGTACTGGGGAGAGTGGGAAAAGGAAAGAGTAATGTGGAGGATTAAAATTCTCAGACCGAGGGTCACATGGGTGGCTCAGTGGGTGAGCGTCTGCCTTCAGCTCAGAGCGTGATCTTGGAGTCCCAGGATCCAGTCACACATCGGTCTCCCTGCATGGAGCCTGGTTCTCCCCTGTCTATGTCTCTGCCTCTCTGTGAGTCTTTCATAAATAAATAAAAATAATCTGAAAAAAAACCCCAGGTCTCTGACCAAAGAAAGAAATCACTGATTCAAGCTTCTATGTCTGCATTGAAGATCATCCTGACATACAGCCACAGGCTTTAGGTAGGGCTCAGATTTATGAAACGAAATCCAGGGATCATCCTGCCTGTGTATGAACTAAAAGGAAAGTGAATTCCATAAGTTACAGCCTATTACCTTTACAATGAGAACACTGAGAAATGGGAGCCTGACCATTGGAATAGGGACATATGGGAAGATCCCCATGGAGCCGGTGCCATCAAACCCCTCTATGCTACCGAGTCTTTGTAGTCAGTTTGGGATGGTATATCCGTCACAGTTATGCATTCCAGATCCAGAGAAATAACCTCAGAGTAGGTTTGGGTATACGCCAGCAGCGAGGTGGCAATAACTTACAGGGTTGAAGGAAGGCTCTCCAGGATGCTGTATATGCTTAAATCAATGTACAATATATGGTGCTTTTTGTCCATAGCCAGGGTTCACCCATCCAGGATTCAGGGATGGAAATGGGAATGGCACCACTCATGATTACTTCTATCAATCTGATTACAAAAATTTGGGGGAATTTTTACTGCAACCTTATGCTCCATTGTCCGAGTGGTCTTACTTCCAAAGGCAGGAGTGCTTTCACCAGGAGACACAAGAATGACTACATGAATAAACTTGCTGGCCACATTGGGCTCCTCATGGCTCTGAATCAGGAGGAATGACCGTACTAGACTGATCATGATTACCAATGGGGAAAGTGGCAGTTTCTAGGCAACAAAGGCAACAAAAACAAGAGTTACTTGGAGTGAAGAAAGTACTACAGCATCTCTTAGACCTACCATGCCCTGTCATTAAAGGGGAAAATGCCACAGGCCAGTTGAGGAAAGGTTGGTAATGACCCAGAACCTTCAAGAGTTAAGGTCTGGGTCATTGTACAAGGCAAAAAAAATTCCAAAAATGGCTGAGGTGCTTTTAGAGAGCAAATAAACTCTGAAATGGGTAATGGAATAAGGGTGTTTTCAATGCTAATGATGGCTATGTCACAGGTTAGAGAAATAGGGAGTGTAATGGTTTCTAGCATTTTCCCCTTATTTGTTATGAGTATGATTATGCATGTGTACATATGTGCGTCAGATTTTTCCTTCCTTGTCTTATAACCTGCACATGTAAAAAGTGTTGCAAGTAAAACATAACATGTAAAACTAGTAAAGTTTGTGTCATAGCATTTAGGTTACAGCATTTGGGGGAAAAGAGAGAAGACCCTCCAAAAACTTGGCCTTTGTTGTTGGGGAAAAGGGACTACACAGCTTCAATCATAGGGAGCTGAGTTGGTAGAAGCATGACTTTATTTTACTTAGTTAGGGACGAAGTATGGTGTAAGGGAATGTGTGAATGCCAAGTGGACCAAACGTGGACTGACATGTCTTGCTTTATGGGTGCACTTGGATTGGCTGGAGTACCCTTGTTTAATTACACAAAAGTCTAAATGTTACACTAAAAATTTGACAGGTATCGTTAACATCTGACACAGTTGAATTGAAGAAAAGTGTATTTCCATGATAAATGAGGACGCTTAGTCCCCTCATTGATAGCCTTCAGAGTGAATTCTGAGAAGGTGGAAAATTCAAGAGAAGACATTATCCCTTAGAGCATCTACATGCCTTCATTGCTACCCAGTGAGACTCATTTCAGGTATCTGATCTCCTGAAACACAAGATTATCATTTGTGCTCTTTGAAGGAACTAAGATTGTATAACTTGGTTAAGAAGTAAGAGAAAACTTTATAGGAACAGACAAGTAAGCAGCAAGGAACAATGACAGGGAGACAACAGACAGCCTGAAGGACAGGCAAGAAATCACAATTTGCATCGACAGAGTGACACCTCGGTAGGAGAATAGTAACAGACAAACACGAAGGAATCTTGGAAAAGGTGAGACAGAGAAGCACAGACAATCTCATGTGCAAGAGCAGGAGAGCAGGTGGACAGAGAGGAAGCAGGAAGTGAGCAGAAGCCAGCAGAGAGGAGAGACTGACAGGAAGACAGATTGGCAGGCAGGAGGCCCTTGGGGCTCATCCTTGTCCGCACAAGGGTTAGAGGAGCTTCCTGAGATGCAGGTGGATCCCATTCTTGGACATCAACACAATTCTTGGAGTGGGTACAGGGATCCTGAAGGGATCTGGAGCCAGCTCAAAGCGGAGCAGGATTAGGGCCACCGCCACCTTCATCTCGTTCACGGCAAAGTGCTGCCCGATGCAGTTCCTGGGACAGGGAGGGAAAAGGAAACGAGAGAGGCCTCAAAGCCCCGCCAGGAACAGTCCCTTCAGGGCCAGCCTGCATGGGCCCAGCCCGGATCCCCTTCCCTCAGGACACATGCACATCTCTACCCCAAGCCTTGCTTTGTTAACATTCTCCCCTTGACCTCTGACAAAAGTCTACACTCCTCAGGATTAGCTCCTCCTCTTACCTCTGCTCTCAGCAAGCCTGAAACCCTGTTACAGGAGGGTCAACACTTTGAGCCTCAGAGCCAAGTCAAGTGATCACTACAACAGTTAATCATTAGGTTCTTTGCTCTCTGCACCAGCCATGTCTGGTTTCACAATGTGGAGTCCAGGCCAGGGCACCAGAGGGGGTGGGCTGGGCCACACTTCAGGTCCTCACCATATTAGGGGGGCACACAGGGCCCCAGATCCTCATAGAAATGACAATATGGAGTTGGGTAAGGAAGTCAGGATGCCAACAGGGAAGCTCCCTGCAGGGGCAGACCCTTAGGGATGCTCAAGCTGCTGCACCATCTGCCTTCCAGTTTGGGTCCAGACTCCTACCTTCCCCTCGGCCCCTCATTCAACTAGCTGCTGTCCCCTTCCAATTCTATAGCAAAAGTGTCCCTGCCCCTCATCCCTCAGCTGCCACTTCACCTGGACTTTTCTGTCTCCTGCCTCTGGTCCCTCTCCTGATTCCCCGCCCTCCCATACTCAGAAGCTCCCACGTCTTCCATCATAGGAAAGCATGTCCACATGGCTCAGCCTGGCATCAAAGCCCTATCTGAGTTGTTGGCACACTCATCTGCACCTATCCAGCTATGTCTCCCAGCGCAGCACCTGCTGAGGAGATCCAAGATAATGACCTCCCTCCACCTCTGTCTCCAAATGACCAAGGATAAGGGCAATGACAGTCTGCCCCCACACACAACCCACCCCCCATTGGCTGTGCCTCTTCATTCCTGGACCCTGAATCACATGGTATTTTAATCAAGGACATGTCACTTACCAGCACAGGACAGTGCCAGAAACATGGAACTTCCTACTGTGGGGTCAATTAGTAAATGAGTTAGGGCAAGAAAGAATGAATGCCTGATGTCTCCTTTGAGTAGAGGCATGCAGTTCTTGATTCAGAACTCCCTGAAACAAGGGCAGTTTCCCATCTCATAGCATAGGCTTGGCACAGAGTCTGGCTTAATAATTAGTCTTAGACATTGAATGAGGTTTATTGAATTGAATAGGAAAGCAGAAAAGAATAAACAGAAGTCTCCATTAGTTCTAAGCTAGGAATTGAGCTGTCTACCCCTCTCCTGTCTCTTGTGGCAGCCACATGACTTGCAGCAATGTCTACCAGGAAGGAATCAATCCCAGGAGGAAACAAATCCTGGAGCCAATATCTGGAGAATAGTTTGCTTAAAGCCTATTCTGTGAGAGTGCATTCACTTAGTTTAGAAGGATTGAAGATTCATATATTTGCTAAAATGCATTTTTCTAATAACTACTTAAAAAGTTTACAGAAGTTACTATATATGATTTATAGGACAATTTCAGCAGCCAGGAGGATTTCACTCAGGAGAATAGTCATGCAGCTGCACAGCCATTTCAAGTGCACTTTCTATTTTACATGCCAGGAAACTTTCAAATGCCACCTCTCATGTACATATACAAAACAGTGGATTTTCTCTCAAAAGCCACTTAATGTCCTCATTTCATATACTTGCTCATTGGAGGATTGGACTCAAAGTGTAATATTCAGGTATGTAGAGCCCAGATCATATGTAATGATTTGACAATGGAGAAAACTGTCAAGTGTTCATGACCATTTCCATGCAGTCCAAAATTCTTCTGAATGGATGCAAAAATACTAGAGTCACAAGTTGAAGTGTTCAAAAGTGGAATACTTCTGAAGCCCTTCAGAAATTAAAGGATATTTTCCTCTGTAGGCTGAAATATTTCAGAGGTGCAGGCAGCTGAAGATGGAAACATGCACCAGGCAATGGTGCAGTGTGGGGGTGGAGTGGGGAGAGGGGCTGGTCTGAGAATGTGTGCAAAAGAAATCTTTTCATTCCATCCTGACTTGACAGTGACAACACTTGAAAACTACATATCACAATGTCCAATTCTGTAAACTGATCCTCATAAAGTGAAGAAATCTCAAGGATCCTTGAGCCATTGAATCGTCACTGACACTGAATTGTGGCTGGAGATTGAGTGAGCAATGAATCAAAGTTTCCATACCCTGCAGTGATTACCAAATTTCTTTCGTGTATAGAGACACACACCTCTTTCCCAGCACATCAACATGTCAGGGCATATCTGCAACACCCATGTAAATGTAGGAAGTGACAAACATCAGGAATTTCCCTAGTAAACAGCCCCTCCTCCCATCCCAGTACAAGTGCCTCACCTTGATCCTCCTGAGAAGGGCAGGAAAGCATGGCTGTGTCGAGCGGCATCTGGTGCAAAGCGGGAAGGGTCAAACACCTGCAGAGGAACCGCAGGGCCAGGATAGGTGTGGTCTAGCTCCTCCTTCCTCTCAACCTCAGGACACACCCAGAAATGGAACAGGAGGAAGGATTGGCATGCAGAGATTCACCATACCATCCTCCCAAGGCCATCATACCTCTGGTTTTGGCCACACATTCGGGTTGTGGTGAAGGGCATAAAAGGAGAGCGAGACTAAGAATCCTGTGGGGCAGAAGAGAGAAGAATGGTCATACCTGCCTGTGGGGCCAGGTGCTTGCCCACACAGCTTGGCAGCTGCTATGAGAGCCACTTCTCATCACTCTGAGGGGAATGATAGTGTAGCAGGAGAGGTGGGGCAGACATGGCACAGCACATGTGCCCAGATTAATAGTTATCCAGACCAGGGTGAGAAGCAGAAAGAACTAGAGGCATATATTAGAGAGCAGCTCAAGGGACAACTCGCATTTACCAAGTACCATCCATGAGCCCTTGGGGAATATGCATTGACTAATCCATCTCACAACAACCCTCCAAGGAAGGCCCAATCCCCATTGTTCACATGAGCACCTAAGCCTCAGAGAGGCTGAGCAACTTGCCTATGACCACCCAGCTGGGATGGGGCAGGGCTGGGATTCACAGCAGAGGTGAGCTAAAAGGTAGACTAGACCATGGCAGGGACCTCAGATGTGGTAACCAGCTGCTCTCTCCAGCAACCTGAGGGCTTCCTGGGAGTGGGCCATCTGAAGAATGAGAGTGGGTTTCCTGATATGCTTGATGTAGTCAACCCCGTAAGGGTGAAAGAAGAACTTTCCCTGCCCCAGGGCTCTCCCTCTCTAGGGATCAAATCTTGGGAGTTACAATTGTATGCTATTTCTGAATCCCCTTCCTGAAGGCAACATCTCTTGTAGAGAAGGTGCAATGCACTGAGTCATCATTATTTTTATATAAAATGTTTCTGTATTTACTTGAGAGAGTGAGAGAGACCATGACCAGGGGAGTGTCAGAGGGAAAAGCAGACTCCCCACTGAGCAGGGAGCCCCATCCCAGGATCCCAGGATCATGACCTAAGCCAAGACATACACACCAGTGCTGAGCCACTTAGGGCCCCTGAGTCATTATTTTAACTGGCAGGTATATAGTTTTTTGCAGTTGTCATCAAGGATTTATCCTATCATTACATCAAATCTTGATTATATCCAAAAGGGGTATCAATGAAGACAGAAATCCTTCAGGAGTTGTGATGCTGCAGTAAGGAATAGGATATATATAGCTTAAACTCACAAAATGTCAGTGCCATCGATGAGAATAATATAGCGTCATAAAATGATGGAACCCGCAGGGAGGGGCACGATGGCAGAAGAGTAGGGTCCCCAAGTCACCTGTCCCCACTAAATTACCTAGATAACCTTCAAACCATCCTGAAAATCTACGAATACGGCCTGAGATTTTAAGAGAGAACAGCTGGAATGCTACAGTGAGAAGAGTTCGTGCTTCTATCAAGGTAGAAGACAGGGGGAAAAAAGAAATAAAGAAACAAAAGGCATCAAGGGGGAGGAGCCCCGCGAGGAGCCGGGCTAAGGCCACGGCGAGTGTCCCCAGGACAGGAGAGCCCCGCCTGGAGAAGCAGGAGCTGCACCAACCTTTCCGGAGGGAAAGGCGCTCGCAGGGAGTTAGAGTAGGACCCCAGGAGGGCGGGGATGCCCTCAGGCTCCCTGGGACACTAACAGACACCTGCGCCCCAGGGAGAGCACGCGACACCCCAGGCGGAGCTCCCTAAAGGGCTGCAGTGCGCACACGGCTGGACCCGGGAGCAGCTCCGAGGCAGCAGAGGCGGAGGCTCCGCGCAGAGGGGGCTGCACGGCTCTGGGAGCAGCTCGGATGGGCTCAGGCAGAGGAAGAGGCTCCGTGCGGAGGGGGCTGCGCGGCCGGGAGTAGCTGGGGGGGGGGGGGCGGCTGGAGCGGAGGCTCCGCGCAGAGGGGGCTGCGCGGCCAGAGCGGGAATCCAACAGTGCAGACCCAGGAGCACTGGGCGCCGGGGACACAGCCCAGGATCCGGCCTCCCCCCGGGACAGGCAGAGGCGCGGAGGGCCCAGGACAGCACGGACGCTCCTGCACCGAGCTGAGCAGACAGCAGCCCCCCCCCGCCCCCTCCAGGCCCCTGCACTGAGAGCTCTGTAGTTACTGCGGAGCTGAAGCCAGGACTCCAGAATTGGCCGCTGCCACTGTGGCTGTTCCTCCTGGAGCCTCACGGGGTAAACAACCCCCACTGAGCCTCACAGTGCCCTCACCGGATAAACAGCTTAAATATCTTTCACTGAGCCCTGCACCAGGCAGGGGGCTGAGCAGCTCCCCCAAGTGCTAGCACCTGAAAATCCGCACAGCAGGCCCCTCCCCCAGAAGACTAGCTAGACGGACAAGGGAAAAGCAAGTTATTGACCAAGCAGTACTGGAAAGTTCCAGGGGAAGTTGAGGGACTTACACTATACAGAATCAGAGGATACTCCCCCTTCTTTATTTATTTTTTGTTTTGTTTTTTTTTATTTCTGTTTGCTTCCCCTAACCTTTTTTTCTTTTTTTCTCTCTTTCTTTTCCTTTTTCTTTTTCTCTTTTCTTTCCTTCTTTCTCTCCTCTCTTTTTCTCCGTTTCCCAATACAACTTGCTTTTGGCCACTCCGCACTGAGCAAAATGACTAGAAGGAAAACCTCACCTCAAAAGAAAGAATCAGAAACAGTCCTCTCTCCCACAGAATTACAAAATCTGGATTACAATTCAAGTTCAGAAACCCAATTCAGAAACACTATTATACAGCTACTGGTGGCTCTAGAAAAAAAGCATAAACAACTCAAGAGACTTCATGACTGCAGAATTTAGATCCAATCAGGCAGAAATTAAAAATCAATTGAATGAGATACAATCCAAACTAGAAGTCCTAACGATGAGGGTTAACGAGGTGGAAGAACGAGTGAGTGATAGAGAAGACAAGTTGATCACAAAGAGGGAAACTGAGGAAAAAAGAGACAATTAAAAGACCATGAAGATAGAATAAGGGAAATAAACGACAGCCTGAGGAAGAAAAACCTACTTTTAATTGGGGTTCCTGAGGGCGCCGAAAGGGAGAGAGGGCCAGAATATGTATATGAACAAATCATAGCTGAAAACTTTCCTAATCTGGGAAGGGAAACAGGCATTCAGATCCAGGAAATAGAGAGATTCCCCCCCTAAAATCAATAAAACCCGTTCAACACCTCGACATTTAATAGTGAAGCTTGCAAATTCCAAAGATAAAGAGAAGATCCTTAAAGCAGCAAGAGACAAGAAATCCCTGACTTTTATGGGGAGGAGTATTAGGGTAACAGCAGACCTCTCCACAGAGACCTGGCAGGCCAGAAAGGGCTGGCAGGATATATTCAGGGTCCTAAATGAGAAGAACATGCAACCAAGAATACTTAATCAAGCAAGGCTCTCATTCAAAATGGAAGGAGAGATAAAGAGCTTCCAAGACAGGCAGGAACTGAAAGAATATGTGACCTCCAAACCAGCTCTGCAAGAAAATTTAAGGGGGACTCTTAAAATTCCCCTTTAAGAAGAAGTTCAGTGGAACAATCCACAAAAACAAGGACTGAATAGATATCATGATGACACTAAACTCATATCTGTCAATAGTAACTTTGAACGTGAACGGGCTTAATCACCCCATCAAAAGGCGCAGGGTTTCAGATTGGATAAAAAAAAAACAGGACCCATCTATTTGCTGTCTACAAAAGACTCATTTTAGACAGAAAGACACCTACAACCTGAAAATAAAAGGTTGGAGAACCATTTACCATTCAAATGGTCCTCAAAAGAAGGCAGGGGTAGCCATCCTTATATCAGATAAACTAAAATTTACCCCGAATACTGTAGTGAGAGATGAAGAGGGACACTATATCATACTTAAAGGACATATCCAGCAAGAGGACTTAACAATCCTCAATATATATGCCCCGAATGTGGGAGCTGCCAAATATTTAAACCAATTAATAACCAAACTGAAGAAATACTTAGATAATAATACACTTATACTTGGTGACTTCAATCTAGCTCTTTGTACCCTCAATAGGTCTTTAAGCACAACATCTCCAAAGAAACGAGAGCTTTAAATGATACACTGGACCAGATGGATTTCACAGATATCTACAGAACTTTACATCCAAACTCAACTCAGGGATCCCTGGGTGGCGCAGCGGTTTGGCGCCTGCCTTTGGCCCAGGGCGCGATCCTGGAGACCCGGGATCAAATCCCACGTTGGGCTCCCCGTGCATGGAGCCTGCTTCTCCCTCTGCCTGTGTCTCTGCCTCTCTCTCTCTCTCTATGACTATCATAAATAAAGAATAAAAAAAAAATTTAAAAAAAAAACAAACTCAACTGAATACACATTCTTCTCAAGTGCACATGGAACTTTCTCCAGAATAGACCATATACTGGGTCACAAATTGGGTCTGAACAGATACCAAAAGATTGGGATCATCCCCTGTGTATTCTCAGACCATAATGCCTTGAAATTAGAACTAAATCACAACAAGAAGTTTGGAAGGACCTCAAACACGTGGAGGTTAAGGACCATCCTGCTAAAAGATCAAAGGGTCAACCAGGAAATGAAGGAAGAATTAAAAAGATTCATGGAAACTAATGAGAATGAAGATACAACTGTTCAAAATCTTTGGGATGCAGCAAAAGCAGTCTTGAGGGGGAAGTACACTGCAATTCAAGCATCCATTCAAAAACTGGAAAGAACTCAAATACAAAAGCTAAACTTACACATAAAGGAGCTAGAGAAAAAGCAACAAATAGATCCTATACCCAGCAGAAGAAGAGAGTTAATAAAGATTCGAGCGGAACTCAACGAAATCAAGACCAGAACTGTGGAACAGATCAATAAAACCAGGAGTTGGTTCTTTGAAAGAATTAATAAGATAGATAAACCATTAGCGAGTATTATTAAAAAGAAGAGAGAGAAGACTCAAATTAATAAAATCATGAATGAGAAAGCAGAGATCACCACCAACACCAAGGAAATACAAACGATTTTAGAAACACATTATGAGTAGCTGTAAGCCAATAAATTAGGCAATCTAGAAGAAATGGACGCATTTCTGAAAAATCACAAACTACCAAAACTGGAATAGGAAGAAATAGAAAGCCTGAGCAGGCCTATAACCAGGATGCAAATTGAAGCAGTCCTCAAAAACCTCCCAAGACACAAAAGTCCAGGGCCACATGGCTTCCCAGGGGAATTCTATCAAACGTTTAAAGAACAAACCATACCTATTCTACTACAGCTTTCAGAAAGATAGAAAGATATGGAATACTTCCAAACTTGTTCTATGAGGCCAGCATCACCTTAATTCCAAAACCAGACCAAGACCTGACCAAAGAGGAGAATTACAGACCAATATCCCTGATGAATATGGATCCAAAAATTCTCAACAAGATACTAGCCAATATGATCCAACAGTACATTAAGAAGATTATTCACCTTGACCAAGTGGGATTTATCCCTGGGATGCAAGGCTGGCTCAACACTCGTAAAGCAATCAATGTGATAGATCATATCAACAAGAGAAAAAACAAGAACCGTATGATCCTCTCAAAGATGCAGAGAAAGCATTTGACAAAATACAGCATCCATTCCTGATCAAAACTCTTCAGAGTGTAGGGATAGAGGGAACATGCCTCAGCATCTTAAAAGCCATCTACGAAAAGCCCACAGGAATATCATTCTCAATGGGGAAACTGGGAGCCTTTACTCGAAGATCAGGAACAAGGCAGGGATGTCAACTCTCACCACTGCTATTCATCAGAGTACTAGAAGTCCTAGCCTCAGCAATCAGGCAACACGAAGAAATAAAAGGCATTTAAATTGGCAAAGAGGAAGACAAACTCTCCCTCTTCGCAGATGACATGATACTGTACATAGAAAACCCAAAAGACTCCACCGCAAGATTCCTAGAAGTCATAGAGCAATTTGGCAGTGTGGCAGGATACAAAATCAATGCCCAGAAGTCAGTCACATTTCTATACACTAACAATGAGACTGAAGCAAGAGCAATTAAGGAATCAATGCCATTTACAATTGCACCCAAAAGCATAAGATACCAAGGAATAAACCTAACCAAAGAGGTAAAGGATCTATACCCTAAAAACTACAGAACACTTCTGAAAGAAATTGAGGAAGATACAAAGAGTTGGAAATACTCCATGCTCATGGACTGGAGGAATTAATATTGTGAAAATGTCTATGCTACCTGGGCAATTTACACGCTTACTGCAATCCCTATCAAAATACCATGGACTTTCTTCAGAAAGTTCTAACAAATCATCTTAAGATTTGTGTGGAATCAGAAAAGACCCCGAATAGCCAGGGGAATTTTAAAAAAGAAAACCATAGCTGGGGGCATCACAATGCCAGATTTCAGGTTGTACTACAAAGCTGTGGTCATCACGACAGTGTGGTACTGGCACAAAAACAGACACATAGATCAATGGAACAGAATAGAGAATCCAGAAGTGGACCCTCAACTTTATGGTCAACTAATATTCAACAAAGGAGGAAAGACTCTCCACTGGAAGAAAGCCAGTCTCTTCAATAAATGGTGCTGGGAAAATTGGACATCCACATGCAGAAGAATGAAACTGGACCGTTCTCTTACACCAGACACAAAAATAAACTCAAAATGGATGAAAGATCTAAATGTGAGACAAGATTCCATCAAAATCCTAGAGGAGAACACAGGCAACACCCTTTTTGAACTCGGCCAAGTAACTTCTTGCAAGATACATCCATGAAGACAAGAGAAACAAAAGCAAAAATGAACTATTGAGACTTCAGCAAGGCAAGAAGCTTTTGCACAGCAAAAGAAACAGTCAACAAAATTAAAGGAGAAGCTACAGAATGGGAGAAGATATTTGCAAATGACTTATCAGATAAAGGGCTAGTATCCGAGATCTATAAAGAACTTATTAAACTCAACAGCAAAGAAACAAACAATCCAATCATGAAATGGGCAAGAGACATGAACAGAAATCTCACAGAGGAAGACATAGACATGGCCAACATGCACATGAGAAAATGCTCTGCATCACTTGCCATCAGGGAATTATATATCAAAACCACAATGAGATACCACCTCACACCAGTGACACTGGTGAAAATTAACAAGGCAGGAAACCACAAATGTTGGAGAGGATGTAGAGAAAGGGAACCTTCTTGCACTGTTGGTGGCAATGTGAACTGGTGCAGCCACTCTGGAACTGTGTGGAGGTTCCTCAAAGCATTAAAAATAGTCCTGCCCTACGATCTAGCAATTGCATTGCTGGGGATTTACCCCAAAGATACAGATGCAATGAAACGCCGGGACACCTGCACCCCGATGTTTCTAGCAGCAGTGTCCACAATAGCCAAACTGTGGAAGGAGCCTCAGTGTCCATCGAAGGATGAATGGATAAAGAAGATGTGGTCTATGTATACAATGGAGTATTACTCAGCCATTAGAAACGACAAATACCCACCATTTGCTTCGACGTAGATGGAACTGGAGGGTATAATGCGGAGTGAAATGAGTCAATTGGAGAAGGACAAACATTATATGGTCTCATTCATTTGGGGAATATAAATAATAATGAAAGGGAATAAAGGGGAATGGCTAAAAAATAAGTGGGAAATATCAGAAAGGGAGACAGAACATGAGAGACTCTTAACTCTGGGAAACGAACTAGGGGTGGTGGAAGGGGAGGTCGGAGGGGGGTGGAGGTGACTGAGTGACGCTCACTGAGGTGGGCACTTGACGGGATGAGCACTGGGTGTTATTCTATATGTTGACAATTGAATACCAATAAAAAATACATTTAAATAAATAAAGGAGAAAAACATGAGCGGGAAATATCAGAAAGGGAGACAGAAAATGAGAGACTCCTAACTCTGGGAATCGAACATGGGTGGTGGAAAGGTAGGTGGGCTGGGTGTGGGGTGGCTGGGTGACGGGCACTGAGGGGGGCACTTGATGGGATGAGCACTGGGTGTTTTGCTATATGTTGGCAAATTGAACTCCAATTAAAAAGAATAAGCTAGGAAAAAAAGAAAGAAACTTGGGATTTTATCCCTTCAACATCTAAAAATCCAGACACACTTTTCATGTTATGTGGAGAATGAACAGGTGAAGAACATTCTCTCTAGGTATGAAGGGGAACTCCCATTTATTTTATTTTTTAATTACTCTTTTAATTGAAGTTTGATTTGCCAACATATAGTATGACACCCTCTGCTCCTCCTATCAAGTGCCCTCGCAGTGCCCGTCACCCAGTCACCCCATCCCCCTGCCCACCTCCCCTTCGACTACCCCTTGTTTCTTTCAGAGTTAGGAGTCTCTTATATTTTGTCTCCCTCTCTAATTCTTCACTCTCATTTTCCTTCCATTCCCCTATAATACCTTTGACTATTTATTATATACACTGAATGTGGCCAGACTCCGTGCCAGGCATTCCAAACCTCATCCAAACTACAACCTCATCCCCACTTATTGTAGATAAAATGGGGCGGCAAATATTAGAACTGCCCCAGGACATGTGGATTCAGACCTCCCATGCGTCCCACAGGACTGCTTACAGAGTGAGAGTCGTGAAGGCCATACCTCTGGGCAAGGAGCGTCCATCAGGGAAGGTGATGGGCTTGCTGAGCTCTCTGCCAACACTTGGAACTGGTGGATAGAGTCGCAATGCCTCCTTGATGCACATGGTGGTGTAGGGCATCTGGTCCAGGTGCTCCCTAAAACAAAGCTACCTTGAAGGGCAGGCAAGGCCCTGGCAACCAGTGTATTCCGTAATTGAGGAGGCAGGACCCTATCAGGGCCCTCCCGTCTCATGAACACTCACCAGGTGATAGAGGCACCATCCCCCAAAAGGCTCTGGATCTCCTCCCGGCACCTCTGCTGATGCTCAGGGTGTGTGGCCAGAGTATAGAGGATCCAGGAGATGCCGCTTGCTGTGGTGTCATGCCCCTCAAACATGAACGTGTCCACTTCTGCACGGAGGTCCTTGTCAGACAAGCCCCTCCCATTCTCCATCTGGGAAGACCCAGAGAGATTGCAGACTTTGAGTCTTCACCCTTGCTCCCCACCTGTGGGCAAATGATCAGGCCTCCCCTGCCACACTCACTTTGGCTAAGAGGAGGATGTCCAGGAAGTCCAAATGCCTCTTGTTCCTGACCTTCTCCAGCTCTCCCTCCTCCTGTAGCTGAGCCTTCCTCAGCTTGATCACTCGGTCTGCCCAAACAGTGTTCCCAGGCGTAGTTGAGAGCTCTGAGTGCCCAGGCATAGCCAGCCATGTAGCCCACCTGCCCCCTTGCCACAGTCACGGTGCCAGGGGGATCAGGAGGAGTTTGGCAATGGGTGTGCATGCCAGGGTGAGAGCTCTAGCACCAGGTATTTGCATGTCAGCGATCCCCTCAACAGCACAGCCCTAGGAGGCTCTGCCTGTGGGTGGCTGGCAGGGGGGTCATTCAACCTTCACCCCTGTTGTGACGCATGTAGCTTCCTGCAAGAACCGGGCATCCTGACAGTTACACCGGGGGGAAATCCAGAGTGGATTTGTCCCAGGTTGTGGAGGAGCGGTGAGGGGCACGCCTCTGTCTAAGGGTCAGGGCCTATCCCTTTGGGATGTGCCTAATGAAGGAAGGGAGGTGCCCAGAGGGCAGAGTCCAACCTGTGTGTTGATGGGCAAGCTGGCAGGCCTTGTGGTTCCTGTGGCCTTCAGAGGTCAGCCAGTAGAAGATGTCTTTCTGGTAGAAAACATTCCTCACCCGGGAAAACACCAGGTAGTTCAGATCTTTAATGGCCTGAATGTAGGACTGGGAGTTCCTGAAGGAGGATGGTGCAGAGGGCTCGAGTTGGAGGGAGGCATTTGAACTGGAATGGAGTGGGGCTGTGGGTGGAGGTTTCCTCAGTCATTGGTGCGGGTGACCTAGGCGTCTGACATTTCTGTCTTGTGCCCTGGAAACCCCCAGCCATTTATGAGGGACTTGGGCAGCCCCACTTCTCCCTGAGGGAGGGATCAGGGTCTGTGCCTAATGTAGGTTTGGTGTGGGGTGAATTTGACTGTCAGACTGGGGCTCTGCAGAATGTGACTCTTTGGGTTGGTAAACATCACAACTACTGGAACTGCCTCCAGATGATTCCACACCAGTTGGTAGGAAATAGGACCCGGCCTTAAGCATTTCACTGACCTGTCTGCCTGGTGGTTGCCCTGGTAGCTGAAGGCACACTTCATAATAGTGTCCAAGGTCATCAAGGAGACGTGTTCAAAGATCTCCAGATGTGAGTTCTGGCTGAGGAGCTCCTCCCACTTGTCCTGTGTAGAGGGGACACATTGATCCTTCTCTATAGCTCTGGAAGGCCCCGGCTGACGAGGCTAGGCTCTCTCTGCTTCTCCACATATTCTGATGACATGTCCTCACTTTCTAAAGCAGTTGTGTTTCATCAATTTAGTACCATAGAGCCTAATATTTGTGATATGTTGAGTACTTTCTCAGAAACTGTTGTTATTTTATTGAGAATGATCTATGACCTCATTCATTTGGGGAATATAAAAATTAATGAAAGGGAATAAAAGGAAAGGAGTGAAAATATCATTGAGGGTGACAAAACATGAAAGACAGCTAACTCTGGGAAATGAACAAGGGGTAGTGGAAGGGTAGGTGGGCGGGGGGTTGGGGTAACTGGATGATAGATATTGAGGGGGAACTTGGTGTGATGAGCACTGGGTGTTGTGCTACATGTTGGCAATTTTAACTCCAATAAAAATAATTTTAAAAAAATGATCTCTAGAGGCTGACTTCAGTATAAATTATGATGATAACCACCTTTTAGCAGACCAAAAATTGAAAAAAAAATAGAAGAGAAACACTGTTTCTCAGAATATAAAGGGGAATCTTTTAGCAGACCAAAAATTGAAAAAAAATAGAAGAGAAACACTGTTTCTCAGAATATAAAGGGGAATCTTTTCTGCCCTGGGACTGCCCTACACAGAAATAAATGAAGTTCCAATTTAGGGAACAAGTGTCAAGGCAAGAGAAAGGTTAAGGGGCTAGTACAGGGGTTCCTAAGAAAGGAATATCAGGGACGCCAATTCCTCTTGTTCAGCAAATGTCAGCTGAGTACAGTGAGTCAGCAATAGGGTCATGCTCAGAGGTGATATTCTGGCAGGACCCAGTCCTGGGGGTTGAGACCTGGTCCATTTCCCTCCACGGAGTGGCTAAAATCCAACCCGAAGCCTTCAATCCAGGGGTGGCTGGGTCACACAATGGTTGGGGGACAGCCTTCGGCTCAGGTCATGATCCTGCGATCCAGGATCCAATCCCACATCAGGCTCCCTGTGACGAGCCTGCTTCTCCCTCTGCCTATGTCTCTGCCTCTCTCGCTCTCAGTCTGTGTCTCTCCTGAATAAATAAATAAATCTTAAAATAAAAGATGCTTTCAATCCCACACCAGAGCGTACCTGAGTGACATCCTGCATTGTCCCCCCTGCCACCGAAGCTGCTACTTCCCAGGCTAGCCAGGGGCAGCTTGTCCTATTTTCCTGGAGTATTGACTACTCTTCCTATCCAAGCCAAAGACATGCTAGTGGGAGGAGAAGGGACCCTGCCTCCACCGTGTTTCTCTCTCCTGTGGGCAGGGAGCAAAGAATGGATGATAGTGGGTGCCAGGTGCCTTCCTGTCCTATCCACCCTCTGGGGGTTGTGTCTCATTGCAGGGTGTAAGTGTGTGATTCCAGGGGCCATGCTAACGGTTCTCTGAAGCATCTAGCTGTTGAAAATGGACTTTGTGAACTGTGCCGTGGGTGTGAGTGTGCAGGTGAGGTAGGGTTCGACTTACCAGCATCACTTGGACAGAGTCAGCCATGAGTCTCACGTAGGGCTTCAGGATGTCATAGTGGAAGGCTGGGGTCAGCATCCGCCGGTGCTGGAACCATGTCTCTCCATTCAGCAGGAGCAAACCATACCCTGGACCACAGTGTGTTTGGGAGTTGGGTGGGAAGGGACCTTGCCCGAGTTATCCAGAGACAATTTGGGAGGAACCCAGGGTGTCAGAAGAAGGGCACCCTTGGCAAAGCAGGAAAGGCCAGTGCATGTCAAGAAGGGGACTTCCCAAAGCCCCAGGCCAGGAAGTGGTTATGATAGCTATCACATGGAGGTTGAAACAGAGCAGGGGATGGGTCTTACAAGGACTTCCGTCAGAAGTCGGCTGAGTTCGTTGGTGAGGGCTGAGAAGCAATGTGGGAGAAGCTGAGCTACAGGAGGGTTCCACCACCATTTGGAGGGGGTGAGGGTTTTATCAGGAGATAAGGGGGCTCAATTCAGAGTTTAGTGGAGTCACTGTGGTGCTGGTCTCATCTTGTTAGTCTGGGCCAAATGTATAGTTGGTAGCAAACCTAAGCAGACGGTGGACCATAGTCCTAGGTAGACATACTTACCTATCCAGGGAGCCATGAATCTGTAGGCACCCTCAGATTTTGGGTCTGAAATTAAGAAGGATATGACAGCAAACTGGAGGTAACCAAGGAATTCAGGCTGGCCCCAAAGGCAGCTATGATATGGACCTTTGGCCCCCATCCCTTGCCAATTCTTGTCAGCTGGCAGTTTGTGTCCAGCCACCTCCCACTTGCCACCTAACCCTGACTCTTTTTCTTCCTGATAGACATTGTGGGTACAGAATAGAAGAATTAGTGTCCCATAGCAAAGCCATACGGAGCAGAAATTTGAATCGGTAAGAAATTTAGATTCTGTCCCCAGTGCACATAGAATGCCAGTATTATGGTGATTTTTTAAAATCAGGGCTCAGTTCCTATATCCCAGCTGAGGCAAGGGCTTGGGCCTGGGGGTCCACCCCAGGCATCATGGATAGGAATTTGGCTTCAGTCTAGGATCACACCACTGTGGTAAATAAAGATAGACACATAGGAGAGAAAATGGTAAGAAGGAATAAGAGGAAAGCAGCAAAGGAAAGAACAGAAAGAAACAAGAGAGAGAAAGAAAGTGGTAATTATCACAGATGTTTGAGCGTTCCAATTGACTAATTGTATTTGGCCCTGCCCTAGCTCTTAGGCTGGAAAGATCATAGGTAGAGGGTCAGATATTGATGGACTGAGGCAACAGTCTCTCCTGGACTGTCACAGTGCACCAGAAATACATCTAAGAGGGAAGGGCCACTCCAAATGAGGAGAAGTTTAGCTCTCACCTGATCGCCCCAGGATCATCTTCATGTAGTCTGGGTCATAGACTACGAGGATAACTTTGCTTCCCCATAGCCAACGTGGACTGGCACAAGGGTATTTCTCTGTCCTTTTCTTCAGCTCTTGCAGCTCCAGACCCGTTTGGAACTGTACCAAAGAAATACAACTCAATACAACCTTGCTTCCCTCATTAGGTCCACAGCTGGGAGTGGTGGTGGAGGACAGGATGGCCCCATGGAGAGAGTTTGGATATTGGCAGCAGTAGGAGTTTGGAACTGTCTGATGAGCTAGCTCTGAGCAGGATCCAGATTCATGGAACTTATGTTCTAGTGGGAGTGGAGGTGGGGGACATCCTTAGGCCATACACTGAGTAGTGTTCTCCAGTCACTTGAGGAGGTACTCTGAGCCCCCAGGTCATTTCCATCACTGGGATCACCCTTCTCCTTGGATGCAGTGCAGGGACTCCCTAGTGGGAGCCCATATATAAAGAGTAATTTATTTATTCCTGAGCAGACAGAGAGAGACGCAGAGACACGGGCAGAGAGAGACAGTCCCTATGAGAAGCCTGATGCGGGCCTGAATTCCAGGACCCAGGGATCACGACCTGAGCCAAAGGTAGACTCTCAACCACTAAGCCACACAGGTGCCCCTAGTGGGAGCCTCTTATGTCAAAGTTATGTTACCTCATCCTCCAGGATCCCCTCAAGCCTGTTTAGCAGAGGCCTCCGGGGTATCCTGTTTCAGCAGAGTTGCCTGCGTTCTTTCTGATTGCTTACTCTTCAAGCTTCCAGAAACTCCTGCTCCTGGGGAGTGTCAATAGTTCCTCTGGGGTCCTGATGGAGCTAAACGGTGCTCTGCTTGGCTCTTCCTCTTTCTGGGTCACCCTGACCCCCACTGATCTGACGGCCCTCCAGAACCTCTTGGGACTTCCGTACAGCCTGAATGGGGCTGGTCAGGGCCCGGTGAGACTCTGGTAGACAAGTGTGCCCATGGTAACCCTGTAGGCAAATACCCGGTGTCCACTGGACTTTATTCAGGCTGTGGCCACTCATGCAGGCAATGCTCCATTATAGCTGCTCCCACCTGGCTCCTTCTGGAAGTGGGGCCACCAAAAATGTCCCAATGAGAAATCAGGAGAGACAGTGGACAGAAATAAAGAGGCAGCACAGGCACTCCATCTTCAGAGGCTGTGGGCTGTGCTGGCCTGGGGTCTGCCTGAGGCAGAAGGGACGACCCGAGGTCAAGTAGGACTGTTGGGTCCTGGATTTCGCACACTGTGAAGGAAGTGCTCCTCTTTCATAATTCTGACCAATTTCAGCCCTAGTTACTGCAGCAAGTTTGCTAACCTACGAACATGTTTGTCCTTCATGAGCATTACTATGACTTTCAAGTTTTATAAATTACAGTGTAACTCTGATCTTTATCTGTGCCAGGCAACATTCAGAGATTAGTAAAACTCCCATGAGGCTACACTCCTCATCATGATCCCCATTTTGCAGATGAGGAAACAGAGGCACAGAGCAAGTTCACTTGAAGTAAGTGGCAGAGCTGGGATAGAATCTAAGTACCTTGGCTCTGAGCCCACATGCTTCCCTGTCCCACTTATCACTTGTCATCTGGCCTGAAAGATTAGCTTTAACCTACTACATGTGGCAATCTACTCCTGGCTTAGCGAGTAACAGAGGTACTGAGTAAAGAAAGTCTCAGATTTGCAGAAGCAGGAAAATATGGTTGCACTATGTGTTCAGCTGGCTGAAGCTGAGTTACATGAGTTACCTAAGTGAACTTGTCTGCTTACTGACTCTCTACACCGTCCTTGAATGGGAATGGCAGTGGAGGAAATTTTATTCATGATAGGATCAAATCCTAACTCAGAGTTGTGACAAAAGTTCACAATTTCT
Organism: Vulpes vulpes; assembly: GCF_048418805.1. Lineage (NCBI taxonomy): Eukaryota > Metazoa > Chordata > Mammalia > Carnivora > Canidae > Vulpes > Vulpes vulpes. The sequence continues at coordinate 51,436,868 of NC_132789.1, forward strand.
CAAAATGGACATAGACTCTGTGGAAATCATTCAAGCAATAGTTTGTGGGAAGAAAGTGGCCCTTGGCTGTCTCCCTGTGGCTGACATGAAGTTTCTGTCTTTCGCTTTTTTGTAATTGCTTGGCCTCCTCTTCTACAATACCTCTGCCTACCTCAGTTCACACAGCGCTAGACAGCCCCTCCTCATTTGCCCTCCCCCCTTGCTGGTGCCCCCTCTGCGGGGCCAGTACTGACAGAGGTGGAGGGGAGGCACTGTCTCCAATGCAGCCACTAGCTGCTTCTTTCTCTGTCACTGCACAGCCTGGTCAGGAATCCCTCAGAGGTCAGCTTTGTGGTGGTCACTGTGGTGCTGGAAGGGGGTGGCATCCTCAGCCCAAGGAGTTCACAGTACCAGGATTTGGGGGAACAACTGGAAGGGAAACCGATTCAGTTACTGGTGCAACTCACCATCAATACTCTTTCCTTGCCCTAATCTGGCAACCTTCTCTCATGTCTTCCAATGACTTATTGGAGTTTTAGCCCTGAAGTCACCAGTCTGGAACATCCCATAGTCTTGGGCAAACCTAACCAGTTGGTCCCTGTACCTGACAGACATCACCCCCCAGTCCGGCAAGTGAGCCTATTTTCCTGTGACCTCACACCTGATTCCTGTCTATGCTCTCCGTAGCCCATGAACACACTGCTGTGTATTCCCAGGCCGGCCAGGACCAGGACGAGAGGATGGGGTTTAATGGCTGAGGCAGGGAAGCATCAGGAAGTGTGTCTGAGAAAAGAGCTGGGACTGCTCAGCCTGGAGGGGGAAGACTTAGGAAGGACAGCCACTCATCTCAAGGTTCAGGGCTGCACCATCACCTGTACATCTCTCTGAGGAAGGAGGGTCAGATGGGCCTGAGGGCTCCAGCACAGGCTACTTTCAAGTTGGGGAGCTCCTGGAATTGGGGTGAGAAGTCCAGAACTGGCAGGTAAGGTGGGGGTTTGCCAAGGCCCATGTCCTGATCACACAAGGGGTCTCCGTGGGTTGAATCTCCTGACTGGGTTGATGCTTCCAGAGTCCTGGCCCACCCTGCCTTCCCTCTCCCCAGTTCAGCCCCTTCCTACCTCCTGCTTGTGCCCGAAGAACCAGTGGGAAGGAGGGGACGGGAACTGCTGAATAGCTTTGAGCATCCATTGCCTGCGCTGGTAGAGTTGTGCTGCCTTGAGCAGCAGCAGAGCCAGGCCTAGCAGGGAAGCCAGCTGCAGGAGCCCAGACACAGTGTCCAGGGGTCTGGTGAGGCTCAGTACAGAGACACTCATGTTCAGGGGCTGCTGGGTCACTGACTCTCCCTGAGTGTTGCTGAAATCCTCTGACCACCTGGCCTAGTCAATCAGGGGAGGATGGCCCTGCCCACCTGGAAGGGGAGTGAAGCACGAGGGCAGAGCTTAGACTGGGATTCCAGAGTTCATTAACTGAGAGGATGCACCTTAGGAATCGGTAGGAAGGAAACCTTCTGAACAGACAGTGATAATGCCCAGGCACATTCCCCTTTGCCCTTATCCCTGTTATTCATCAGTTATTTCAGGAGCACCTACTTTGTGCCCGACAGTGTGCTATGTGCCAGGCCACAGTGGCCAGCAAAACAGACAGGAACCCTGACTGCAAAAAATGTACAGCCTACTTTACCAAATGTCCAGGAGGTGTGCTTGGGTTGATGATTATCCCATTTCTGAGAAAAGAACACTTATAGGGATGTGGCCAGAGGAAAATTGACTTTGAGAGGGCCAACTGAAATTAGAATCAGGGGGCCTCCAAACTTTCGGCCCCAGCTGCCTCTGCACTGTTCCCCACACTTGTCCAAGCCACCGTTCACTTGTGTCCTGGGCTGACTGTGTTTGCAGGCAGAGCACTGGCCTCACACTCAGGAGGCCCAGCCTCAGGGCTCGCGCAGGACATACGAAGCCAGGCAATCACACTCTCTGTGCCTCAGATTCTCCTTCTGTAAGGGGAGTAAACATTCCTTTGCCAAGTTCCTCCCAGGAATGCTCATTGAGTCAGTCACTGATGCACTCAGCAAATGCTTCCTGAGCTCACGCTCTGGGAGATAAAGACAGAAAACTAAGGCAGTACAGGAAAACTCGGTAAGGCCTGTACTGAAAGAGTGAATAGTGGGCTGGGCCCATCCAGGGAAGGAGAAAACTACAAACAAGGATGGGACCCTGAAGGGTAAGAGTTCATCAGGTGGAGAGTCCTCAGGAGACAGGGGCGGGGGTGGGGTGGGGGCTATAGCTCATAGAGATCGTGTGAATGTGCATCTGAGGAGGACAGTTTAATTTCTCACCTTCACTTTGTTCCTGGTTTTCTCCCCCAAACCCACTCCAAGCCCATTACTCAAATGGAGACCAAGATGTTTTCACGAGGAGTTCTTTGGAAGGCACATTAGAGGGGCCTCCCTCTTCTGCCCTGTTCCTCACTATCTACCTTATTACTCCTATGCCCTCCTCCTGTGGCTGACCTTGTGACAGGAGATGCATTACACAACCTGTGTGGTCAGAGTTCTTTCTTTTTTCCCCTAAATCCTTGGCTCTTCTCCAAACCCAGGGAGCCATAACCACTTTACCCATGCCTCTCAACATTCCTGAGTTCTGTAGATACTTTCCCACCCTCTCTGGCCTCAGATCAGAGACTCTGGAGCCTAACTCTTTCCCTCACATGGCCCATCACCAGCTTTTCACCTAGCACATGAGGGGCATTTGTAGAAGTGCTTGGACGTACGACCATCAGGGTTGCAATTCTGAGTGTAACTCCATGTTTTCCTCCCTGGGTCCTTGGTTACCTCTATAGAACTGAGTGCCTAATGCTTGGTCATAGCTAGTATTTAGTGAGCACTTATCATATTCTATGCAGTGAGTGAGGAGCTTGGTATGTTTTCCCCAAACCAACCCTAAAAACAGATTTTTAAAAAAATCTTAATTCTCAAGGTGGCGTGACTCCCCTCTTTGGGAAGGGAGTGGGTCCAGGGTGGTCCGGGTCTTTTAAGATTTGGATATTCTAATCCCATCAATGTGTTTGAGATAAAATGGAGAACTCTGGCACCGGGTGTATCCACAGCCCGATCACAGATGGAGTGAAGGCAAGGATTTGATATAGACCTGGGACACAGGAGGGGAGATCATTTGCTTTCTCTGAGGGCTTCGTGGACAGCAGTGGGTGCAATACCACCTCCTCCAAACCAGAGAGTGGGGTGACATCACTATTCCCCTCACCCCACCTCAACTCCCCACCCTCCAGCCCACCAACATGGTCAGACTTCAGAGAGAAATACCTTGCCTCCACTGGAGGCAGAGGTGCTTACACCCAACACTGCCCCTTGTACCTTGAAGGGTAAAAATAGGCAATATAGAAGATAAATTATGGAAAAGGATGAAGCTGGAGAGAGAGAGCAAATTATTAGATCATGAAGGTAGACTTATGGAACTCAGCGATTTCATAAAGCACAATACTATTCATATCATAGGAGTCACAGAAGGGAAAAGCGGGAAAAAGGGGCAGAGGATAATTTGAACAGCTCACAGCTGAGAACTTCCTAATCTGGGGAAGGAAACAGGTATTCAAGTCCAAGAAGCATAGGGAACTACCTTCAAAATCAACAAAAACAGGTCAACACCAACACATATCACAGTGAAACTTAGAAAATACAAAATAAAGAGGCAATTCTGAAATTGGCTAGGGACAAAGGGTACTTAACCTATAGGGACAGACCACATAAGGTTAGCAGCAGATCTATCCACAGAAATTTGGCAGGCCAGAAGAGAATGGTATGATATATTTAACATGCCAAAGGGGGAGAGTAAATAGCCAGGAATATTTTATCCCGCAAGGCTGTCATTCAGAATAGAAGGAGAGATAAAGAGTTTACAAGACAAGCAAAAAACAAAAGGAGTTCATGGACTTTAACTAAACCACCCCACAAGAAACATTAAGGGAGACCATTGGAGCAGCAAAGAGAGACCAAAACCAAAAAACGGAGAAAGGAAATTCGCGATCTACAGGAACAGCGGCTTTCAAGTAATATAATGGCACTAAATTCAAACTTACCAATAATTACTCTTTATGGAAATGGACTAAATGCTCCATCAAAAGACAAAGGAAACCATAATAGATAAAACAAAAAACAAAAAACAAGATCCATGGATATGCTGCTTACAAGAGACTCATTTTAGACTCAAAGACACCTCCAGATCAAAAGTGAGGGAATGGAAAACCATTTACCATGCTAATGGACATCAAAAGGAAGCCAGAGTAGCCATACTTATATCAGACAAACTAGATTTTAAACCAAAGAGGTTTAATAAGAGATGAAGAAGGGCACTATATCATAATAAAGGGGTCTATCCAACAAAAAATCCGATACTTGTGAATATTTATGTCCCCCACTTGGGAGCAGCCAAATATATAAATTTAATCACAAACTAAAGAAACTCAAGGATAAAGATACAATAAAAGTAGGAGACTTTAACACCCCACTCACAGTAATGGACAGGTCATCTAAACATTGTCAACAAGGAAACAGTGGCTTTGAATGACATACTGGGTCAGTTGTCATCAGACTTTTCATCCTAAAGCAGCAGAATACAGATTATTTTTGAACGTGCATGGAACATTCTCTAGAATAGATTAGACACTGGGTCACATATCAGGCCTCCACCTCTACAAAAAGAGTGAGATCTTGATGGGATGAGCACTGGGTGTTATTCTAAATGTTGGCAAATTGAACATCAATAAAAAATAAATTTATAAAAACAAAACAAAAGGAGTGAGATGCTACCATACATATTTTCCAGCCACTAGTTTCCAATGCTATGAAACTTGAAGCCAAGCACAAGAAAATTCGGGACTATAGACTTAAGGGCAAGCAGTTTATTACAATGTATTTCTATTGAAACAGAAGGATGTTGTATACTGTTCACAAAACGGAAAAACATGTAAGCACTGTACATGGTGAGCTTTGGTTATTTTTCCCTTATGCCATAGAAAAAATGTATAAAAACTATCAAAAAGCTAATGTGCATACTGGGGATTTACCCCAAAGATACAGATGCAATGAAACACTGGGACACCTGCACCCCAATGTTTCTAGCCGCAATATCCACAATAGCCAAACTGTGGAAGGAGCCTCGGTGTCCATTGAAAGATGAATGGATAAAGAAGGTGTGGTTTATGTATACAACGGAGTATTACTCAGGCATTAGAAATGACAAATACCCACCATTTGCTTCGATGTGGATGGAACTGGAGGGTATTATGCTGAGTGAAATAAGTCAGTCGGAGATGGACAAACATGATATGGTCTCATTCATTTGGGGAATATAAATAATAGTGAAAGGGAATAACGGAGAAAGGAGAAAAAATGAGTGGTAGGTATCAGAAAGGGAGACAGGACATAGACTCTTAACTCTGTGAAACGAACTGGGGGTGGTGGAAGGGGAGGTCGGCAGGGGTGGGGTGACTGATTGGTGGGCACTGAGGTGGGCATTTGACGGGATGAGCACTGGGTGTTATTCTGTATATTGGTAAATTGAACACCAATAAAAATAAATTTATTATAAAAAAAAACAATGAACGGATTAACCACAAAATTAAAGAAGAAAAAATTATGCATGAAAGCAAATGAAAATGAAAACAACGACAGTCCAAAACTTTGGGATGCAGTGAAGGTGGTCATAAGAGGGGAAGCATATAGCGACCCAGGTCTTCCTTGAGAAACAAAAAGTATCTCAAATACACAATTAACCTTATACCCAAAGGAGTTGCAGAATAAACAGCAAATAAAGCCCAAAACCAGCAGAAGAAGGGAAATGATACAAATTAAAGCAGAAATAAATGATACAGATTTAAAAAAAAAACACAGTAGAACAAATCAATGAAACTGGGAACTGGTTCTTTTAAAGAATTAACAAAACTGATGAACTGCTACCCAGACCTAACAAACAGAAAAGAGAAAGGACCTGGATAAATAAAATCACAAATGAAAGAAGAGAGATGCTAACCAATACCACAGGAATACATTTATCAGGGAAGATTATGAGCAACTCTATGCCAGCAATTTGGGCAATGTGGAAGAAATGGATAAATGACTAGAAGCATACTAGCACATATACATATAAATTACCACAACTGAAAGAGGAAGAAACAGATAATTTGAACAGACCTATAACCAGTGAAGAAATTGAACCAGTAATCAAAAATCTTCCAATACACAAGCGCTCGTGGCCAGAGAGCTTCCCAGGGCAATTCTACCAACATGTAAAGTAGAGGGAACACCTATTCTTCTGAAACTGTTCCATAAAACAGAAACAGAAGGAAAATCTCCAACCCATTCTCTGAGGCCAACATTACTTTGATTCCAAAGCCAGACAAAGACCCAATAGAAAGGAGAATTACAAGACCACTATCCCTGACGAACACAACTACAAAAATTCTCAACAAGTTACTAGCAAATCAAATTAACAGTACATTAAAAGAATTATTGACATGATCCAGTTGGTTTTATTCCTGGACTCCAGGGTGCTTCAATATCCACGGATCAATCAACGTGATACACCACATTAATTAAAGAAAGGATAAGAACCATATAATCCTCTCAACGGATGCAGAAAAAGTATTTGACAAAAACATGGATAGAAGGAACATAGCTCAACATCATAAAGGCCATATACCAAAGACCCACAACTAATATCATCCTCAATGGGGAAAAACTGAGAGCTTTTCCCCAAAGGTCAGGAACATGCAGGGATGTTGACTCTCACCACTATTGTTCAATATAATACGGGAATTCCTGGCCTCAGGCATCAGACAATAAAAAGAAATAAAAGGCATCCACATCGGTAAGGAAGAAGTGAAACTTTTACTCTTTGTAGATGACATGATGCTCTCCAGCAAAAAATGATATTTTCACTCATTTTCTCTCCTTTCCTTTTATACCCTTTCACTAGTTTTTATATTCCCCAAATGAATGAGATCATAGATCATTCTCAATAAAATAAAAACCGTTTCTGAGAAAATACTCAACATATCACAAATACTCTATGGTCCTAAATTGATGAAACACAACTGCTTTAGAAAGTGAGGACATGTCATCAGAATATGTGGAGAAGCAGAGAGAGCCTAGCCTCGTCAGCCGGGGCCTTCTAGAGCTGTAGAGAAGGATCAGTGTGTCCCCTCTACACAGGACAAGTGGGAGGAGCTCCTCAGCCAGAACTCACATCTGGAGATCTGTGAACCCGTCTCCTTGATGACCTTGGACACTATTATGAAGTGTGCCTTCAGCTACCAGGGCAACCACCAGGCAGACAGGTCAGTGAAATGCTTAAGGCCGGGTCCTATTTCCTACCAACTGGTGTGGAATCATCTGGAGGCAGTTCCAGTAGTTGTGATGTTTACCAACCCAAAGAGTCACATTCTGCAGAGCTCCAGTCTGGCAGTCAAATTTACCCCACACCAAACTTACATTAGGCACAGACCCTGATCCCTGCCTCAGGGAGAAGCATGGCTCCCCAAGACCCTCATAAATGGCTGGGAGTTTCCAGGGCACAAGACAGAAATGTCAGACGCCTAGGTCACCTGCACCAATGACTGAGAAAACCTCCACCCAGCCCCACTCCATTCCAGTTCAGATGCCTCCCTCCAACTCGAGCCCTCTGCACCATCCTCCTTCAGGAACTCCTAGTCCTACATTCAGGCCATTAAAGATCTGATGGGAGGGCCCTGATAGGGTCCTAGCTCCTCAATTAGGGAATACACTGATTGCCAGGGCCTTGCCTGCCCTTCAAGATAGCTTTGTTTTAGGGAGCACCTGTACCAGATGCCCTACACCACCATGTGCATCAAGGAGGCATTGCGACTCTATCCACCAGTTCCAAGTGTTGGCAGAGAGCTCAGCAAGCCCATCACCTTCCCTGATGGACGCTCCTTGCCCAGAGGTATGGCCTTCACAACTCTCACTCCGTAAGCAGTCCTGTGGGACACATGGGAGGTCTGAATCCACATGTCCTGGGGCAGTTCTAATGTTTGCCACCCCATTTTATCTGCAGTAAGTGGGGACAAGGTTGTAGTTTGGATGAGGTTATGGAATGCTTGTCACAGAGCCTGGCCACATTCAATGTATATGAGAAATAGTCTAAGGGATTATAGTGGACTGGAAGGAAAATGAGAGTGAAGAATTAGAGAGGGAGACAAAACATAAAGACTCCTAACTCTGGGAAAGAAACTACGGGTAGTAGAAGGGGAGGTGGGCGGGGGGGATTGGGTGACTGGGTGACGGGCACTGCAAGGGCACTTGATAGGAGGAGCAGAGGGTGTCATACTATATGTTGGCAAATCGAACTTCAATTAAAAGAGTAATTAAAAAATAAAATAAATGGGAGTTCCCCATCGTACCTAGAGAGAACATTCTCCACCTGTTCATTCTCCACATAACATGAAAATTGCGTCTAGATTTTTAGATGTCGAAGGAATAGAATCCTAAGTCTTTTTTTTCTGGCTTTTTTTAAAATAATAAATTTATTTTTTATTGGTGTTCAATTTGCCAACATACAGAACAACACCCAGTGCTCATCCCGTCAAGTCCCCCCTCAGTGCCATCACCCAGCCACTCCACCCCAGCCCACCTCCCGTTCCACCACCCATGTTCGATTCCCAGAGTAGGAGTCTCATGTTCTGTCTCCCTTTCTGATATTTCCCACTCATTTTTTTCTCCTTTCCCCTTTATTTTTTTAAAAAATATATTTTTTATTGGTGTTCAATTTGTAAACATATAGAATAACACCCAGTGCTCATCCCGTCAAGTGCCCACCTCAGTGCCCGTCACCCAGTCACCCCCACCCCCCTCCCACATCCCCTTCCACCACCCCTAGTTTGTTTCCCAGAGTTAGGAGTCTTTCATGTTCTGTCTCCCTTTCTGATATTTCCCACTTATTTTTCTCCTTTCCCCTTTATTCCCTTTCACTATTTTTTATATTCCCCAAATGAATGATACCATATAATATTTGTCTTTCTCCAATTGACTGATTTCACTCAGCATAATACCCTCCAGTTCCATCCACATCGAAGCAAATCGTGGGTATTTGTTGTTTCTAATGGCTGAGGAATATTCCATTGTATACATAAACCACATCTTCTTTATCCATTCATCTTTCCATGGACACCGAGGCTCCTTCCACAGTTTGGCTATTGTGGACATTGCTGCTATAAACATTGGGGTGCAGGTGTCCCAGCATTTCATTTTATCTGTATCTTTGGGGTAAATCCCCAGCAGTGCAATTGCTGGATCGTAGGGTAGATCTATTTTTAACTCTTTGAGGAACCTTCACACAATCTTCCAGAGTGGCTGCACCAGTTCACATTCCCACCAACAGTGCAAGAGGGTTCCCCTTTCTCTACATCCTCTCCAACATTTGTGGTTTCCTGCCTTGTTAATTTTCCCCATTCTCACTGGTGTGAGGTGGGATCTCATTGTGGTTTTGATTTGTATTTCCCTGATGGCAAGTGATGCAGAGCATTTTCTCATGTGTATGTTGGCCATGTCTATGTCTTCCTCTGTGAGATTTCTCTTCATGTCTTTTGCCCATTTCATGATTGGATTGTTTGTTTCCTTGCTGTTGAGTTTAACAAGTTCTTTATAGATCTCGGATACTAGCCCTTTATCTGATACGTCATTTGCAAACATCTTCTCCCATTCTGTAGCTTGTCCCCTAATTTTGTTGACTGTCTCTTTAGCTGTGCAAAAGCTTCTTACCTTGTTGAAGTCTCAATAGTTCATTTTTGCTTTTGTTTCTCTTGTCTTCATGGATGTATCTTGCAAGAAGTTACTTGGCCGAGTACAAAAAGGGTTTTGCCTGTGTTCTCCTCTAGGATTTTGATGGAATCTTGTCTCACATTTAGATCTTTCATCCACTTTGAGTTTATTTTTGTGTCTGGTGTAAGAGAATCGTCCAGTTTCATTCTTCTGCATGTGGATGTCCAATGTTCCCAGCACCATTTATTTATTTATTTATTTATACAATAAAATTATTTTTTATTGGTGTTCAATTTGCCAACATACAGAATAACACCCAGTGCTCATCCCGTCAAGTGCCCCCCTCAGTGCCCGTCACCCATTCACCCCCACCCTCCCGCCCTCTTCCCCTTCCACGACCCCTAGTTCGTTTCCCAGAGTTAGGAGTCTTTATGTTCTGTCTCCCTTTCTGATATTTCCCACACATTTCTTCTCCCTTCCCTTATATTCCCTTTCACAATTATTTATATTCCCCAAATGAATGAGAACATATAATGTTTGTCCTCTGATTGACTTATTTCACTCAGCATAATACCCTCCAGTTCGATCCATGTTGAAGCAAATGCTGGGTATTTATCATTTCTAATGCCAGCACCATTTATTGAAGAGACTGTCTTTTTTTTTCCAGTGGAGAGTCTTTCCTCCTTTATTGAATATTAGTTGACCATAAAGTTGAGGGTCCACTTCTGGATTCTCTATTCTGTTCCATTGATCTATGTATCTGTTTTTGTGCCAGTGCCACACTGTCTTGATGACCACAACTTTGTAGTACAACCTGACATCTGGCATTGTGATGCCCCCAGCTATGGTTTTCCTTTTCAATATTGCCCTAGCTATTCGGGGTCTTTTCTGATTCCACACAAAACTTAAGATAATTTGTTCCAACTCTCTGGAGAATGTCCATTGTATTTTGATAGGGATTGCATTAAATGTATAAATTGCCCAGGTAGCATTGACATTTTCACAATATTAATTCTTCCAATCCATGAGCATGGAATATTTCCATCTCTTTGTGTCTTCCTCAATTTCTTTCAGTAGTGTTCTGTAGTTTTTAGGGTATAGATACTTTACCTCTTTGGTTAGGTTTATTCCTCGGTATCTTATGCATTTGGGTGCAATTGTAAATGGGATTGAGTGTTTAATTCCTCTTTCTTCAGTCTCATTGTTAGTGTATAGAAATGTGACTGACTTCTGGGCATTGATTTTGTATCTTGCCACACTGCCAAATTGCTCTATGAGTTCTAGCAATCTTGGGGTGGAGTTTTTTGGGTTTCTATGTATATAATCATGTCATCTGTGATGAGGGAGAGTTTGGCTTCCTCTTTGCCAATTTGAATGCCTTTTATTTCTTTGTGTTGCCTGATTGCTGAGGCTAGGCTTTCTAGCACTCTGATGAATAGCAGTGGTGAGAGTTGACATCCCTGCCTTGTTCCTGATCTTAGAGAAAAGGCTCCCAGTTTCCCCATTGAGAATGATATTCCTGTGGGCTTTTCATAGATGGCTTTTAAGATGCTGAGGCATGTTCCCTCTATCCCTACACTCTGAAGAGTTTTGATCAGGAATGGATGCTGTATTTTGTCAAATGCTTTCTCTGCATCTTTGAGAGGATCATACGGTTCTTGTTTTTTCTCTTGTTGATATGATCTATCACATTGATTGCTTTACGAGTGTTGTGCCAGCCTTGCATCCCGGGGATAAACCCCACTTGGTCAAGGTGAATAATCTTCTTAATGTACTGTTGGATCCTATTGGCTAGTATCTTGTTGAGAATTTTTGCATCCATGTTCATCAGGGATATTGGTCTGTAATTCTCCTTTTTGGTCGGGTCTTGGTCTGGTTTTGGAATTAAGGTGATGCTGGCCTCATAGAACAAGTTTGGAAGTATTCCATATCTTTCTATCTTTCTGAACAGCTTTAGTAGAATAGGTATGGTTTGTTCTTTAAACGTTTGATAGAATTCCCCAGGGAAGCCATCTGGCCCTGGACCTTTGTGTCTTGGGAGGTTTTTGAGGACTGCTTCAATTTGCACCCTGGTTATTGGTCTGTTCAGGTTTTCTATTTCTTCCTGTTCCAGTTTTGGTAGTTTGTGATTTTTCAGAAATGTGTGCATTTCTTCTAGATTGCCTAATTTATTGGTGTATAGCTGCTGATAATGTGTTTTTATTTTATTTTATTTTTTTAAATTTATTTATTTATGATAGTCACAGAGAGAGAGAGAAAGAGGCAGAGACACAGGCAGAGGGAGAAGCAGGCTCCACGCACTGGGAGACCGACGTGGGATTCGATCCTGGGTCTCCAGGATCGCGCCCTCGGCCAAAGGCAGGCACTGAACTGCTGCGCCACCCAGGGATCCCCAATAATGTGTTGTTAAAATCGTTTTTATTTCCTTGGTGTTGGTGGTGATCTCTCGTTTCTCATTCATGATTTTATTAATTTGAGTCTTTCCTCTCTTCTTTTTAATATGGTTGGCTAATGGTTTATGTATCTTATTAATTCCTTCAAAGAACCAAGTCTTGGTTTTGTTGATTTGTTCCATAGTTCTTCTGGTCTCTATTTCATTGAGTTCTGCTCGAATCTTTATTAACTCTCTTCTTCTGCTGGGTGTAGGATCAATTTGCTGTTTTATCTCCAGCTCCTTTAAGTGCAAGGTTAGCTTTTGTATTTGAGTTCTTTCCAGTTTTTGGATGCATGCTTGTACTGTGATAAATTTCCCCTTCAGGACTGCTTTTGCTGTATCCTAAGATTTTGAATTGTTGTTTCTTCATTCTCATTAATTTCCATGAAACCTTTTAATTCTTCTCTAATTTCCTGGTTGACCCTTTCATCTTTTATCAGGATAGTCTTTAACCTCCACGTGTTTCAAATCCTTCCAAACTTCTTCTTGTGATTTAGTTCTAATTTTGAAGCATTATGGTCTGATAATATGCAGGGGACAATACCAATCTTTTGGTATCGGTTAAGACCTGATTTGTGACACAGTATGTGGTCTATTCTGGAGAAAGTTCCACGTGCACTTGAGAAGAATGTGTATTCAGTTGAGTTCGGATGTAAAGTTCTGTAGATATCTGTGAAATCCATCTGGTCCAGTGTATAATTTAAAGCTCTTGTTTCATTGGAGATGTTGTGCTTTAAACATCTGTCACTTGCAGAATGCGCTGTGTTGAAGTCTCCCAATATTAGTGTATTTTTATCTAAGTATGTCTTAACTTTGGTTATTAATTGATTGATATACTCGGCAGCTCTCACATTTGGGGCATAAATATTGATGATTGTTAGGTCCTCTGGTTGGATGGATCCTTTAAGTATGATATAGTGTCCCTCTTCATCTCTCACTACAGTCTTCGGGGTAAATTTTAGTTTATCTGATATAAGGCTGGCTACCCCTGCTTTCTTTTGAGGACCATTTGAATGGTACATGGTTCTCCAACCTTTTATTTTCAGGCTGTAGGTGTCCTTTTGTCAAAAATGAGTCTGTAGTAGACAGCAAATAGATGGGTCTTGCTTTTTTTTTTTTATCCAGTCTGAAACTCTGTGCCTTTTGATGGGGTCATTAAGCCTGTTCACGTTCAGAGTTACTATTGAAAGATATGAATTTAGTGTCATCATGATACCTATTAAGTCCCTGTTTTGTGGAATGTTCCCTTGGACTTCCTCTATTACTGAGTCCTCCTTAGTATTTCTGGCAGAGTTGGCTTCGTGGTCACATATTTTTTCAATTTCTGCCTATCTTGGAAGCTCTTTGTCTCTCCTTCTATTCTGAATGAGAGCCTTGCTGGATAAAGTATTCTTGGCTGCATGTTCTTCTCATTTAGGACCCTGAATATATCCTGCCAGACCTTTCTGTCCTTCCAGGTCTCTGTGGAGAGGTCTGCTGTTAATCTAATATTTCTCCCCATAAAATTTAGAGATTTCTTGTCTCTTGCTGCTTTAAGGATCTTATTTTTATCTTTGGAATTTGCAAGTTTCACTATTAAATGTCAAGGTGTTGAGCGGTTTTTATTGATTTAAGGGGTATCTCTCTATTTCGTGGATCTGAATGCCTGTTTCCCTCCCCAAATTAGGGAAGTTCTCAGCTATCATTTGTTTAAATACATATTTTGGCCCTCTGGCCCTTTCGGCGCCTTCGGGAACCCTAATTAAATGTAGATTTTTCCTTCTGAGGCTGTCATGTAGTTCCCTTAATCTATCCTCATGATCTTTTAATTGTTTTTCTCTTTTTTCCCCAGTTTCCCTCCTTGCCATCAACTTATCTTCTATGTCACTCACTCATTCTTCTACTTCATTAACCCTCATCATTAGGACCTCTAGTTTGGATTGCATCTCAATTAATTGATTTTTAATTTCTGCCTGTTTTGATCTAAATTCTGCAGTCATGAAGTCTCTTGAATCCTTTATGCTTTTTTCTAGAGCCACCAGTAGCTTTGTAGTTGTGCTTCTGAATTGGCTTTCTGATATTGAATTGTAATCCAAATTTTGTAGCTCTGTGGGAGAGAACACTGTTTCTGATTCTTTCTTTTGAGGTGAGTTTAACTTCTAGTCATTTTGCTCAGCAGAGCGGCCAAAAGCAAGTTGTATTGGGAAAAGGAGAAAAAGAGAGAAGAGAAAAAAGAAAAGAAAAAAAAGAAAAAGAAAAAATGGGGTTGGGGGAAGCTAACAGAAAACAAAAAACAAAGGGGAGTATCGTCTGATTGTATATACTGTAAATCCCTTGTCTTCCCCTGGAACTTTCCAGCGCTGCTTGGTAAATAACTTGCTCTTCCCCTGTCCTGTCCTTCTAGCAGGTCTTCTGGGGGAGGGGCCTGCTGTGTTGATTCTCAGGTGTGAACACTTGGGGGAGCTGCTCAGCCCCCTGCCTGTTGCATGGCTCAGTGGGAGCTGTTTATCCGGTGAGGCCACTGTGAGGCTCAGTGGGGGTTGTTTGTCCTGTGAAGCCCCGGGAGGAACAGCAACAGTGGCTTTGGCCAACTCTCCAGCCCTGGAGTCAGCTCCTGCAGTAGCTACCAAAGCAGCTCTCAGTACGCAGGGACCTGGATGCTCCGGGGCGGGGCAGCTGACCTGCACAGCTTGGGACCGCCCGGTGGCAGGAGCGTCCTTGCTGTCATGGGCCCTCCTGGCCTCTGCCTGTCCTGGGGGGAGCGCCGGGTCTTGAGCTGTGTCCCCCGGTGCCCTGGGATCCTGGGCCTGCACTGCTGGAATCTGGCTCCCGGAGCCACGCAGCTCCCTACGGGCAGAGCCACCTCCGAGCTGCTCCCGGTCCAGCCCTGCACAGCCTGCAGCCCTTTAGGGAGCTCGGCCGCGGGGTGTGGCGCGATCTCCCCTGGGGCACAGGTCCTCTGTTAGTGGCCCTGGGAGGCTGAGGGAATCCTCGCCCCTCCTGGATCCTGCTCCAACTCCGTGCGAGCTCCTGCTTCTCTGGGGCGGGGCTTTCCTGTCCTGGGGGCACTCGCCAAGTGGCCTTAGCCCGACTCCTCGCAGGGCCCCTCCCCCTTGGATGCTTTTTATTTCTTCTTCTTTTTTTTTTCCCGTTTTCCTACCTTGATAGAAGCGTGAACTCTTCTCACTGTAGCATTCCAGCTGTTCTCTCTTTAAATCTCAGGCGGAAATTGTAGGTTTTCAGGATGATTTGAAAGTTATCTAGGTAATCTGGTGGGGACAAGTGACTTGGGGACCCTACTCTTCCGCCATCTTGCCGCCCCCCCCAATCCTAAGTTTCTATCCTCATCCAGGACAATCAAACCCCGAGGGTTCCATCATTTTATGACGCTATATTATTCCCATCGATGGCACTGACATTTTGTGATTTTAAGCTATGTATATCCTATTCCTGACTCCAACAAGACAACTCCTGGAGGATTTCTGTCTTCATTGATACCCCTTTTAGATATAATCCAGATTTGATGTAATTATAGGACAACTACTTGATGACAAATGAAAAAAACTATATACATGCCAGTTAAAATAATGACTCAGGGGCCCTAAGTGGCTCAGCACTGGTGTGCATGTCTAGGCTTAGGTCATGATCCTGGGATCCTGGGATCCTGGGATGGGGCTCCCTGCTCAGTGGAGAGTCTGCTTTTCTGTCTGACACTCCCCTGGTCAGGGTCTCTCTCACTCTCTCAAGTAAATACAGAAATATTTTATATAAAAATAATGATGACTCAGTACATTGCACCTTCTCTACAAGGAGATGTTGGCTTCAGGAAGGGGCCTCAGAAATAGCATACAATTCTAATTCCCAAGATTTGATCGCTGTAGAGGGAGAGCACTGGGGCAGGGAGAGTTCTTCTTCCACCCTTACGGGGTTGAGTGCATCAAACATATCAGGAAACCCACTGTCATGCTTCAGATGGCCCATTCCCAGGGAGCCCTCAGGTTGATGGAGAGAGCAGCTGGTGACCACATCTGAGGTCCCTGAATGGTCTACTCTACCTTTTAGCTCACCTCTGCTCTGAATCCCAGCCCTGCCACATCCCAGCTGGGTGGTCATAGGCAAGTTGCTCAGCTACTCTGAGGCTTAGGTGCTCACGTGAACAATGGGCATTGGGCCTTCCTTGGAGGGTTGTTTTGAGATGGATTAGTCAATGCATATTCCCCAAGGGCTCATGGATGGTACTTGGTAAATGTGAGTTGTCCCTTGAGCTGCTTTCTAACATAAGCCTCCAGTTCTTTCTGCTTCTCACCCTGGTCTGGATATCTACTAATCTGGGCACACATGCTATGCCATGTCTGCCCCTCCTCTCCTGCTACTCTATCATTCCCCTCAGAGTGATGAGAAGTGACTCTCATAGCAGCTGCCAAGCTGTGTGGGCAAGCACCTGGCCCTGCAGGCAGGTATGACCATTCTTCCCTCTTCTGCCCCACAGGATTGGGGTCTTGCTCTCCTTTTATGCCCTTCGCCACAACTCGAATGTCTGGCCAAACCCAGAGGTATGATGGCCTTGGGAGGATGGTATGGGGGAATCTCTGCATGCCAATGCTTCCTCCAGTTTCATTTCTGGGTGTGTTCTGAGGTTGAGAGGAAGGAGGAGCTAGACCACACCTATCCTGGCCCTGCGGTTCCTCTGCAGGTGTTTGACCCTTCCCGCTTTGCACCAGATGCCTCTCGACACAGCCATGCTTTCCTGCCCTTCTCAGGAGGATCAAGGTGAGGCACTTGTACTGGGATGGGAGGAGGGGCCGTTTACTAGGGACATTCCTGATGTTTGTCACTTCCTACATTTACATGGGTATTGCAGATATGCCCTGACATGTTGGTGTGCTGGGAAAGACGTGTGTGTCTCTATACACGAAAGAAATTTGGTAGTCACTGCAGGCTATGGAAACTTTGATTCATTGCTCATTCAGTCTCCAGCCACAATTCAGTGTCAGTGACGATTCAATGGCTCAAGGATCCTTGAGATTTCTTCACTTTATGAGGATCAGTTTACAGAATTTGACATTGTCACATGTAGTTTTCAAGTGTTGTCAATGTCACGTCAGGATGGAATAAAAAGGTTTCTGTGCACACATTCTCAAATCAGCCTCTGTCCCCACTCAACCCCCACACTGCACCATTGCCTGGTGCATGTTTCCATCCTCAGGTGCCTGCACGTCTGAAATATTTAAGCCTACAAAGGAAAATATCCTGCGATCTCTTAAGGGCTTCAAAAGTATTCAACTTGTGAATACTTCAACTTGTGACTCTCGTATTTTTGCATCTATAAAAAAGAATTTTGGACTGCATGGAAATAATCGTGAACACTTGATAGTTTTCTCCATTGTCAAAACATTACATATGATCTGGGCTCTACATACCTGAATATTACACTTTGAGTCCAATCCTCCAATGAGCAAGTATATGAAATGAGGACATTAAGTGGCTTTTGAGAGAAAATCCACTGTTTTGTATATGTACATGAGAGGTGGCATTTGAAAGTTTCCTGGCATGTAAAATAGAAAGCGCACTTGAAATGGCTGTGCAGCTCCATGACTATTCTCCTGAGTGAAATCCTCCTGGCTGCTGAAATTGTCCTATAAATCATATATAGTAACTTCTGTAAACTTTTTAAGTAGTTATTAGAAAAATGCATTTTAGCAAATATATGAATCTTCAATCCTTCTAAACTAAGTGAATGCACTCTCACAGAATAGGCTTTAAGCAAACTATTCTCCAGATATTGGCTCCAGGATTTGTTTCCTCCTGGGATTGATTCCTTCCTGGTAGACATTGCTGCAAGTCATGTGGCTGCCACAAGAGACAGGAGAGGGGTAGACAGCTCAATTCCTAGCTTAGAACTAATGGAGACTTCTGTTTATTCTTTTCTGCTTTCCTATTCAATTCAATAAACCTCATTCAATGTCTAAGACTAATTATTAAGCCAGACTCTGTGCCAAGCCTATGCTATGAGATGGGAAACTGCCCTTGTTTCAGGGAGTTCTGAATCAAGAACTGCATGCCTCTACTCAAAGGAGACATCAGGCATTCATTCTTTCTTGCCTTAACTCGTTTACTAATTGACCCCACAGTAGGAAGTTCCATGTTTCTGGCACTGACCTGTACTGGTAAGTGACATGTCCTTGATTAAAATACCATGTGATTCAGGGTCCAGGAATGAAGAGGCACAGCCAATGGGCGGTGGGTTGTGTGTGGGGGCTGAGGGCAGACTGGGATTGCCCTTAGCCTTGGTCATTTGGAGACAGAGGTGGAGGGAGGGCATTATCTTGGATCTCCTCAGTGGGTGCTGGGCTGGGAGACATAGCTGGATAGGTGCAGATGAGTGTGCCAACAACCCAGATAGGGCTTTGATGCCAGGCTGAGCCATGTGGACATGCTTTCCTATGATGGAAGACGTGGGAGCTTCTGAGTATGGGAGGGCGGGGAATCAGGAGAGGGACCAGAGGCAGGAGACAGAAAAGTCCAGGTGAAGTGGCAGCTGAGGGATGAGGGGCAGGGACACTTTTGCTATAGAATTGGAAGGGGACAGCAGCTAGTTGAATGAGGGGCCGAGGGGGAGGTAGGAGTCTGGACCCAAACTGGAAGGCAGATGGTATAGCAGCTTGAGCATCCCTAAGGCTCTTCCCCTGCAGGAAGCATCCCTGTTGGCATCTTAACTTCCTTACCCAACTCCATCTTGTCATTTCTATGAGATTCTGGGGGTCTTTCCCCCCCCCGCCAAATATGGTCAGGACCTGAAGTGTGGCCGAGCCCAACCCCTCTGGTGCCCTGGCCTGGCCTCCACATTGTGAAACCAGACATGGCTGGTGCAGAGAGCAAAGAACCTAATGATTAACCATTGTAGTGATCACTTGACTTGGCTCTGAGGCTCAAAGTGTTGACCCTCCTGTAACAGGGTTTCAGGCTTGCTGAGAGCAGAGGTAAGAGGAGGAGCTGATCCTGGAAGAGTGTAGACTTTTGTCGGAGGTCAAGGGGAGAGTGTTAACAAAGCAAGGCTTGGGGTAGAGATGTGCATGTGTCCTGAGGGAAGGGGATCCTGGCTGGGCCCATGCAGGCTGGCCCTGAAGGGACTGCTCCTGGCACGGGCTTTGAGGCCTCTCTCGTTTCCTTTTCCCTCCCTGACCCAGGAACTGCATCGGGCAGCACTTTGCCATGAAGGATATGAAGGTGGTGGTGGCCCTGATTCTGTTCCGCTTTGAGCTGGCACCAGATCCCTTCAGGATCCCTGTCCCCACTCCAAGAATTGTGTTGATGTCCACGAATGGGATCCACCTGCATCTCAGGAAGCTCCTCTAACCCTCGTGTGGAAAAGGATGACCCGCGAGGGCCTCCTGCCTGCCAATCTGTCTTCCTGTCAGTCTCTCCTGTCTGCTGGCTTCTGCTCACTTCCTGCTTCCTGTCTGCCCACCTGCCGGTCTTCCTGCTCTCCTGCTCTTGCACATGAGACTGTCTGTGCTTCACTGTCTCACCCGTTCCCAAGATTCCTTCTTGTTTGTCTGTTGCCTTTCTCGTACTGAGCTGTCGCCCTGACTGTCCACGTAAATCATCATGGCTCTTGTTTTTCAGGCTATGTGCCCTCTCCCTGTCGTTGTTTCTTGTTGCCTGCCTCTCTGTCCTTATAATGTTTTCTCTTGCTGCTTTACCATATTACACAGACTTAGTTCCTTCAAAGAGCAAAAATTGATAATCTTGTGTTTTAGGAGATCAGGAATCTGAAATGAGTCTCACTGCGTCGCAACGAAGGCATGTAGATGCTCTAAGGCATAATGTCTTCTCTTGCATTTTCTACCTTCTCAGAATCTACTCTTAAGGCTATTCAATGAGGGGACTAGACCTCCTCATTTCTCATGGAAATATCCTTTTCTTCAGTTCAACTGAGTCAGATGTTAACCATACCTGTCAAATTTTTAGTGCAACATCTAGACTTTTAATTAAACAAGGGTACTCCAGCCAATCCAAGTGCACCTGTAAAGCTAGACATGTCAGTTGCCCATTTGTCCACTTGGCATTCACACATTCCTTTACACCATACTTCGTCTCTAACTAAGTAAAATAAAGTCATGCTTCCACCAACTCAGCTCCATATGATTCAAACTGTGAGGTCCCTTTTCCCCAAAAACAAAGCCTAAGTTTTTGGAAGGTTTTCTCTCTTCTCCCCAAAATGCTGTAACCTATATGCTATGGCACAGAGTTTACTATTAGTATTACGTGTTACATTTGACGTGCAGGTTATAAGGAAGGAAGGAAAAATCTGACACACATACCTACACATGCATAATCATACTCGTAACAAGTAGAGGGAAAATGCTAGAAAGCATTACACTCCTTATTTCTCTAACTTGTGACATAGCCATCGTTAGCATTTATAACACACGTCTTCATTATCCATTTCAGAGTTTCTTTGCCCTCTGAAAGCACCTCAGCCAGTTTTGGTTTGTTTTTGTTTTTGTTATGTTTTGTTCTTTGTGTTGTGCAATGACCCAAACCTTTACTCTTGAAGGTTCTGGGACATTACCAATCTTTCCTCACCTGGCCTGTGGCATTATTCTCTAAATGACACGGCATGTGCAGTGAAACGCCGGGACACCTGCACCCTGATGTTTATAGCAGCAATGTCCACAATAGCCAAACTGTGGAAAGAGCCTCGGTGTCCATCAAAAGATGATGGATAAAGATGTGGTTTATGTATACAATGGAATTTACTCAGCCATTAGAAACGACAAATACCCACCATTTGCTTCGACGTGGATGGAACTGGAGGGTATTATGCTGAGTGAAATAAGTCAATCGGAGAAGGACAAACATTATATGGTCTCATTCATTTGGGAATATAAAAAATAGTGAAAGGGAATAAAGGGAAATGAGAAAAAATGAGTGGGAAATATCAGAAAGGGAGACAGAACATGAGAGACTCCTAACTCTGGGAAACGAACTAGGGGTGGTAGAAAGGGAGGTGGGCAGGGGGTGAGGGGGACTGGGTGATGGGCACTGAGGGGGGCTCTTGATGGAATGAGCACTGGGTGTTACTATATATGTTGGCAAATTGAACACCAATAAAAAATAAATTTATAAAAAATAAAAAATAAATTAATAAACAAATTTTTAAAAATGATGTGGCATTGTAGTTCTAAGAGATGCTCTATGTACTTCCTACACTGCAAATAACTCTTGTTTTTCTTGCATTTGTTTCCTAGGAAACTGCCAATTTCCCCATTGGCAATCATGATCAGCCTAGTATAGTAACTCCTGATGAATCATACCCATGAGTAGCCCAGTGCAGCCTGCAATTATATTCATGTAGTCATTCTTGTGTCTCCTGATGGAAGCACTTTTGCCTTTGAAAGTAAGACCAGTAGCACTAAGGACCATAAGGTTGCAGTGAAAATTCCCTCAAGTTTCGCTAATCTGATCACTAGGGATAATCATGAGTGTTGCCATTCCCATTTCCATCCCTGAATCCTGGATGGGTGAATCCTGGCTATGGAAGAAACAGCACCATATATTGTACATTGATTTAAAGCATATAAAGCATCCTGGAGAGCCTTCCTTCAACCCTGTAAGTTATTGCCACCTCGCGGCTGGCATATACCCAAACCTACACTGAGGTTATTTCTCTGGATCTGGAATGCATAACTATAATGGATATGCCATCTCCAACTGGCTAAAAAGACTCTGTAGCATAGAGGGGTTTGATGGCATCGGCTCCATGGGGATCTTCCCATATGTCCCTATTCCAATGGTCAGGCTCCCATTTTTCAGTGTCCTCATTGTAAAGGATGACAGGCTGTACCATATGGAATTCACTTTCCTGATAGTACATACACAGGCAGGGTAATCCTGGGTTTCGTTTAATAAATCTGAGCCCTACCTAAAGCCTGTGGCTACATGTCAGGATGATCTTCAATGCAGACGTTGATGCTCAGGTCACTTATTGTCCTTTTTATTTTTTTTATTTTATTTTTTAATTTTCAAAGAATATGCTTTATATATGCATATAAATAAAAATATATGGTTATTTTATTTTCCTCCTCTCTTTACATTACCCTCTATGAATTTTTTTTTAATTAATTTTTATTGGTGTTCAATTTACCAACATACAGAAAAACACCCAGTGCTCATCCCGTCAACTGTCCACCTCAGTGCCCGTCACCCATTCCCCTCCAACACCCGCCCTCCTCCCCCCTTCCACCACCCCTAGTTCGTTTCCCCGAGTTAGGAGTCTTTATGTTCTGTCTCCCTTCCTGATATTTCCCAACATTTCTTCTCCCTTCCTTTATATTCCCTTTCACTATTATTTATATTCCCCAAATGAATGAGAACATACACTGCTTGTCCTTCTCCGATTGACTTATTTCACTCAGCATAATACCCTCCAGTTCCATCCACGTTGAAGCAAATGGTGGGTATTTGTCGTTTCTAATTGCTGAGTAATATTCCATTGTATACATAAACCACATCTTCTTTATCCATTCATCTTTCGATGGACACCGAGGCTCCTTCCACAGTTTGGCTATTGTGGCCATTGCTGATAGAAACATCGGGGTGCAGGTGTCCCGACGTTTCGTTGCATCTGAATCTTTGGGGTAAATCCCCAACAGTGCAATTGCTGGGTCGTAGGGCAGGTCTATTTTTAACTCTTTGAGGAACCTCCACACAGTTTTCCAGAGTGGCTGCACCAGTTCACATTCCCACCAACAGTGTAAGAGGGTTCCCTTTTCTCCGCATCCTCTCCAACATTTGTTGTTTCCTGCCTTGTTAATTTTCCCCATTCTCACTGGTGTGAGGTGGTATCTCATTGTGGTTTTGATTTGTATTTCCCTGATGGCAAGTGATGCAGAGCATTTTCTCATGTGCATGTTGGCCATGTCCATGTCTTCCTCTGTGAGATTTCTCTTCATGTCTTTTGCCCATTTCATGATTGGATTGTTTGTTTCTTTGCTGTTGAGTTTAATAAGTTCTTTATAGATTTTGGAAACTAGCCCTTTATCTGATATGTCATTTGCAAATATCCTCTCCCATTCTGTAGGTTGTCTTTTAGTTTTTTTGACTGTATCCTTTGCTGTGCAAAAGCTTCTTATCTTGATGAAGTCCCAATAGTTCATTTTTGCTTTTGTTTCTTTTGCCTTCGTGGATGTATCTTGCAAGAAGTTACTGTGGCCGAGTTCAAAAAGGGTGTTGCCTGTGTTCTCCTCTAGGATTTTGATGGACTCTTGTCTCACATTTAGATCTCTCATCCATTTTGAGTTTATCTTTGTGTATGGTGAAAGAGAGTGGTCCAGTTTCATTCTTCTGCATGTAGATGTCCAATTTTCCCAACACCATTTATTGAAGAGACTGTCTTTCTTCCAATGGATAGTCTTTCCTCCTTTATCGAATATTAGATGACCATACATTTCAGGGTCCACTTCTGGGTTCTCTATTCTGTTCCATTGATCTATGTGTCTATTTTTGTGCCAGTACCACACTGTCTTGATGACCACAGCTTTGTAGTACAACCTGAAATCTGGCATTGTGATGCCCCCAGCTATGGTTTTCTTTTTTAAAATTCCCCTGGCTATTCGGGGTCTTTTCTGATTCCACACAAATCTTAAAGTAATTTGTTCTAACTCTCTGAAGAAAGTCCATGGTATTTTGATAGGGATTGCATTAAACGTGTAAATTGCCCTGGGTAACATTGACATTTTCACAATATTAATTCTGCCAATCCATGAGCATGGAATATTTTTCCATCTCTTTGTGTCTTCCTCAATTTCTTTCAGAAGTGTTCTATAGTTTTTAGGGTATAGATCCTTCACCTCCTTGGTAAGGTTTATTCCTAGGTATCTTATGCTTTTGGGTGCAATTGTAAATGGGATTGACTCCTTAATTTCTCTTTCTTCAGTCTCATTGTTAGTGTATAGAAATGCCATTGATTTCTGGGCATTGATTTTGTATCCTGCCACGCTACCAAATTGCTGTATGAGTTCTAGCAATCTTGGGGTGGAGGCTTTTGGGTTTTCTATGTAGAGTATCATGTCATCGGCGAAGAGGGAGAGTTTGACTTCTTCTTTGCCAATTTGAATGCCTTTAATGTCTTTTTGTTGTCTGATTGCTGAGGCGAGGACTTCCAGAACTATGTTGAACAGCAGTGGTGAGAGTGGACATCCCTGTCTTGTTCCTGATCTTAGGGGAAAGGCTCCCAGTGCTTCCCCATTGAGAATGATATTTGCTGTGGGCTTTTCGTAAATGGCTTTTAAGATGTCAAGGAAAGTTCCCTCTATCCCAACACTCTGAAGTGTTTTGATCAGGAATGGATGCTGTATTTTGTCAAATGCTTTCTCTGCATCCAATGAGAGGATCATATGGTTCTTGGTTTTTCTCTTGCTGATATGATGAATCACATTGATGGTTTTACGAGTGTTGAACCAGCCTTGTGTCCCAGGGATAAATCCTACTTGGTCATGGTGAATAATTTTCTTAATGTGTTGTTGGATCCTATTGGCTAGTATCTTGTTGAGAATTTTTGCATCCATGTTCATCAGGGATATTGGTCTGTAATTCTCCTTTTTGGTGGGGTCTTTGTCTGGTTTCGGAATTAAGGTGATGCTGGCCTCATAGAACGAATTTGGAAGTACTCCATCTCTTTCTATCTTTCCAAACAGCTTTAGTAGAATAGGTATGATTTCTTCTTTAAACGTTTGATAGAATTCCCCTGGGAAGCCATCTGGCCCTGGAGTCTTGTGTCTCGGGAGGTTTTTGATGACTGCTTCAATTTCCTCCCTGGTTATTGGCCTGTTCAGGTTTTCTATTTCTTCCTGCTCCAGTTTTGGTAGTTTGTGGCTTTCCAGGAATGCATCCATTTCTTCTAGATTTCCTAATTTATTGGCATACAGCTGTTCATAATATGTTTTTAGAATCGTTTGTATTTCCTTGGTGTTGGTAGTGATCTCTCCTTTCTCATTCATGATTTTATTAATTTGAGTCTTCTCTCTCTTCTTTTTAATAAGGTTCGCTAATGGTTTATCTATCTTACTAATTCTTTCAAAGAACCAACTCCTGGTTCTGTTGATCTGTTCCACAGTTCTTTTGGTCTCGACATCATTTAGTTCTGCTCGAATTTTAATTAACTGTCTTCTTCTGCTGGGGGTGGGGTCCATTTGTTGCTTTTTCTCTAGTTCCTTTATGTGTAAGGTGAGCTTTTGAATTTGAGTTCTTTCCAGTTTTTGAATGGATGCTTGTATTGCGATGTATTTCCCCCTCAGGACTGCTTTTGCTGCGTCCCAAAGATTTTGAACGGTTGTATCTTCATTCTCATTAGTTTCCATGAATCTTCTCAATTCTTCCTTAATTTCCTGGTTGACCTTTTCATCTTTTAGCAGGATGGTCCTTAACCTCCATGTGTTTGTGGTCCTTCCAAACTTCTTGTTGTGATTAAGTTCTAATTTCAAGGCATTATGGTCTGAGAATATACAGGGGACTATCCCGATCTTTTGGTATCGGTTCAGACCCGATTTGTGACCCAGTATGTGGTCTATTCTGGAGAAAGTTCCATGTGCACTTGAGAAGAATGTGTATTCAGTTGAGTTTGGATGTAAAGTTCTGTAGATATCTGTGAAATCCATCTGGTCCAGTGTATCATTTAAAGCTCTCGTTTCTTTGGATATGTTGTGCTTAGAAGACCTATCTAGTATAGAAAGAGCTAGATTGAAATCACCAAGTATAAGTGTATTATTATCAAAGTATTTCTTCAGTTTGGTTATTAATTGGTTTAAATATTTGGCAGCTCCCACATTTGGGGCATATATATTGAGAATTGTTAAGTCTTCTTGTTGGATAGATCCTTTGAGTATGAGATAGTGTCCCTCTTCATCTCTCACTATAGTCTTCAGGGTAAATTTTAATTTATCTGATATAAGGATGGCTACCCCTGCTTTCTTTTGAGGACCATTTGAATGGTAAATGGTTCTCCAACCTTTTATTTTCAGGTTGTAGGTGTCCTTCTGTCTAAAATGAGTCTCTTGTAGACAGCAAATAGATGGGTCCTGCTTTTTAATCCAGTCTGAAACCCTGCGCCTTTTGATGGGGTCATTAAGCCCGATCACGTTCAGAGTTACTATTGATAGATATGAGTTTAGTGTCATCATATCTATTCAGTCCTTGTTTTTGTGGATTGTTCCACTGAACTTCTTCTTAAAGGGGAGTTTTAAGAGTCCCCCTTAAAATTTCTTGCAGAGCTGGTTTGGAGGTTACATATTCTTTCAGTTCCTGCCTGTCTTGGAAGCTCTTTATCTCTCCTTCCATTTTGAATGAAAGCCTTGCTGGATAGAGTATTCTTGGTTGCATGTTCTTCTCATTTAGGACCCTGAATATATCCTGCCAGCCCTTTCTGGCCTGCCAGGTCTCTGTGGAGAGGTCTGCTGTTACCCTAATATTCCTCCCCATAAAAGTCAGGGACTTTTTTTCTCTTGCTGCTTTAAGGATCTTCTTCTTATCTTTGGAATTTGCAAGCTTCACTATTAAATGTCGAGGTGTTGATCGGGTTTTGTTGATTTTAGGGGGGGATCTCTCTATTTCCTGGATCTGATGCCTCTTTCCCTTCCCAGATTCGGAAAGTTTTCAGCTAGGATTTGTTCAAATACATATTCTGGCCCTCTGTCCCTTTCGGCGCCCTCGGGAACCCCAATTAAACGTAGGTTTTTCTTCCTCAGGCTGTCATTTATTTCCCTTAATCTATCCTCATGGTCTTTTAATTGCCTGTCTCTTTTTTCCTCAGTTTCCCTCTTTGCCATCAGCTTGTCTTCTATGTCACTCACTCGTTCTTCCACCTCGTCAAGCCTCGTCGTTAGGACTTCTAGCTTGGATTGTATCTCATTTAATTGATTTTTAATTTCTGCCTGATTGGATCTCAATTCTGCAGTCATGAAGTCTCTTGAGTCCTTTATGGTTTTTTCTAGAGCCACCAGTAGCTGTATAATAGTGCTTCTGAATTGGCTTTCTGACATTGAATTGTAATCCATATTTTGTAACTCTGTGGGAGAGAGGGCTGTTTCTGATTCTTTTTTTTGAGGTGAGGTTTTCCTTCTAGTCATTTTGCTCAGTGCAGAGTGGCCAAAACCAAGTTGTATTGGGAAAAGGAGAAAAAGAGAGAGAAGGAAAGAAAAGAGAAAAAGAAAAAAGAGAAAGAAGAAAAAAAAGGGGGGGGGAAAGAGAAGAAAAAGAAAGAAAGGAGAAAAAAGAAAAAAAGGGGGGTGTGGGGGACGCAATCAGAAATCAAGAAGAAAGAGAGAAAAGAAAAAAAAAAGCACAAAACAAAACAAAACAAAACAAAACAAAACAAAAAAAAACACGGGGGAGTATCTTCCGATTCTGTGTACTTTAAGTCCCTTGACTTCCCTTGGAACTGGTCCGTCCAGCTGGTCTTCTGGGGGAGGGGCCTGCTGTGCTGATTCTCAGGTGTTAGCACTTGGGGGAGCTGCTCTGCCCCTGCCTGGTGCAGGGCTCAGTGGGGGTTGTTCACCCCGTGAGGCCCCGGGAGGAAGCCACAGTGGCGGGGGCAGCTCTGGGACCCTGAAGTCAGCCCCCGCAGTAGCTCCGGGGCTCTCCGTCTGCAGGGCCTGGAGGCTCCCAGGCGGGGCCGCTGATCTGCTCAGTTCCAGGCAGGAGCGTCCTCGCTGTCCTGGGCCCTCCCGGCCTCTGCCTGTCCCTGGGGGAGGCCGGATCCTGGGCTGTGTCCCGGCGCCCTGTGCTCCGGGGCCTGCGCTGTTGGATTCGCGCTCCCGCCCCGCAGCCCCCTCCGCGGAGCCGCCGCCCGAGCCCCCCCGAGCTGTTCCCGGAGCCGCGCCGCCCCCTCCACGGAGCTTCTTCCTCCGCCCGAGCCGCCGCCGCTGAGCTGTTCCCGGAGCCGCGCAGCCCCCTCCGCGGAGCCGCCGCCCGAGCCCCTCCGAGCTGCTCCGGGTCCCGCCGAGCGCTGCAGCCCTTAGGGAGCTCGGCGCATTCTCCGGGGCGCAGTTCCTCTGTTACTGTCCCAGGGAGCCCGAGGGCGTCCCCGCCTTTCTGGGGATCCTGCTCCAATTCCCCGGGAGCCCCTTTCCGCGGGGAAGGTCGGTGCAGCTCCTGCTCCTCCGGGACGGGGCTCTCCTGTCCTGGGGACACTCGCCCCGGCCTCAGCCCGGCTCCTCGCGGGGCCCCTCCCCCCTGGAGGCCTTTTGTGTCTTTCTTTCTTTTTCCCCGTCTTCCTACCTTGATAGAAGCGCGAACTCTTCTCACTGTAGCGTTCCAGCTGGTCTCTCTTTAAATCTCAGGCTGAATTCGTAGATTTTCAGGATGATTTGAATGTTTTCTAGGTAATTTGTTGAGGACAAGTGACTTGGAGACCCTGCTCTGCCGCCATCTTGCCCCTCCTTCCACTTATTGTCCTTTTTAAAGATTTTATTCATTTATTCATGAGAGATACATACAGAAAGAGGCAGAGACATAGGCAGAGGGAGAGGAAAGCTTCTCACAGGGAGCTTGATGTGGGATGCCATACCTGAACTAGGATCACGACCTAAACCGAAGGTAGACTCCACCACTGAGCCACCCAGTCGTCCCTTGGGTCGGTTATTTCTTTTTTGGTCAGAGAATTTTAATCCTCCACATTACTCTTTCCTTTTCCCACTCTCTCCAGTACAACAGGGATATCCAGTCAACCTTCTTATGCTCCTTAGATTGACTAAAATGTTTTAAGGCATCAAAGACATACTGACCAGAACCTTCCCTTTAACAAGTCTCTGATTACCAGTATCACTGGTGATGTCCTGTGTATTGCAGCATCAGGCCCTGAGCTACCATTGTCCTCTTTACCTTTGGGAGTTGGAGTCATCAGTGTCTTTCCAACTAATCCTCTTGAAGCACCAATTCAAGAAATCCAGAGTCAATTCAGAGAAATCATTAGGAAACTGTTTCTCATAGAACCATTCCTGGTAACAATATTTATCTTAGTCAGAGTTCTACCAGAAAAAGAAAACCATTAGAAAAGAAGCTTCCCTGGGGTCAAGAAAAAAAAAAAGAAAGGAACAACCTGAGAGACCCGAAGTACAATGTATCTGAGCTCCAATTTCTGACCACCCAGTAGCTTTCTTATGTTCTCCCTGTGTTCTTACTGAGCAGCTTAAGTAAGAAAGGGGACTAGGGGACCAGAAAGTGCTCATTCCAAGTTGATGGGATGCCTGACTGAGGGAGGTCACAGCAGGGAAGGAAAGGGCAGGGAAGGGCCATGCTCAGGCAGCACCAATGGTCTGGGAAGTGTCGGGCAAGGAAGGTCAGTGCCCACTCTGCAATCCATGGGAGGAAGAAATTAAACACACTTGGTGTCATGGGATTTGTAGAGGAAAGATGATCAGGTCATGCACAGCCTGGGTAGTTCCCAGAGGAGGCTTGCAGATAAATAGAACATGCATGGACCTCAGCTCCCCAAGCTCATCGCAAGCCCCAGTACTCCTTCCCACATGGTGCCTGAGCTCTTTGCTCTCAGGAAGCCCTACCCAATCCTAGAATGCTGACACCCTCAGCTGTACCAAAATTTAGAGAAGTCAGGCTCACAGATGTTCAGGAAGCCGGGGAACAGTCCAAACCAGAGTGGGTGGGCATAAGGGAACTGGCGGCCCAGGACCCAACTTTGTCCAGGCTCCCTTTCTACTGCCTCAGAAATGTGAGTAATGCCAGGCCCCTCCGGAGCCCACTGTACCAGCCAGGCCCTAAGTCCCTGGGCCTGGGAGAGAAGGGGCTACCCATGCAGATCTTTGGAAAGTCCTCCTGTCCTCTTCCAGCCCCCCTTAGACAGTCATGGTCTTAGTCCCCTCTCCAGTTCCAGCCCACTATTCACTCTTTCAGTACAGGCCTTACCAAGTTTTCCTGTACTGCCTTAGTTTTCTGCCTTGACCTCCCAGAGCGTGCGCTCAGGAAGCATTTGCTGAGTGCATCAGTGACTGAATGAATGAGCATTCCTGGGAGGAACTTGGCAAAGGAACGCTTACTCCCATTACAAAAGGAAAATCTGAGGCACAGAGAGTGTGATTGCCTGGCTTCATATGTCCTGAGCGAGCCCTGAGGCTGGGCCTCCTGAGTTTGAGGCCAGTGCTCTGCCTGCAAACACCGTCAGCCCAGGACACAAGTGAATGATGGACTGGACAAGTGTGGGGAACAGTGCAGAGGCAGCTGGGGCAGACAGTATGGATGCCCCCTGATTCTAATCTTAGTTGGCCCTCTCAAAGGCGATTTTCCTCTGGCCACATCCATTAGCTCCCCGTAAGTGTTCTTTTCTCAGAAATGGGATAATCATCAACCCAAGCACACCTCCTAAACATTTGGTACACTAGGCTGTACATTTTTGCAGTCACGCTTCATGTCTGTTTTGCTGGCCACTGTGGCCAGGCATGTAGCTCACCGCCAGGCACAAAGTAGGTGCTCCTGAAATAATTGATGAATAATGGGGAGAAGGGCAAAGGGGAATGTGCCTGGGCATTATCACTGTCTGTTCAGAAGGTTTCCTTCCTACCGATTCCTAAGGTGGATCCTCTCAGTTAATGAACTCTGGAATCCCAGTCTAAGCTCTGCCTTCGTGCTTCACTCCCCCTCCAGGTGGGCAGGGCCATCCTCCCCTGATTGGCTAGGCCGGGTGCTCAGGGGATTTCAGCAACACTCAGGGAGAGTCAGTGACCCAGCAGCCCCTGAACCATGAGTGTCTCTGTACTGAGCCTCACCAGACCCCTGGAGACTGTGTCTGGGCTCCTGCAGGTGGTCTCCCTGCTAGGCCTGGCTCTGCTGCTGCTCAAGGCTGCACAACTCTACCAGCACAGGCAGTGGCTGCTCAAAGCTGTCCAGCAGTTCCCGTCCCCTCCTTCCCACTGGTTCTTTGGGCACAAGCAGGAGGTAGGAATGGGTTGGACTGGGGAGAGGGGAGGGCAGGGCAGGCTGGGGCTCTGGGAGCATCATCCCGTTCAGTAAATCCATCCCACAGAGGCTTCTTGTGTGACCAGGACATGGGCTTCGGGAAAACCCAGCTTACCTGCCAGTTCTTGGCTCCTCACCCCAGTCCTGGAACTCCCCAACTTAAAAGTAGCATGTGCTGGAGCCATCAAGCCAGTCTGACCCTCCTTCCTTAGGGAGATTTGCAGGATGTGGTACAGCCCTGAGCGTTGAGGACAGTGGCTATTCCTTTCTGAGTCTTCCCCCTCCAGGCTGAGCAGCCTGAGCTCTTCTATCAGACACACTTCCTGACGCTTCCCTACCCCAGCCATTCTATCCCATCCTCTCGACCTGGCCCTGGCCAGCCTGGGAACACACACAGCAGTACAATCATGGGCAAGGGAGAGAGTAAACAGGAATCAGGTGTGAGGTCACAGGAAAATAGGCTTACCTGCCAGACGAGGTGGGTGATGTCTGTCAGGTGCAGGGACCAACTGGTTAGGTTTCCCCAACAATATGGGAAGTTCCAGATGGTGACTTCAGGGCTAAAACTTCAACAAGCAGATGGCACACATGAGAGGAGGGTGCCAGATTGAGGCAGGGAAAGAGTTTTGACAGTGAATTGCACCATTAACAGAATCAGTTTCCATCCCAGTTCTTTCCCAAACCCTGGTACTGTGAACTCCTTGGGCTGAGGATGCCACGCACTTTCCAGCACCACAGTGACCACCACAGAGCTGATCCCCAAGGGATGACTGACCAGGCGATGCAGTGAAGAGGAAGGAGCAGCTAGTGGTTGCATGGAGACAGTGCCTACCCTCCAGCTCTGTCAGTACTGGTCCCATAGAGGGGGCACTGGCAACGGGGAAGGGCACGTGAGGAGAGGCTGTCTAGTGGTGTGTGGAATGAAGTAGCAGGAGGTGTTGCAGATGAGGTGGCTAAGCAATTACAAAAAAGTGAATCCAAAGACAGAAACTTCATGTCAGCCACTGGGAGACAGCCAAAAGCCACTTTCTTCCCAAAAACTGTTGCTTGAATGATTTCCAGAGTGTCCATTTTGAGAAATTGTGAACTTTTGTCACAACTCTGAGTTAGGATTCAATTAAACAACCACTAAAATTTCCTCCACTGCTGTTCCCATTCAATGGATGGTATGGAGTCAGTAAGCAGACAAGTTCACTTAGGTAACTCATGTAACTCAGCTTCAGCCAGCTGAACACATAGTGCAGCGAAATTTACCTGCTCTAGCAAATCTGAGACTTTCTGTACCTCTGTTATTGGCTAAACCAGGAGTAGATTGGCACATGTATTAGGTTAAAGTTAATCTTTCAGGCCAGATGACAAGTGATAAGTGGGACAGGGAAGCATGTGGGCTCAGAACCAAGGTATCTAGATTCTATAGCTCTACCACTTACTTCAAATGAACTTGCTCTGTGCCTCTGTTTCCTCATCTGCAAAATGGGGATCATGATGAGGAGTATAGCCTCATGGGAGTTTTCCTAATCTCTGAATGTTGCCTGGCACAGATAAAGATCAGAGTTACACTGTAATTTATAAAACTTGAAGGTCATAGTAATGCTCATGAAGGACAAACATGTTCGTAGGTTAGCAAACTTGCTGCAGTAACTAGGGCTGAAATCGGTCAGAATTATGAAAGAGGAGCACTTCCTTCACAGTGTGCGAAATCCATGACCCAACAGTCCTTTCTGACCCTGGGTCATCTCTTCTGCCTCAGGCACAGCCTACAGCACAGCCTACAGCCCCTGACGATGGAGTGCCTGTGCCGCCCCTTTATTCCTGTCCACTGTTTCTCCTGGTTTCTCATTGGGACATTTTTAGGGTGGCAACACATCCAGAAGGAGCCAGGTGAGAACAGTTATAACGGAACATTGCCTGCATGAGTGGCCACAGCCTGAATAAAGTCCAGTGGACACCGGGTATTTGCCTACAGGGCTACCATGGGCACGTTGTCTACCAGAGTCTCACCGGGCCCTGGCCAGCCCCGTTCAGGCAGAGATGGAAGTCCCAAGAGGTTTTCTGGAGGGCCGTCAGATCAGTGGGGGTCAGAGTGACCCAGAAAGAGGAAGAGCCAAGCAGAGCACCATTTAGCTCCATCGGGACCCCAGAGGAGCTATTGACACTCCTCGGGAGCAGGAGTTTCTGGAAGCTTGAAGAGTAAGCAATCAGAAAGAAGGCAGGCAACTCTGCTGAAACAGGATCCCTCAGAGACTTCTCCTAAACAGTCTTGAGAAAGGAGAAAAATAAGTGGGAAATATCAGAAAGGGAGACAGAACATGAAAGACTCCTAACTCTGGGAAATGAACTAGGGGTGGTATAAGGCGAGGTGGGCAGGCGGGTGAGGGTACTGGGTGGCGGGCACTGAGGTGGGCACTTGATGGGATGAGCACCGGATGTTATTCTATATGTTGACAAATTGAACACCAATAAAAAATAAAAAATAATAAAATTTTTTTTAAATTACCAAAGGATGAATATCAGCCCATCAAACATAAGAGCAAAATCTATTATGAAAAAGAATGGACAGGGATTAAAAACAAACATGGAAAAAATAGTCTTGAGGGGATCCTGGAGGATGAGGTAACATAACTTTGACGTAAGAGGCTCCCACTAGGGGCACCTGCGTGGCTGAGTGGTTGAGAATCTGCATTTGGCTCAGGTTGTGATCCCCGGGTCCTGGGATTCAGGTCTGCATCAGGCTGCCTATAGGGACTGTCTCTCTCTGCCTGTGTCTCTGCCTCTCTCTCTGTTTTCTCAGGAATAAATAAATGACTCTTTATATATAGGCTCCCACTAGGGAGTCCCTGCACTGCATCCAAGGAGAAGGGTGGTCCCAGTGATGGAAATGACCTGGGAGCACAGAGTAGCCTCCTCAAGTGACTGGAGGACAGTACTCAGTGTATGGGCCAAGGACGTCCCCCACCTCCACTCCCACTAGAACATAGGTTCCGTGAATCTGGATCCTTATCAGAGCTAGCTCATCAAACAGTTCCAAACTCCTAATCACTGCCAAAATGCAGAACTATCTCCATAGGGCCATCCTGCCTTCCATCACCACTCCAAGCTAGGGACCTAATGAGGAACCAAGGTTGTATTGGTTTGTCTTTCCTTTGGTACAGTTCCAAATGGGTCAGGAGCTGCAAGTGCTTCAGAAATGGACAGAGAAATACCCTTGTGCCAGTCCTCGTTGGCTATGGGGAAGCAGAGTTAGCCTCATAGTCTATGACCCAGACTACATGAAGATGATCCTGGGGCGATCAGGTGAGAGTTAAACTTCTCCTCTGTTGGAGTAGCCCTTCCCTCCTTGGTTACATTCCTAGGGGCACTGTGACATTCCAGCAGAGACTGCTGGCAAAGCCATCAATATTTGGCCCTCGAGGTATCATCCTCCCAGCCTAAGCAAACAGAGGGCCAAATGCAGTTACTCAATTGGAATGCTTAAACATCTGTGAATAATTACCTATTTCTCATTTCTCTGATTTCTTTCTCAGTCCTCTACTTTTCTCTTCATTTCTTTCCACTTCCTTCCATCCTTCCTTCTTTCCTTCTTTTCTCCTCTGTTTCTTTCTCCTTTTTCTAAACAGGAATTTATTTATTGCCTAGGTATACATGAAATAGATCAATAAGTATTTATCCATTGTATTTCCAGTAAATGGACAAATCTCCTCTTTCTATCTTCCTACCACAGTATTGTTATTCAGTTATTCCTAGAACTGAAGACAATTTCCTAACCATGATGGCTTGGGTAAACACCTCCGGACCCCCATTGCCTGAACTGGGTCATGGGAAGGCTGAGCCACCAGTAAAAAAACCAATTAGCTTCTGTTTTTTTATTGGCAGTGAAGAAAAAAGCTAAATTTCATGCAACTTCATACTCCATAGCGCTCTTCTGTGGGACACTGAGTCTGCCATCCTGAGTCCAAACTGATTATCAGGAAAGAAAGAGAGTCTGGGTTAGGAGGGAAGTGAGGTGGCTTGATACAAACTGCAAGCTGAGGATTATCGACAAGGGTTGGAGGGTAAAGGTGTAGACAACGGCTGTCTCTTGGGGACAGACTGACTTTGTTGGTCACCTCCAGTTTGCTGTCATGCCTTTCCTCCTTTCAGACCCAAAAGCTGGTGGTTCCTACACATTCATCACTCCCTGGATAGGTAAGTACCTTAAACCAGGACTGTGGTCCACCTTCTGCTTAGGTTTGCCACAAACCATCCATTTGGCCCAGAATAACAAGAGGAGACCAGCACCACAGTGACTACACTCAACTCTGAATTAAGCCCCATTTTCTTCTTCTTTTTTTTTTGTATATCTTTTATTGGAGTTAGATTTGCCTACATATAGCATAACACCCAGTGCTTATCCCATCAAGTGTCCCCCTCAGTGCCCGTTATCCAGTCACCCCATCCCTCTGCCCACCTCCCTATCAACCACCCCTTGTTCATTTCCCAGAGTTAGGAGTCTCTCATGTTCTGTCTCCCTCACTGACATTTCCCATTCATTTTCTCTCCTTTCCCCTTTATTCCCTTTCACTAATTTTTATATTCCCCAAATGAATGAGATCATATAATGTTTGTCGTTCTCCGATTGACTTACTTCACTCAGCATAATACCCTCCAGTTCCATCCACGTCGAAGCAAATGGGGGGTGTCGTTTCTAATGGCTGAGTAATATTCCATTGTGTACATATACCACAGCTTCTCTATCCATTCATCTATGATGGACACCGACGCTCCCTCCACAGTTTGGCTATTGTGGACATTGCTGCTAGAAACATCAGGGTGCAGGTGTCCTGCCGTTTCACTGCATCTGTATCTTTGGGGTAAATCTGCAGTGCAGATTTAGTTTTACAGAGTGGCTGCACCAGTTCACATTCCCACCAACAGTGCAAGAGGGTTCCCCTTTCTCCACATCCTCTCCAACATTTGTTGTTTCCTATCTTGTTTATATTCCCCATTCTTACTGGTGTGAAGTGGTATCTCGTTGTGGTTTTGATTTGTATTTCCCTGATGGCAAGTGATGTGGAGCATTTTCTCATGTGCTTGTTGGCCATGTCTATGTCTTCCTCTGTGAGATTTCTGTTCATGTCTTTTGCTCATTTCATGATTGGATTGTTTGTTTCTTTACTGTTGAGTTTAATAAGTTCTTTATAGATCTTGGATACTAGCCCTTTATCTGATACGTCATTTCCAAATATCTTCTCCCATTCTGTAGGTTGTCTTTTAGTTTTGTTGACTGTGCAGTTATCCTTAGTTAGTTTGTTATCCTTTGCTGTGCAGAAGCTTCTTCTCTTGATGAAGTCCCAATAGTTCATTTTTGCTTCTGTTTCTTTTGCCTTCGTGGATGTAACTTGCAAGAAGTTGCTGTGGCCAAGTTCAAAAAGGGTGTTGCCTCTGTTCTCTTCTAGGATTCTGATGGATTCTTATCTCACATTTAGATCTTTCATCCATTTTTAGTTTATCTTTGTGTCTGGTGAAAGAGAGTGGTCTAGTTTCATTCTTCTATATGTGGCTGACCAATGTGCCCAGCATCATTTATTGAAGAGACTGTGTTTTTCCAGTGGATAGTCTTTCCTGCTTTGTCAAATATTAGTTGGCCATGGAGTTAAGAGCCAACTTCTGGATTCTCTATTCTATTCCATTGATCTGTGTATCTGTTTTTGTGCCAGGACCACACCATCTTGATGACCACAGCTTTAGCACAACCTGACATCTGGCATTGTGATGCCCCCAGCTCTGGTTTTCTTTTTTAATATTCCCCTGGCTATTTGAGGTCTTTTCTGATTCCACACAAATCTTAAGATAATTTGTTCCAACTCTGTGAAGAAAGCCCATGGTATTTTGATAGGGATTGCATTAAATGTGTAAAGTGCCCTAGGTAGCATTGACATTTTCACAATATTAATTCTTCCAATCCATGAGCATGGAATATTTTTCCATCTCTTTGTGGCTTCCTCAATCTCTTTCGGAAGTGTTCTGTAGTTTTTAGGGTATAGATCCTTTACCTCTTTGGTTAGGTTTATTCCTAGGTTTATTATGCTTTTGGGTACAATTGTAAATGGGATTGACTCCTTACTTTCTCTTTCTTCAGTCTCATTGTTAGTGTATAGAACTGCCACAGATTTCTGGGCATTTATTTTGTATCCTGCCACACTGCCGAATTGCTGTATGAGTTCTAGCAATCTTGGGGTGGAGTCTTTTGGGTTTTCTATGTACAGCATCATGTCATCTGCGAAGAGGGAGAGTTTGACTTCCTCTTTGCCAATTTGAATGCCTTTTATTTCTTTGTGTTGCCTGATTGCTGAGGCTAGGACTTCTAGTACTATGTTGAATAGCAGTGGTGAGAGTGGACATCCCTGTCGTGTTCCTGATCTTAGGGGAAAGGCTTCCAGTGTTTCCCTGTTGAGAATGATATTTGCTGTGGGCTTTTTGTAGATGGCTTAAGATGCTGAGGAATATTCCCTCTATCCCTACAGTCTGAAGAGTTTTCATCAGGAACGGATGCTGTATTTTGTCAAATGGTTTCTCTGCATCTATTGAAAGGATCATATGGTTCTTGTTTTTTCTCTTGTTGATATGATCTATCACATTGATTGCTTTACAAGTGTTGAACCAGCCTTGCATCCTGGGGATAAATCCCACTTGGTCATGATGAATAATCTTCTTAATGTATTGTTGGATCCTATTGGCTAGTGTCCTCTTGAGAATTTTTGGATCCATATTCATCAGGGATATTGGTGTATAATTCTCCTTTTTGGTGGGGTCTTGGTCTGGTTTTGGAATTAAGGTGATGCTGGCCTCATAGAATGAGTTTGGAAGTATTCCATCCCTTTCTGTCTTTCGGAACAGCTTTAGTAGAATAGGTATGGTTTCTTCTTTAAACGTTTGATAGAATTCCCCTGGGAAGCCATCTGTCCCTGGACTTTTTGTCTTGGGAGGTTTTTGATGACTGCTTCAATTTCCTCCCTGATTGTTGGCCTGTTCAGGTTTTCTATTTCTTCCTATTCCAGTTTTGGTAGTTTGTGATTTTACAGAAATGTGTCCATTTCTTCTAGATTGCCTAATTTATTGGCGTATAGCTGCTCATAATGTGTTTTTAAAATCGTTTGTATTTCCTTGGTATTGCTGGTGATTCCCCTTTTTTTATTTGTGATTTTATCCATTTGAGTCTTTTCTCTTTGTTTTTAATAAGGCTGGCTGATGGTTTCTCTCTCTTCTTAATTCTTTCAAAGAACCAACTCCTGGTTTTGTTGGTCTGTTCTGCAGTTCTTCTGGTCTCCATTTCATTGAGTTCTGCTCCAATCCTTATTAACTCTCTTCTGCTGCTTGGTTTATGTTCTATTTGCTATTCTTTCTCCAGTTCCTTTAGATGCAAGGTTAGCTTGTGTATTTGAGTTTTTTCCAATTTTTGGAGGGATTCTGATATTCTGGTGTATTTCCCTCTTGGGACTGCTTTTACTCTATCCCAAAGATTTTGAATGGTTGTATCTTCATTCTCATTAGTTTCCATGAATCTTTCTAATTCTCTAACTTCTTGGTTGACCCTTTCATCTTTTATCAGGATGCTCTTTAACCCCACATGTTGAGTTTCTTCCAAATTTCTTCTTGTGATTTGAGTTCAAGTTTCAAAGCATTATGGCCTGAAAATATGCAAGGGACAGTCCCAATCTTTTGGTATCGGTTGAGACCTGATTTGTGACCCAGTATGTGGTCTATTCTGGAGAAAGTTCCATGTGCACTTGAGAAGAATGTGTATTCAGTTGTGTTTGGATGTAAAGTTCTGTAAATATCTGTGAAATTCTGGAACAAAGTTCTTGAGAACGGCATGTGGGTCAGCTGGCCAGACACGGGTGTAGTGGACCCAGGGAGTAATCCCGATGACCTTGAGAGTGGTGGGAGTGGTCAGGATCACGATGTAAGGTCCCTTCCAAGGATGTTGAAGTGTCTGGTGTTGGTATCTCCGCACATACACCCAGTCACCTGGCCGATATCAATGGGGGTCCAGGGGTGGCCCAGTCTCACAGAGGGCCCTCAGCTTAGGCCACACCTGCTCATTGGTTCGTTGTAATATTTGGAGGGAGAAAAGAAGTTGGTTATCATCAAATTCAGCAAACACCTCGGGTTTTAAATTGGGGATAATAGGTGGAGGAAGACTGAACATGATCTGTAGGGAGTCAGTCCCACCTTATATGGGGAGTTCCTCACTCTATATATGGCGAAGGGGAGGAGAGTCACCCAGTCCCCGCCAGTCTCCAGGGCTAATTTGGTTAAGGTCTCCTTTAATGTTCTGTTCATCCTCTCTACCTGTCCTGAGCTCTGGGGCCTATATGCACAATGTAATTTCCAATCTGCCCCAAGTACTAGTGCCACTCCCCGTGTTACCTTAGAAAGCCAACCAGAAATATTACTCAGCGATTAGAAACGACAAATACCCACCATTTGCTTCAACGTGGATGGAACTGGAGGGTATTATGCTGAGTGAAATAAGTCAATCGGAGAAGGACAAGCAGTGTATGTTCTCATTCATTTGGGGAATATAAATAATAGTGAAAGGGAATATAAAGGAAGGGAAAAGAAATGTTGGGAAATATCAGGAAGGGAGACAGAACATAAAGACTCCTAACTCTGGGAAACGAACTAGGGGTGGTGGAAGGGGGGAGGAGGGCGGGTGTTGGGGGGGAATGGGTGACGGGCACTGAGGTGGACACTTGACGGGATGAGCACTGGGTGTTTTTCTGTATGTTGGTAAATTGAACACCAATAAAAATTAATTTAAAAAAAAAAAAAAAAAAAGAAAGCCAACCAGACAAGGACAATCTCCTAAAGCTAAGACTGCGCTGTTCTCACTTATTTCCCACCTCCAAGACTCCCTAGTGTGAGGTCGTCCTTCAAAATAAACGGGGATTAGACTTAGTCTTCTTACAAAAAAGGGGGGGGGTATGTGCTGCCTTAAACGCAGGATGTTGCTTCTTCGCTGGAATGTAAATGGGAGCAAGAACAGCAAAAAGGTTGGTTAGAATCCTGGTTTAATCATTCCCCCTGGCTCACTCTGAGAGCAACCTGGACCCATGATTGGGTCCTTCCTTAGGTTCCTCTGAGAGGGGGAAATGTGGAGGCTGAGAAAATTAAGGCCATTCCACTTTAAGTTCAGCGTTAGCACAAGTACAGCCATCCCAGGCCCCTGTGAATAAGAGCTGAACTTTACCTTACTTCAGTTACAGGAAGAAAACAGCTTACAGCTTAATGTCCTAGAAAGCCCCATATTAAAATAAAAACAGAGCCCAACCCAAGGGCAGGGAGCCCCATATTAGAATAAGAACAGAGCTCAATGCCCTTGAAGGCCCCATATCAAAATGTATACAGAACTTGAGGAATTGATCCACCCCTTCTAGAGGTCCCCTAGACCAGCCCTTAAAACTAAGCTGAAACCCACTTCGGGGTCCAAGTCCCCGCTCTGCTGTGTCGGGTACACTTGGCCCCAAGCTTGAGCTTGTAAATAAACCCTCTTGTGTTTGCATCAGAAAAAATAAATAAATAAATAAATAAATAAATAAATAATAAATAAATAAATATCTGTGAAATCCATCTGGTCCAGTGTATCATTTAAAGCTCTTGTTTCTTTGGAGATGTTGTGCTTAGAAATCTGTCTTTTGCAGAAAGCGCCATGTTGAAGTCTCCCAGTATTAGTGTATTATTATCTAAGTATGTCTTAACTTTGGTTATTAATTGATTGATGTACTTGGCAGCTCCCACATTAAGGGTATAAATAGTCATGATTGTTAGGTCCTCTTGTTGGATAAACCCTTTAAGTATGATATAGTGTCCTTCTTCATCTCTTACTACAGTCTTTGTGATAAACTTTAATTTATCTCATATAAGGATTGCTACCCCTGCTTTCTTTTGAGGATCATTTGAATGATAAATGGTTCTCCCTCCAATCTTTCGTTTTCAGGCTGTGGGTGTCCTTAGGTCTAAAATGAGTCTGTTGTAGACAGCAAATAGATGGGTCTTACTTTTTTATCCAGTTGAAACCCTGCGCCTTATGATGGGATCATTTAGCCCATTCACATGTAGAGTTACTATTGAAACATATGAATTTAGTCTCATCATAATACCTAGTCCCTGTTTTGTAGATTGTTTCTTTGGGCTTCCTCTTTCTTTTACAGGGTCCCCCTTAATATTTCTTGCAAGACTGGCTGGGTGGTCACATATTCTTTCAGTTTCTGCCTATCTTGGAAGCTCTTTATCTCTCCTTCTATTCTGAATGAGAGCCTTCCTGGATAAATGATTCTTGGCTGCATGTTCTTCTCATTTAGGAACCTGAATATATCCTGCCAGTCCTTTCTGGCCTGCCAGGCCTCTGTGAAGAGGTGTGCTGTTAATCTAATAATTCTCCCCATATAAGTTATGGATCTCTTGTCTCTTGCTGCTTAAGGATTTTGTCTTTATCTTTGGAATTTGCAAGATTCACCATTAAATGTCGAGGTGTTGAATGGTTTTTATTGATTTTAGGGGAGGACCTCTCTATCTCCTGGATCTGAATGCCTATTTCCCTCCCCAAGTTAGGGAAGTTTTCAGCTGTGATTTGTTCAAATACACTTTCTGATCCTCTGTCCATTTCGGCGCCCTCTGGAATACCAATTAAACATAGACTTTTCCTTCTAAGGCTGTCATTTATTTCCCTAAACTTTCCTCATGGTCTTTTAATTGTTTTTCTCTTTTTTCTTCAGCTTCTTTCCTTGCCATCCACTTGTCTTCTATGTCATTCACTCATTCTTCTACCTCAGGAACCTTCCCCTTAGGACCTCCAGTTTGGATTGCATCTCATTTAATTGATTTTTAATTTCAGTCTCATTAGAACTAAATTCTGCAGTCACGAAGTCCCTTGAATCCTTTATGTTTTTTTCAAGAGCCACCAGTAGCTTTATAATTGTGCTTCTCAATTGGCTTTCTGACATTGAATTGTAATTCAAATTCTGTAACTCTGTGGCAGAGAGTACTGTTTCTGATTCTTTCTTTTCTGGTGAGTTCTTCTTTCTAGTCATTTTCCTCAATGCAGAGTGCCTAAAAATTAATTGTATATGTTAGAAGCATGAACTCTTCTCTCTGTAGCATTCCATCTATTGTCTCTTTAAATCTCATGTCGAATTCATAGATTTCAGGATGATTTGAAGGTTATCTAGATAGGTTGGTTGGGCCAGGTGACTTGGGGATTCTACTCCACCGACATCTTGCCTTGCCCCTGCTCGTTTTCTGATAAAACCCTCCCTTATCTAAATGGTGGTGGAGCCCTCCTGTAGCTCGGCTTCTCTCACATTACTTCTCAGGACTCACCAATGAACTCAGCCTGACTTTTTACTGAAATCCTTGTAAAACCGATCCACTGCTCTGTTTATACCTCCATCTCACAGCTGTCATAACCACTTCCTGACCACAGGCTTTGGGAAGTCCCCGTCTTGACATGCCCTGGCCATTCCTGTTTTGCCAAGGATGCCCTTCTTTTCACACCCTGGGTTCCTCCCAAATTGTCCCTGGATAACTCAAGGAAGGCCCCTTCCCACCCACCCCCCTAACACACTGTGGTCCAGGGTATGGTTTGCTCCTGCTGCATGGAGAGACATGGTTCCAGCACCGGCGGATGCTGACCCCAGCCTTCCACTATGACATCCTGAAGCCTTACGTGAAACTCATGGCTGACTCTGTCCAAGTGATGCTGGTAAGTCGAACCCTACCTCACCTGCACACTCACACCCACAGCACAGTTCACAAAGTCCATTCTCAGACAGTTGTGCCCTTCAGAAATCCATTAGCGTGGCCCCTGGAATCACACACTTACACCCTTCAATGAGACACAGCCCCCGGAAGGTGGATGGGACGGGAAAGCACCTGGCACCCACTTTCATCCACTATTCACTCTCTGCCCACAGGAGAGAGAAACATGGTGGAGATAGGGTCCCTTCTCCTCCCACTTGCATGTCTTTGGCTTGGATAGGAAGAGAAGTCAATACCCCTGGAGAACAGGACAAGCTGCCCCTGGCTGGCCTGGGAAATAGCAGCTTCAGTGGCAGCAGGGACATCCCAGGATGTCACTCAGTGGGTTCTGTGGTGGGATTCAAGGCTTCTGCATGGATCTTAGCCACTCCATGGGGGGAAATGGAGACCAGGTCTCAACCCCCAGGGTTGGGTCCACCAGAACACCACCCCTGAGCATGACCCTATTGCTCACTCACTGTACTCAGCTGACATTAGCTGAACAAGAGG
The DNA here is from genome assembly GCF_048418805.1 of Vulpes vulpes. Lineage (NCBI taxonomy): Eukaryota > Metazoa > Chordata > Mammalia > Carnivora > Canidae > Vulpes > Vulpes vulpes. The sequence continues at coordinate 51,480,307 of NC_132789.1, forward strand.
AATTGACATCCCAAATACTCCTTTCATAGGAACCCATGTACTGGCACCTTAATATTTTTTTGCCCAGGACACTTGTCCCCTAAATTGAGACCTTATATTTCTCTATGTAGGTCAGTCCCAGGGCAGAAAAGATTCCCCCTTTATCTCCTGAGCAACAATGTTTACAGTTGGCTAAAAGATGATTTTCACCATACCTTATCCTGAAGTCAGCCTCAAGAGTTCATTCTAAATAAAATAACAACAGTTTCTGAGAAAATACTCAACATATCACAAATATTCGCTCTATGGTCCTAAATCAATGAAACACAACTGCTCAGAAAGTGAGGATACGACATCAGAATCTGTGGTGAAGCATAGAGAGAGAGCCTAGCCTCGTGACCCTGGACCTTCCAGAGGAATAGAGAAGGATCAATGTGTCCCTCTACACAGGACAAGTGGGAGGAACTCCTCACCCAGGACTCACATCTGGAGATCTTTGAACACGTCTCCTTGATGACCTTGGACACCATTATGAAGTGTGCCTTCAGCTACCAGGGCAACCACCAGGCAGACAGGTCAGTGAAATGCATAGCGGCAGGGTCCTATTTCCTGCCAAATGGTGTGGACTCATCGGGAGGCAGTGCGAGCAACCCAAAAAGCAACATTCTGCAGTGAGCCCCAGTCTGACACAGTCAAATTCAGCCCTACCAAACCTGCATTAGGCACTGACCCTGATTCCTGTCTCAGGGAGAAGCCTGGCTGCCCAAGTCCCTCATAAATGCCTTGGTCTCTGGGGCATAAGACAGAAATGTCAGATGCCTAGGGTCACCTGCACCAATTCCTGATAAAACCTCCACCCACAGCCCCACTCCACTCCAATTCAGATGCCTCCCTCCACCTAGTCCCTTCTGCACCATCGCCCTTCAGGAACTCCCAGGCCTACATTCAGGCCATTCGAGATATGAACAACCTGGTGTTTGCCCGGGTGAGGAATGTTTTCTACCAGAAAGACATCTTCTACTGGCTGACCTCTGAAGGCCGCAGGAACCACAAGGCCCGCCAGATTGCCCATAAACACACAGGTTGGACTCTGCCCTCTGGGAACCTCCCCTCCTTCATTAGGTACTACCCAAAAGGATGGGCTCTGACCCCTCAGGCAGAGGCCTGCCCCACAGTGCCACTCCAGAAACTGGGACAAACCCACTGGGATTTTCCCCCGGTGCACCTGTTAGGGCACCTGATGTTTGCAGGAAGTTACATGCGTTACAACATGGGTGAAGGTTGAATGAGACCCCCTGCCAGCCACATACAAGCAGAGTCTCTTTGGGCTGTGCTGTTGAAGGGAGGGCTGACATGAAAATACCTGATGCTAGAGCTCTCACTCTGGCATGCACACCCATTGCCAAACTCCTCCTGATCCCCCTCACACCATGAATGGGGCACAGAGGGCAGGTGGGCTATGTGGCTGGCTATATGCCTGGGAACTCAGAGCTCTCAACTCCGCCTGGGAACACTGGGCAGACCGAGTGATCAAGCTGAGGAAGGCTCAGCTACAGGACAAGGGAGAGCTGGAGAAGGTCAGGAACAAGAGGCACTTGGACTTCCTGGACATCCTCCTCTTTGCCAAAGTGAGTGTGGCTGGGGAGGCCTGAGCATTTGCCCACAGGTGGGGAGCAAGGGTGCAAACTCAAAGTCTGCCCTCTCTCTGGGTCTTCCCAGATGGAGAATGGGAGGGGCTTGTCTGACAAGGACCTCCGTGCAGAAGTGGACACGTTCATGTTTGAGGGGCATGACACCACAGCCAGTGGCATCTCCTGGATCCTCTATGCTCTGGCCACACACCGCGAGCATCAGCAGAGATGCCGGGAGGAGATCCAGAGCCTTCTGGGAGATGGTGCCTCCATCACCTGGTGAGTGGTCATGAGACGGTAGGGCCCTACACCCTAACTAGAGGACACCCTGGTTGCCAGGGCCTATCCCGCACTTCAAGGCAGATTTCTTTAGGGAGCATCTGGACCAGATGCCCTACACCACCATGTGCATCAAGGAGGCATTGCGACTCTATCCACCAGTTCCAGGTGTTGGCAGAGAGCTCAGCAAGCCCATCACCTTCCCTGATGGACGCTCCTTGCCCAAAGGTATGGCCTTCACTACTCTCACTCTGTTAGCACTCAGTGGGGATACATGGGAGGTCTGAAATCCACATGTCCTGGGGCAGCTCTGAAGCTCTGTGGCCCCATTTTTTTTCCACAGTAAGTGGGAACAAGGTTGTAGTTGGGATATAGGATGCTTGTCACAGAATCAGGCCACATTCAAAGTTATATAAGAAATAGTGAAAGAGATTATAGGGGAATGGAAGAAAATGGGAGGGAAGAATTAGAAAGGGAGAGAAAATATGAGAGACTCATAACTGGGAAACAAACAAGGGATAGTGGAAGGGGAGGTGGGCAGCTGGGTGGGGTGACTGGGTGAAGAGCACTGAGGAGGCCACTTGAGAGGAGGAGCACTGAGTGTCATACTATATGTTGGCAAATCGAACTTCTATGAAAAAAGTACTAAAAAACAAAATAAATGGGAGTTCCCCTTTGTACCGAGAGACAATATGCTCTATCTGGTTTTTTTACTGCACATAACATGAAAAGTGTATCTCAATTCTTAGACATAGAAGGAATTGAATCCTAAGTTTCTATCCTCTTCCACAACAAACATTCAGTCTCCAAGGTTCCATCATTTTATGACGCTATATTATTCTCATCGATGGCACTGACATTTTGTGAGTTTAAGCTATATATATATATATATATATATATATATATATATATATATATATATATATATCTCCTATTCCTGACTCCAGCAACACAACTCCTGAAGGATTTCTGTATTCATTGATACCCCTATTGGATATCATCCAGATTTGATGTAATTATAGGACAACAACTTGATGACAAATGCAAGAAACTATATACATGCCAGTTAAAATAATGACTCAGGGGCCATAAGTGCTCAGCATTGGTGTATATGTCTTGGCTTAGGTCATGAACCTGAGATCCTGGGATTGGGCTCCCTGATGAGTGAGGAGTCTTCTTTTCCCTCTGACACACCCATGGTCATGCACTCTCTCACTCTCTCAAATAAATGCAGAAACATTTTGTATAAAAATCGTGAAGACTCAGTACATTGCAACTTCTCTACAAGAGATGTTGGCTTCAGGAAGGGGATTCAGAAATAGCATACAATTCTAATTCCCAAAATTTGATAGCTAAAGAGGGAGAGCCCTGGGGCTGAGTTCTTCTTTCAACCTTACGGGGTTGAGTGCATCAAACATATCAGGAAACCGACTCTCATTCTTCAGATGGCCCATTCCCAGGGAGCCCTCAGGTTGATGGAGAGAGCAGCTGGTGACCACATCTGAGGTCCCTGAATGGTCTAGTCTACCTTTTAGCTCACCTCTGCTCTGAATCCCAGCCCTGCCACATCCCAGCTGGGTGGTCATAGGCAGTTGCTCAGCCTCTCTGAGGCTTAGGTGCTCACGTGAACAATGGGGATTGGGCCTTCCTTGGAGGGTTGTTGTGAGATGGATTAGTCAATGCATATTCCCCAAGGGCTCATGGGTGGTACTTGGTAAATGTGAGTTGTCCCTTGAGCTGCTCTCTAACATATGCCTCCAGTTCTTTCTGCTTCTCACCCTGGTCTGAATATCTACTAATCTGGGCACATGTGCTGTGCCATGTCTGCCCCACCTCTCCTGCTACACTATCATTCCCCTCAGAGTGATGAGAAGTGACTCTCATAGCAGCTGCCAAGCGGTGTGGGCAAGGACCTGGCCCTGCAAGCAGGTATGACCATTCTTCTATCTTTTGCTCCACAGGATTCATAGTCTTGCTCTCCTTTTATGCTCTTCACCACAACCCGAAGGTGTGGCCAAACCCAGAGGTATGATGGCCTTGGTAGGACGGAATGGGGGAATATCTGCACGTCAATCCTTCCTTCCCATTCCATTTCTGGGTGTGTCCTGAGGTTGAGAGGAAGGAGAAGCTAGACCACACCTATCCTGACCCTGGGGTTCTTCTGCAGGTGTTTGACCCTTCCCGCTTTGCACCAGATGCCTCTCGACACAGCCATGCTTTCCTGCCCTTCTCAGGAGGATCAAGGTGAGGCACTTGTACCGGGATGGGAAGAGAGGGCTGTTTACTAGGGACAATCCTAATGTTTGAGACTTCCTACATTTCCATGGGTGTTGCAGAAATGCCCTGACATGTTGAAGTGCTGGGAAAGAGGTGTGTGTCTCTGTGTATGAAAGAAAGTTGGTAATCACTGCAGGCTATGGAATCCTTGACCCATTTGTCTCACTCAGTCTCCAGCCACAATTCAGTGTCAGTGGCTATTCAATGGCTTGTGTTTTTTTCACTTTATGAGGATGACTTTACAGTATTGGACATTCTCACGTGTAGTTTTTAACTGTTGTCAATTAGACATCAGGATGGAATGAAAAGATTTCTTTTGCACACATTCTTAAACAAGCCCCTCTCCCCACTCAACCCTCACACTGCACTGATGCCCAGGGACGTGTGTTTCCACCTCAGCTGCCTGCACGTCTGAAATATTTAAACTTGCAGAGGAAATTTCCTGCGATCTCTTAAGGGCCTCAGAAGTATTCAACTTGTGACTCTAGTATTTTTGCATCTATGCAAAAGAATTTTGGACTGCATGGAAATGATCATGAACGCTTCAAGTTTTCTTAGTTGTGAAATCATTACATATGGTGTGGGCTCTACATACCTGAATATTACACTTTGAGTCCAATCATCCAAAGAGCAAGTATGTAAAATGAGGACATTAAATGGCTTTTGAGAGAAAATCCAAGGTTTTGTATATGTACATGAGAGGTGGTATTTGAAAGTTAATGGCATATGAAATAGAAAGCACACTTGAAATGGCTGTTCAGGTGCATGACTATTCTCCTGAGTGAAATCCTCCTGGGCTGCTGAAATTGTCCTACAAATAGTAACTTCTGTAAACTTTTTAAGTAGTTATTCGTAAAATGCATTTTAGCAAATACAAAAATTTTCAATCCTTCGAACTAAGTGAATCCACTCTCTAAAATGGGATTTAAGCAAACTATTCTCCAGATACTGGCTCCAGGATTTGGTAACTCCCTGGGATTGATTCCTTCCTGCTAGACATTGGTGCAAGTCATGTGGCTGCCAGTAGAGACAGGAGAGGGGTAGACAGCTCAATTCCTAGCTCAGAACTAATGGGGACTTTTGTTTATTCCTTTCTGCTTTCCTATTCAATTCAATAAACCTCATGCAATGTCTAAGACTAATTATTAAGCCTGACTCTGTGCCAAGGCTATGCTATGAGGTGGGATACTGTACTTGCCTCAGGGAATTCACAGTCAAGAAATGGATGCCTCTACTCAAAAGACACATCATCCATTCATTCTTTCTTTCCCTCACTCATTTACTAATTGACCCCACAGTAGCAAGTTCTGTGTTTCTGGCACAGCACTCCTGTATGTGAAAGTGACGTGCCCTTGAGTAAAATACCATGTGATTCAGGGTCCAGGACTGAAGAGGCACAGCCAGTGGGGGGTTCGTAGGGGGAGCTGAGGGCAGACTGTCATTGCCCTTAGCCTTGGGCATTTGGCAGACAGAGGTGGAGGGAGGGCATTATCTGGGATAATCTCAGCAGTAAGTGAACTGGTATACCAGCTGGACAGGTGACATGTGATTGTGCAAACAACCCAGAGAGGGCTTTGCTGCTAGGATGAGCCATGTGGACATGCTTACCTGTGATGGAAGACATGGGAGGTTCTGAGTATGAGAGGATGGGCCATCAGGAGAGGGACCAGAGGCAGGAGACAGAGAAGTCTAGGTGAAGTGGCAGCTGAGAGATGATAGGCAGGGACACTTCTGCAGTAGAATTGGAGATGACAGCAGCTGGTTGAATGAGGGGCCGAGGGGAAGGTAGGAGTCTGGACCCAAACTGGGAGGCAGATGGTGCAGCAGCTTGAGCATCCCTAGGACTCTGCCCCTGCAGGAAGCTTCCCTGTTGGCTATCCTGACTTCCTTACCCAACTCCATCTTGTCATTTATATGAGGATCTGGATCCCTGTGTGCTCATGGTATATGGTTAGGACCTGAAGTGTGGCCCAGCCCACCCCCTCTGGTGCCCTGGTCTGGCTCCACATTGTGAAACTAGAAATGGCTGGTGCAGAGAGCAAAGAACCTAATGATTAACTGTTGTAGTGATCACTTGATTTTGCTCTGAGGCTTAACGTATTGACCCTCCTGTAACACGGTTTTAGGCCTGCTGAGAGCAGAGGTAAGAGGAGGAGCTAATTCTGAAAGAGTGTAGGCTTTTGTTAGAGGTCAAGGGGAGAGTGTTAACAAAGCAAGGTTTGGGGTAGAGATGTGCATGTGTCCTTAGGGAAAGGGATCAGGGCTGGACCCATGACGCTGGCCCTGAAGGGACTGTTCCTGGCAGGGGCTTTGAGGCCACTCCTCACTTCCTTTTCCCTCCCTGACCCAGGAACTGCATCGGGCAGCACTTTGCCATGAACGAGTTGAAGGTGGCGGTGGCCCTGACCCTGCTCCGCTTTGAGCTGGCACCAGATCCCTTCAAGATCCCTGTTCCAACTCCAAGAATTGTGTTGATGTCCACGAATGGGATCCACCTGCATCTCAGGAAGCTCCTCTAACCCTTGTGGGGATAAGAATGAGCCCCGAGGGCCTCCTGCCTGCCATTCTGTCTTCCTGTCAGTCTCTCCTGTCTGCTGGCTTCTGCTCACTTCCTGCTTCCCCTCTGCCCACCTGCCAGCCTTTCTGCTCTCCTGCTCTTGCCCATCAGACTGTCTGTGCTTCTCTGTCTCACCTTTTCCAAGATTCCTTTGTGTTTGTCTGTTACTATTCTCCTACTGAGGTGTCACTCTGACTGTCGATGCAAATTGTGATTTCTTGCCTGGCCTTCAGGGTGTCTGTTGTCTCCGTGCCATAGTTCCTTGCTGCCTACTTGTCTATTCCTATAACGTTTTCTCTTACTTCTTACCAAGTTATACAATCTTAGTTCCTTTAAAGAGCACAAATTGAGCCCACTGTACCAGCCAGGCCCTAAGTCCCTGGGCCCGGGAGAGAAGGAGCTACCCAGATAGATCCTCGGAAAGTCCTCCTCTCCTCTTCCAGCCCCTCCTAGACAGTCATGGTCTTAGTCTCCTGTCCACTCCCAGAGCTACCACTCTAAGCCCAAGCCACCCTCTTCCTGCACCTACGAGAGCTCGATAATCTGCTTCCACAGGTTCCTGTCATCAACCCTCAATCTATCCTGCCCTCACAGAGAGATGTATTTCTATCCTGTAAAGCTGTTTTCCTAAGAGAGAGAGAGAAAGAGAAGGAGAGAGAGACAACACCAGCTTGCCGTGCTATGTAGAAATAAACTCAGTTGGGTGCCTGCTATGTATTGGACTGTTTTGAGGACCTACTATGTGCAGGACATTGTCTAGATGTCTCAGGTCATGAGACAGACCTAATCCTACCCTTTATTCCATGGGGCAGACCAATACAACTAAACAATTAAGAAACATGAACGCAAATGTGTTGTGGCCCGTTAATGGTACCAAGAAGCATCCAGGAATAAAAATACCTATTTCCCTCTAAAATGAGGCAACTCAAACTGAACCTAGTCTCTCTGAGATGGTGGTCAATTGGTCCAATGTGATCCTGTTTTTCTCCTCCATTTGTTTGTCAATCAGTAAGACTGCGCCGGGTGCCACAAATCGGCAGAACCCTATGTCACATGCTTTAGAAGCATAAGGGGACAGGTTGCCCTGTTAGAACCTTCAACGGCTCTTTGGTTGGGCTGTCTGGATACCAGATGAATGGAAAGATGTTGACTAGTTAATCAATGTTGACCATGCCAGTTGGAGAGGATGTGGAGGAAGGGGAACTCTCTTGCACTGTTGGTGGGAATGGTACAACCACTGGTGCAGCCACTCTGGAAAATTGCGTGGAGGTTCCTCAAAAAGTTGAAAATAGTTCTGCCCTACGACCCACAATTGCACTGCTGGGGATTTACCCGAAAGATACAGATGCAGTGAAATGCTGAACAGTTGCACCCCGATGCTTATAGCAGCCGTGTCCACTATAGCCAAACTGTGGAAGGAGCCTCAGTGTCCATCGAAGGATGAATAGATCAAGAAGATGTGGTCTATGTATACAATGGAATATTAGCCATTAGAAATGACATATACGTACCATTTGCTTTGACGTGGAGGAGACTGGAGGGTATTATGTTGGCTGAAATAAGTCAGTCAGAGAACAACAAACATTATATGGTCTCATTCATTTGGGGAATATAAAAATTAATGAAAGAGTATAAAGGAAAAGGAGAGGAAAGAGTGAATATATCAGTGAGGTTGGCAAAATATGAGAGACACCTAACTCTGGGAAATGAACAAGGGGTAGTGGAAAGTGGGTGGGCGGGGGGTTGGGGTGACTGGGTGATGGGCACTAGGGGGGCACTTGGCAGGATGAGCACTGGGTGTTATGCTATATGTTGGCAAATTGAACTCCAAAAGAAAAAAAAAGAAGAAGAAGAAAGAAAAAAAAGGAAGTAAGAAATAGCCTCCTGGCCTCAGGAAAAAAAATGTATATCTCAGAAAAAAAAATGTTGAGCATGCCAGCACAACTTAGTGAGACTTAAACTCAGACTCTACAGACAGTTCTGCATTCTGCTTTCATCACTTCATTGTAAGCTCTACTCAGATCATACAAAATTTCAATGACTGTGAAATCTAGCTACATGCTATGCTCCACCTTGCTCACAAAAAATGCCCTGCATAGTGAAGCTTGCATTTATGCTGATATGTGGGATTCATCCCCAAAGCATGCTTCTGCACCACGGAATCAGTGGATCAAACAGAGGAAACATAAAATGCCCTGCAACTATGGGAGATAGCATGTGTGCACTGGAGCCTGGTTTTGAGCAAATGGTTCACAGTAATGCCTCTGGGGCCAAACCGCCTAAGTCTGAATGCTGTCTCCACCTCTTGCCAGTAGAGTGGCCCTGAGCAGGCAGCTAAGCACTTTGTGCCTTGGTTTTGCCACTTAGACTACAGGTTTCTTTGTTTTTTATTTGACATTTTTTACTTTAAATTGTTGTTAATTAACATCTAGTGTATATGTTTTCCAGAGTACAATTTAGTGATTTATCAATTACATTAACACCCAGTCCTCATTACATCAAGTGCACCTTCTTCATGCCCATCACCCAATATCCTCACACACCTCCCCTCCAGGTACCCTCTCTTTGTTTCCTATAGTTAGGCTCTTAAGGTTTGCCTCCCTCTTTGTTTTCATCTTCTTTTATTTTCCTTCCCTTCCCTATGCTCATCTGTTTTGTTTCTTAACAAAAAACATATATATGAGTGAAATCACATGTTTTTTTTTAATCTTTCTCTGACTGACACATTTCACTTAGCATAATGCCCACTAGTTCCATCCATTTCGTTACAAAGGACAAGACTTCATTCTTTTGGATGGATGAGTAATATTCCATTGTGTGAATTTATATACCACTTCTTTATGTATCTGTCAATGGACATCTGGACTCTTTGTATATTTTGGTGATTGTGAACATTGTTGCTATAAACATTGGAATGAATGCATGTGCCCCTTCAAATCACTGTGCTAGTTTCCTTTGTGTTAAAACCTAGTAGTGCAATTGCTGGATTGTAGGTAGCTCCATTGTCACTTTCTGAGGAACTTATATACTGTTTCCACAGCAGCTGCACCAGTTTGCATTCCCACCAACAGTGTGAAACAGTGAGCCTCTTTCTGCATCCTCGCCAGCATTTATTGTTTTCTGAGTTGTTAATTTTAGCCATTCTGACTGGTGCGAGGTGGTTTTGACTTCTATTTCCCTGACGCCGAGTGATGTTGAGCATTTTTTCATGGTCTGTTGGTCATTTGTATGTCTTCTTTGGAGAAATGTCTGCTCGTGTCTTCTGCCTCTTCCATGACTGGATTTTTTGTTTTTGGGGTATTGATTTTGATAAGTTTTTTAAAATTTTTATTTATTTTAATTTTTGCCAACAAACATAATTTGGTTTTTTAAAAATAGATTTTGGATATTAGCCCTTTATCTGATAAGACATAAGCTAATACCTTCTCTCATTCCATCAGATGCCTTTTAGTTTTGTTGATCATGTCCTGTACTGTGCAGAAGCTTTCTGATCTTGATGAGGTCCCAATAGATAGTTGCATCTGGAGACATGTCTAAAAAGAGGTACCTGTGTCTGAGGTCCAAAGGGTTGCTGCCTGTTTTCTCTTCTAGGATTTTGTGGTTCCATGTCTTCCATTTAAGTCTTTCAACCATTTTGAATTTCTTTCTCTGTATGGTGTACGAAAGTGGTCCAGTTTCTTTCATCTGCATATCACTGTCCAGTTATGCCAACACCATGGGTAACTGGTATAATATCTTTGTTGAAGAGATTGTCTCTTTCCCACTGATATTCTTTCCTGCTTTTTAAAAGATTAGTTGGCCATATCGTGTGGGTTCATTTCTGGGTTCTTTATTCTGTTCCATTGGCCTCTGTGTCTGTTTTTGTGCCAGTGTCCTATCGTGTGGATGATGATAGCTTTGTAATACAGCTAGAAGTCTGGGATTGTGATGCCCCCTGCTTTGCTCTCTTTTTCAACATTACCTTGGCCTTTTCTGATTCGATATAAATTTTAGTGTTGTTTTTTCTAGCTATGTGAAAAATTCTGGCAGTATTTTGATAGAGATTGCACTCCATTTCTTTTTGTCTTCTTCAATGTCTTTCATAAGTGTTCTATAGTTTTCAGCACGGACCTTTTACCTCTTTGGTTAGGTTTATTCCAAGGGATCTTACAATTTTTGGTGCAATTGTAAATAGGATCAATTCTTTGATTTTTCTTTCTGCAGCTTCATTATTGGTGTATAGAAATGCAACAGAGGTATGAACAGAAGTACGTTGATTTTATATCTTGCAACTTTGCTGAATTCATATACCAGTTCCAGTAATTTTTTGGTGGAGTCTTTCCAGTTTTCTACATAGAGCATCATGTCATCTACAAAGAGTAAAAGTTTCCCTTCTTCCTTGCTGATGTGGATGCCTTTTATTTCTTTTTGTTGTCTTATGCCCGAGGCCAGGAATTCCAGTATTATATTGAACAATAGTCGTGAGAGTCAACATCCCTGTATGTTCCTGACCTTAGGGAAAAATCTGAGGGCTTTTCCCCATTGAGGATATTAGTTGTGGGTCTTTCGTATATGGCCTTTATGATGTTGAGCTATGTTCCTTCTATCCCTATTTTTGTCAAATGCTTTTTCTGCATCCGTTGAGAGGATCATGTGGTTCTTATCCTTTCTTTTATTAATGTGATGTATCACTTTGATTGATCTGTGGATATTGAACCACTCTGGAGTCCAGGAATAAAACCCACTTGATCATGTCAATAATTCTTTTAACGTACTGTTAATTTGATTTTCTAGTAACTTGTTGAGAATTTTTGTAGTTGTGTTCGTCAGGGATTGTGGTCTTGTAATTCTCCTTTCTAGTGGGGTCTTTGGCTTTGGAATAAAAGTAATGTTGGCCTCAGAGAATGGGTTGGATATTTTCCTTCTGTTTCTGTTTTGTGGAACAGTTTCAGAAGAATAGGTGTTTCCTCTTCTTTACATGTTGGTAGAATTGCCCTGGGAAGCTCTCTCCGTCCCTGAGCTCTTGTTTATTAGAAGATTTGTGATTACTGGTTCAATTTCTCCACTGGTTATGGGTCTGTTCAAATTATCTGTTTCTTCCTGTTTCAGTTGTGGTTGTTTATATGTATAAGTGTTAGTATGCTTCTAGGCATTTATCCATTTCTTCCACAATGCCCAAATTGCTAGCATAGAGTTGCTCATAATCTTCCCTGATAAGTGTATTCTTATGTTATTGGTTAGGATCCCTTTTCTATCATTTGTGATTTTATTTATCCAGGACCTTTCTCTTCTCTGTGTATTAGGTCTGGGTAGCAGTTCATCAGTTTTGTTAATTCTTTAAAAGAACCAGCTCCTAGTTTCATTGATCTGTTCTACTATGTTTTTTTAAAAAATATTTCTGAAAAAAAAAAAGAAAAAATATTTCGGTATCATTTATTTCTGCTTTAATCTGTATCATTTCCCTTCTTCTGCTGGTTTTGGGCTTTATCTGCTGTTTATTCCCCCAACTCCTTTGGGTATAAAGTAAATTGTGTATTTGAGATACTTTCTGTTTCTCAAGGAAGGCCTGGATTGCTATATACTTCCCCTCTTATGACCACCTTCGCTGCATCCCAAAGTTTTGGACTGTCGTTGTTTTCATTTTCATTTGCTTCCATGCATATTTTTTCTTCTTTATTTTTGTGGTTAATCCATTCATTGTTATGTAGGATGTTGTTTAACCTCCATGTATCTGTGGTCCCTCCAAATGTTTTCCTTCTTTTTCATCACATCCTAGATTTATTACAACTGACCTGCTGGCAAAAGGATAGAACTGTTACACAAAGACTTCAATTCCATGTATGTATCTTGACTACGGGAGGAATTCAAAAAGAATACAGGGTAAAATATTCCAAGCTCCAAGGAGCAGTTACGATACTGAACTCCATTTTTACAGATAAAAAGGCAATATCCCTGCACATTAGCTTTTTGATAATTTTTATACATTTTTTCTATGGCATAAGGGAAAAATAACCAAAGCTCACCATGTACAGTGCTTACATGTTTTCTGATTTTGTGAACAGTATACTGCATCCTTCTGTCTCAATAGATATACATTGTAATAAACTCCTTGCCCTTAAGTCTATAGTCCCAAATTTTTCTTGTGCTTCACTTCAAGTTTCATAGCATTGGAAACTAGTGGCTGGAAAATTTGCATGGTAGCATCTCACTCCTTTTGTTTTGGTTTTCCTTTATAGATTTATTTTTTATTGGTGTTCAATTTGCCAACATAAAGAATAACACCCAGTGCTCATCCCATAAGATCTCACTCCTTTTTTACAGGTTGAGGCCTGATTTGTGACCCAGTGTGTAATCTATTCTGGAGAATGTTCCATGCTCACTCAAAAATAATCTGCATTCTGCTGCTTTAGGATGAAAAGGTCTGATGATAACTGGCCCAGTATGTCATTCAAAGCCATTGTTTCCTTGTCGACGGTATTTAAATGACATGTCCGTTACTGTGAGTGGGGTGTTAAAGTCTCCTACTTTTATTGTATCATTATCCTTGAGTTTCTTTAGTTTGTGATTAATTGATTTATATATTTGGCTGCTCCCAAGTGGGGGACATAAATATTCACAAGTATCTGATTTTTTGTTGGATAGATCCCTTTATTATGATATAGTGCCCTTCTTCATCTCTTATTAAACCTCTTTGGTTTAAAATCTAGTTTGTCTGATATAAGTATGGCTACTCCTGCTTCTTTTTGATGTCCATTAGCATGGTAAATGGTTTTCCATTCCCTCACTTTTGATCTGGAGGTGTCTTTGAGTCTAAAATGAGTCTCTTGTAAGCAGCATATCCATGGATCTTGTTTTTTTTTTTTAATCTATTATGGTTTCCTTTGTCTTTTGATGGAGCATTTAGTCCAATTACATTCAGAGTAATTATTGGTAAGTTTGAATTTAGTGCCATTATATTACCTGTAAAGTCGCTATTCCTGTAGATCGCCAATTTCCTTTCTGCTTTTTTTGGTTTTGGTCTCTCTTTGCTCCTCCAATGGCCCCCTTAATGTTTCTTGTGGGGGTGGTTTAGTTAAAGTCCATGAACTCCTTTTGTTTTTTGCTTGTCTTGTAAACTCTTTATCTCTCCTTCTCTTCTGAATGACAGCCTTGCGGAATAAAATATTCCTGGCTATTTACTCTCCCCCTTTGGCATGTTAAATATATCATACCATTCTCTTCTGGCCTGCCAAATTTTTGTGGATAGATCTGCTGCTAACCTTATGTGGTCTGCCCCTATAGGTTAAGTACCCTTTGTCCCTCGCTGGTTTCAGAATTGCCTCTTTATTTTGTATTTTCTAAGTTTCATTGTGATATGTGTTGGTGTTGACTTGTTTTTGTTGATTTTGAAGGTAGTTCCCTATGCTTCTTGGACTTGAATACCTGTTTCCTTCCCCAGATTAGGAAGTTCTCAGCTGTGAGCTGTTCAAATTATCCTCTGCCCCCTTTTCCTGCTCTTCCTTTCTGTGACTCCTATGATATAAATATTATTGTGCTTTATGAAATCACTGAGTTTCATAAGTTTACCTTGATGATCTAATAATTTGCTCTATTCTCTCCAGCTTCATTCTTTTCCATAATTTATCTTCTATATCGCCCATTTGTTCCTCTCCTTCTTTCACTCTCATTTTTATTACATCCAGTCAGTTTTGCATATCAGTTATAGTATTTTTAGATTTCATCCTGACTAGTATTTAGGTCCTCTATCTCTGCAGCAAGGGTTTCCCTGGTGTCTTCTATGCTTCTTTCAAGCCCAGATAGTATTCTCATGACTGTTTCTCTAAATTCTTCTTCAGTTATATTGCTTATAACTGTTTTGAGAAAATCCCTGGTTGTGATTTCTTCTTGACCTTTCCTTTGGGGGAGAATTCCTCTGCCTTGTTATTCGGCATGTTTTATGTTCCTATGAGTAATGCTATATTAAGAAGGTGTCATACACTGTTCAGCACTTCAGGAAGTGTTTCTGCTGTATGCTACGTGCACTCTGCTGTTACATATTGGCTCCTCCTTCCCACAGTCAGTCCTCTGCAGAGTGCCACCTTTTTTGCAGTGGGGAGTATTTGTACATTAACTAGATGTGCTTTGATTTGTTTCTTAAAATAAGCCTGGAATAAAGAAACGGCAAAAAAGCCTGATCCACAAAAAAAGAGAAAGGAGAAAGAATGAAAACAAACAAAACACTGTAATCCCAATTCCAAAGGAAACAGCAACAACAAAAAAGATGAAAGAAAAAGAAAAGAAAGAAAACCTGATCCTATTTACACCAGAACTGAAGTTGATACTTTGGAGCCCTCTATGGTCAGTAGACATGTCACTTGCAGGGGGCCTATGTTGGTCTTCTGAGGGAGAGGCCCACTGTGCAGGCTCACAGTCAGCTGCCCTAGGTAACATGCCCCTCAAGGTCCAGGAGGCAGTGTTGGGTGCAAGTGCCTCTGCCTCCATTGGAGGCACGGTTTTTCTCTCTGACGTCTGACCACGTTGGTGGGATGGGGGTGGGGAGTTGAGGTGGGGAGGAGGGGAATAGTGATGTCACCCCACTCTCTGGTTTGGAGGAGGTGATATTGCACCCACCGCTGTTCAAGAAGCCCTCACAGGAAGCAAATAATCTCCCCTCCTGTGTCCCAGGTCTATATCAGATCCTTGCCCTCACTCCATCTGTGCTCAGGCTGGGGACACACCTGGTGCCAGAGCTGTCCATTTTATGTCAGACCCATAGCCATAATTCAAATCTCCACATCATAAAGGACCTGGAACACCCTGGACCTACTGCCTTCCCAAAGAGGGGAGCCTCACCACCTTGAGAATTAAGATTTTTTTAAAAATCTGTTCTTAGGGTTAGTGTAGGAGAAAACATAGGGAGTTCCTTGCTCACTGTATAGAATATGATAACTGCTCACTAAATACCAGTTCTGACCAGCATTATTTACTCAGTTCTATAGGGGAAACCAATGACTCATGGAGGAAAACATGGAGTGACACTCAGAATTGTAACCGAGAGGGTCCCACGTGCAACCTCTCTCCACAACTGCCACCCCATGTGCTACATGCAGAGCTGGTGCTGGGCCATGTAAGGGAAAGAGGATCCAGAGTCTCTGGTCTGAGGCCAGAGAGGATGGGAAAGTATCCACAGAACTCAGAAAGTTGAGAGGCATGGGTAAAGTGGTTACGTGTCCTGGGGTTTGGAGAAGAGCCAAGGATTAAGGGGAAAAAAGGAAAGAAATCTGACAACACAGGTTGTGTAATGCATCTCCTGTTGCAAGGTCAGTCACAGGAGGAGGGCATAGGAATAATAAGGTAGATAGTGAGAAACAGAGCAGAAGAGGGAGGCCCCTCAAATGCTGCCTTCCAAAGAACTCCTCATGAAAACATCTTGGTCTCCATTTTGAATTATGAGCTTGGAGTGGGTTTGGAGGGAGAAAATCAGGAACAAAGTAAGGGCGAGAAGTTAAATTGTTCTCCTCAAAAAAAATCGTCCTCCTTAGATGCATATCCACATGATCTCCATGAGCTGTAGCCCCCACCCATCTCCCAAGCACTCTTCACCTGGTGAACTCCTACTCACCCTTCAGGGTCCTATTCTTGTTTGTAGTTTTCTCCTTCCCTGGATGGGCCCAGCCCACTATTCACTCTTTCAGTTCAGGCCTTACCAAGTTTCCCTGTACTGCCTTAGTTTTCTGCCTTGACCTCCCAGAGCGTGAGCTCAGGAAGCATTTGCTGAGTGCATCAGTGACTGAATGAATGAGCATTCCTGGGAGGAACTTGGGAAAGGAATGTTTACCCCTGTTACAGAAGGAGAATCTGAGGCACAGAGAGTGTGATTGCCTGGCTTCATATGTCCTGAGCCAGCCCTGAGGCTGGGCCTCCTGAGTGTGAGGCCAGTGCTCTGCCTGCCGGCACAGTCAGCCCAGAACACAAGTGAATGGTGGACTGGGATAAGTGTGGGGAACAGTGCAGAAGCAGCTGGGGCAGACAGTATGGAGGCCCCCTGATTCTACTCTCATTTGACCCTCTCAAAGGCGACTTTCCTCTGGCCACATCACGTTAGCTCCCCATAAGTGTTCTTTTCTCAGAAATGGGATAACCATTAACCCAAGCACACCTCCTGGACATTTGGTAAACTAGGCTGTACATTTTTTGCAGTCACGGTTCGTGTCTGTTTTGCTGGCCACTGTGGCCTGGCACGTAGCTCACCCACAGGCACAAAGTAGGTGCTCCTGAAATAATTGATGAATAACAGGGAGAAGGGCAAAGGGGAATGTGCCATGGTTTTAAATTATCACTGTCTGTTCAGAAGGTTTCCTTCCTACCGATTCCTAAGGTGGATCCTCTCAGTTAATGAACTCTGGAATCCCAGTCTAAGCTCTGCCCTGGTGTTTCGCTCCCCCTCCAGGTGGGCAGGGCCATCCTCCCCTGATTGACTAGGCCAGGTGGTCAGAGGATTTGTGATCCTCAGGGAGAGTCAGTGACCCAGCAGACCCTGAACATGAGTGTCTCTGTACTGAGCCTCACCAGATCCCTGGACACTGTGTCTGGGCTCCTGCAGGTGGCCTTCCTGCTAGGCCTGGCTCTGCTGCTGCTCAAGGCCGCACAGCTCTACCAGCGCAGGCAGTGGCTGCTCAAAGCTGTCCAGCAGTTCCCGTCCCCTCCTTCCCACTGGCTCTTCGGGCACAAGCAGGAGGTAGGAAGGGGCTGTACTGGGGAGAGGGAGGGCTGGGTGGGCTGGTGAAGGCAGCAACTACCTACCCAACGTCTGTTTTGTGCCAGCACTAGCTGTGTGGGAGAGGTGCCCAGGGCAAGGAGAAGCCCACGTATAGAGGGGCTCACCAATGGTTTATGGATTCAACAAGTAGTCCGAGTCAACTGGGGAGTTGTAGTCAACTGACTCAAGGAACCCAAGGACATCTTGGTAAATGATGATTTGATGGATGAACAAAGCATGAGGAAGGGCTTTTAATATCCAATCTGGAGTTCCCAAATCTTCCGCAGAGACTTGGGCTTCCTTCCATCAGAGCATTAGTATCCTCTACTGTCAGGGCCTCTTAAATCTGTCAGTTAGCAAAATAATATATATAATTTAAATTTTAAAATGTCATCCAGGGAGGGGTAAGATGGCGGAAGAGTAGGGTCCCCAAGTCACCTGTCCCCACCAGATTACCTAGATAACCTTCAAATCATCCTGAAAGTCTACGAATTCTGCCTGAGATTTAAAGAGAGAACAGCTGGAATGCTACAGTAAGAAGAGTCCGCACTTCTATCAGGTAGGAAGACGGGGAAAAAGAAATAAAGAAACAAAAGGCATCACAGGGGAGGGGCCCTGCGAGGAGCCGGGCTGAGGCCGGGGCGAGTGTCCCCAGGACAGGAGAGCCCCGTCCCGGAGGAGCAGGAGCTGCACCGACCTTCCTGGGCGGAAAGGCGCCCGCAGGGAGTTAGAGCAGGACCCAGGAGGGCGGGGATGCCCTCGGGCTCCCTGGGACACTAACAGACACCTGCGCCCCAGGGAGAGCACGCGACACCCCGGGCGGAGCTCCCTAAAGGGCTGCAGCGCGCCAGGCTGTACTCGGGAGCAGCCTGAGGTGGCAGAGGCAGAGGCTCCGCGGAGGGGGCTGCGGGGCGGGAGCGCGAATCCAACAGCGCAGGCTCCGGGGCACAGGGCGCCGGGACACAGCCCAGGATCCGGCCTCCCCCAGGGACAGGCAGAGGCCGGGAGGGCCCAGGACAGCGAGGACGCTCCTGCCCCGAGCTGAGCAGATCAGCGGCCCCGCCCCGGAGCCTCCAGGCCCTGCAGACGGAGAGCCCCGGAGGTACTGTGGGCGCTGAATCCAGGGCTCCAGAGCTGCCGCCGCCACTGGAGTTGTTCCTCCTGGGGCCTCACGGGGTAAACAACCCCCACTGAGCCCTGCACCAGGCAGGGGGCAGAGCAGCTCCCTCAAGTGCTGACACCTTGGCACAGCAGCACAGGAGGCCCCTCGCCCAGAAGACCAGCGAGACGGACAGGGGAAAAACAAATTATTGACCAAGCAGCACTGGAAAGTTCCCGGGGAAGTCGAGGGGCTTACACTATACAGAATCAGAGGATGCTCCCCCTTGTTTTTTGTTTTGTTTTGTTTTGTTTTTGTATTTCTGTTTGCTACCCCCCCCCATTTTTTTCTTCTTTTTTTTTCTTTTCTTCCTTTTTTCTTTTTTTATTTTTCTTTCCTTCTTTCTCTTCTCTTTTTCTCCTTTTGCCAATACAACTTGTTTTTGGCCACTCTGCACTGAGCAAAATGACTAGAAGGAAAACCTCACCTCAAAAGAAAATCAGAAACAGTCCTCTCTCCCACAGAGTTACAAAATTTGGATTACAATGCAATGTCAGAAAGCCAATTCAGAAGCACTATTATAAAGTTACTGGTGGCTCTAGAAAAAAAGCATAAACAACTCAAGAGACTTCACGAATGAGAATTTAGATCTAATCAGGCAGAAATTAAAAATCAATTGAATGAGATGCAATCCAAACTAGAGGTACTAACGATGAGGGTTAACGAGGTGGAAGAACGAGTGAGTGACATAGAAGACAAGTTGATGGCAAAGAGGGAAACTAAGGAAAAAAGAGACAAACAATTAAAAGATCATGAGGATAGATTAAGGGAAATAAGTAACAGCCTGAGGAAGAAAAATCTACATTTAATTGGGCTTCCCGAGGGCACCTAAAGGGCCAGAGGGCCAGAATATGTATTTCAACAAATCATAGCTGAAAACTTTCCTAATCTGGGAAGGGAAACAGGCATTCAGATCCAGGAAATAGAGAGATTTCCCCCCACCCCTAAAATCAATAAAAACCATTCAACACCTCGGCATTTAATAGTGAAGCTTGCAAATTCCAAAGATAAAGAGAAGATCCTTAAAGCAGCAAGAAACAAGAAATCCCTAACTTAAATAGGGAGGAATATCAGATTAACAGCAGACCCCTCCACAGAGACCTGGCAGGCCAGAAAGGGCTGGCAGGATATATTCAGGGTCCTAAATGAGAAGAACATGCAACCAAGAATACTTTATCCAGCAAGGGCTCTCATTCAAAACGGAGGGAGAGATAAAGAGCTTCCAAGACAGGCAGGAACTGAAAGAATATGTGACCTCCAAACCAGCTCTGAAAGAAATTTTAAGGGGGACTCTTAAAATTCCCCTTTAAGAAGAAGTCCAATGGGACAATCCACAAAAACAGGGACTGAATAGATATCACAATGACACTAAACTCATATCTGTCAATAGTAACTCTGAACGTGAATGGGCTTAATGACCCCATCAAAAGGCGCAGTGTGTCAGACTGGATAAAAAAGCAGGACCCATCTATTTGCTGTCTGAAAGAGACTCATTTTAGACAGAAGGACACCTACAGCCTGAAAATCAAAGGCTGGAGAACCATTTACCATTCAAATGGTCCTCAAAAGAAAGCAGGGCTAGCCATCCTTATATCAGATAAACTAAAATTTACCCCGAAGACTGTAGTGAGAGATGAAGAGGGACACTATATCATACTTAAAGGATCTATCCAACAAGAGGACTTAACAATCCTCAATATATATGCCCCGAATGTGGGAGCTGCCAAATATATCAATCAATTAATAACCAAAGTTAAGACATACTTAGATAATAATACACTTATACTTGGTGACTTCAATCTAGTGCTTTCTACACTCAATAGGTATTCTAAGCACAACATCCCCCAAAGAAACAAGAGCTTTAAATGGTACACTGGACCAGATGGATTTCACAGATATCTACAGACCTTTACGTCCAAACACTACTGAATACACATTCTTCTCAAGTGCACATGGAGCTTTCTCCTGAATAGACCACATACTGGGTCACAAATCAGGTCTTAACCGATACCAAAAGATTGGGATCATCCCCTGTGTATTCTCAGACCATAATGCCTTGAAATTAGAACTAAATCACAACAAGAAGTATAGACGGACCTCAAAAACGTGGAGGTTAAGACCCATCCTGCTAAAAGATGAAAGGGTCAACCAGGAAATTAAGGAAGAATTTAAAAGATTCATGGAAACTAATAAGAATGAAGATAGAACCGTTCAAAATCTTTGGGATACAGCAAAAGCAGTCCTGAGGGGGAAATACATCGCAATACAAGCATCCATCCAAAAACCGGAAAGAACTCAAATACAACAGCTAACCTTACACCTAAAGGAGCTAGAGAAAATTCAGCAAATAGATCCTACACCCGGCAGAAGAAGAGACTTAATAAAGATTCGAGCAGAACTCAACGAAACCGAGACCACAAGAACTGTGGAACAGATCAACAAAACCAGGAGCTGGTTCTTTGAAAGAATTAATAAGATAGATAAACCATTAGCCAACCTTATTAAAAAGAAGAGAGAGAAGACTCAAATTAATAAAATCATGAATGACAAAGGAGAGATGACTACCAACACCAAGGAAATACAAACAATCTTAAAAACATATTATGAACAGCTATACGCCAATAAATTAGGCAATCTAGAAGAAATGGATGCATTTCTGGGAAGCCACAAACTTCAAAAAACTGGAACAGGAAGAAATCGAAAACCTGAAGAGGTCAATAACCAGGGTGGAAATTGAAGCAGTCATCCAAAACCTCCCAACACACGAAAATCCAGGGCCAGATGGCTTCCCTGGGAATTGTGCAAACGTTTATGAAGAAACCATACCTAGTCTACTAAAGCTGTTTAGAAAGATAGAAAGAGATTGAGTACTTCCAAATTCCTTCTATGAGGCCAGCATCACCTTAATACCAAAACCAGACAAAGACCCCACCAAAAAGGAGAATTATAGACCAATATCCCTGATGAACATGGATGCAAAAATTCTCAGCAAGATACTAGCCAATAGGATCCAGGAGTACATTAAGAAGATTATTCACAATGACCAAGTGGGATTTCTCCCCGGGATGCAAGGCTGGTTCAACACTCATAAAACAATCAATGTGATCCATAATATCAGCAAGAGAAAAAAAACAAGAAACATATGATCCTCTCATTAGATGCAGAGAAAGCATTTGACAAAATACAGCATCCATTCCTGATCAAAACTCTTCAGAGTGTAGGGATAGAGGGAACATTCCTCAACATCTTAAAAGCCATCTATGAAAAGCCCACAGCAAATATCATTCTCAATGGGGAAGCACTGGGAGCCTTTCCCCTAAGATCAGGAACAAGACAGAGATGGACACTCTCACCACTGTATTCAACATACTACTGGAAGCCCTAGCCTCAGCAATCAGACAACAAAAAAGACATAAAAGGCATTCAAATTGTCAAGGAAGAAGTCAAACTCTCCCTCTTCGCCAATGACATGATACTCTACATAGAAAACCAAAAGACATCACCCCAAGAATGCTAGAACTCATACAGCAATTTGGCAGTGTTTCAGGATACAAAATTAATGCCCAGAAGTTAGTGGCATTTCTATACACTGAGACTGAAGAAAGAGAAATTAAGGAGTCAATCCCATTTACAATTGCATCCAAAAGCATAAGATACCGAGGAATAAACCTAACCAAAGAGGTAAAGGATCTATACCCTAAAAACTATAGAACACTTCTGAAAGAAATTGAGGGAGACACAAAGAGATGGAAAGATATTCCATGCTCATGGATTGGCAGAATTAATATTGTGAAAATGTCAATGTTACCCAGGGCAATTTACACGTTTAATGCAATCCCGATCAAAATACCATGGACTTTCTTCAGAGAGTTAGAATAAATTATTTTAAGATTTGTGTGAAATCAGTAAAGACCCCGAAAAGCCAGGGGAATTTTAAAAAAGAAAATTATAGCTGGGGGCATCACAATGCCAGATTTCAGGTTGTACCACATAGCTGTGGTCATCAAGACAATTTGGTACTGGCACAAAAACAAACACATAGATCAATGGAACAGAATAGAGAATCCAGAAATGGACCCTAAACTTTATGGTCAACTAATATTCGACAAAGGAGGAAAGACTATCCACTGGAAGAAAGACAGTCTCTTCAATAAATGGTGCTGGGAAAATTGGACATCCACATGCAGAAGAATGAAACTAGACCACTGTCTTGCACCATACACAAAGATAAACTCAAAATGGATGAAAGGTCTAAATGTGAGACAAGATTCCATCAAAATCCTAGAGGAGAACAATGCAAAACCCTTTTTGAACTCGGCCACAGTAACTTCTTGCAAGATACATCCACGAAGGCAAAAGAAACAAAAGCAAAAATGAACTATTGGGACTTCATCAAGATAAGAAGCTTTTGCACAGCAAAGTATACAGTCAACAAAGCTAAAACCTACAGAATGGGAGAAGATATTTGCAAATGACGTATCAGATAAAGGGCTGTTTTCCAAGATGTATAAAGAACTTATTAAACTCAACACCAAAGAAACAAACAATCCAATCATGAAATGGGCAAAAGACATGAACAGAAATCTCACAGAGGAAGACATAGACATGGCCAACATACACATGAGGAAATGCTCTGCATCACTTGCCATCAGGGAAATACAAATCAAAACCACAATGAGATCCCACCTCACACCAGTGAGAATGGGGAAAATTAAAAAGGCAAGAAACTACAAATGTTGTAGAAGATGTGGAGAAAAGGGAACCCTCTTGCACTGTTGGTGGGAATGTGAACTCGTGCAGCCACTCTGGAAATCTGTGTGGAGGTTCCGCAAAGAGTTAGAAATAGATCTGCCCTAAGACCCAGCAACTGCACTGCTGGGGATTTACCCCAAAGATACAGATGCAATGAAACGCCGGGACACCTGCACCCCGATGTTTCTACAGCAATGTCCATAATAGCCAAACTGTGGAAGAAGCCTCAATGTCCATCGAAAGATGAATGAATAAAGAAGATGTGCTTTATGTATACAATGGAATATTACTCAGGCATTAGAAACAAGAAATACCCACCATTTGCTTCGACATGGATGGGACTGGAGGTTATTATGCTGAGTTAAATAAGTCAATCGGAGAAGGACAAACATTGTATGATCTCATTCATTTGGGGAATATAAATAATAGTGAAAGGGGATAAAGGGGAAAGGAGAAAAACTAAGTGGGAAATATCAGAAAGGGAGACAGAACATGGAAGACTCCTAACCCTGGGAAACGAACTAGAGGTGGTGGAAGGGGAGGAGGGCGGGTTTGGGGGTGACTGGGTGGCAGGCACTGAAGTGGGCACTTAATGGGATGAGCACTGGGTGTTATTCGGTATGTTGACAAATTAGACACCAAGAAAAAATAAATTTATATAAAAAAATAAATTATATGAATTAAATTGTAATCCATTTTATGCTACAAATAAGTAAAATTATATTGCAAATTTCTTACCGAGTGATAAAAGTTGTCATAAATTTTTTATGCAAATGTTGCACTAATGACTTCCTGAAGTTTTGTACACCATGGAGTCAATCCCTGATAAGTTTCTGTAGGCAGTTGATTGTGAAGGCTGCTAATTCTACTCAACAATGGGACAGAATCTGACCTGTGGACAAACCTTGGACAGCCCAGAAAGTCTGTATCAGAGGCAATGTCATAAGAAACAGATCTGAATACTTAGTTCTTCTGGTAGATCAAGAACTCTCCCCCTATGCCCAACCTGCCCTTTCCCCTGGCACTAGTCCTGGAACCGGAAGGTTCTATTGATTTATCTTTCTTTTGGTGACAGTTGCAAAAAGAAGACGAGCTGCAGCTGCTACTGAAATGGA
The DNA here is from genome assembly GCF_048418805.1 of Vulpes vulpes. Classification (NCBI taxonomy): domain Eukaryota; kingdom Metazoa; phylum Chordata; class Mammalia; order Carnivora; family Canidae; genus Vulpes; species Vulpes vulpes. The sequence goes on from NC_132789.1 coordinate 51,504,773, forward strand.
TAGAGGACTTCCCATGTGCATTTTCTCGCTGGATATGGGGCACAGAGGCAGAGATCATGATCTATGATCCTGACTACATGAAACTGATCCTGGGGCGATCTGGTGAGAGGACACCCTCATACCTGTTGAAGCAGCTCTTCCCTCTTGGACACATGCCCAGGGGTCTGTGAAATTGCAGAAACCATGAGAGGCTCAGCCCTCAATACCTGACCCTCTATTAACCATCCCCCCCACCCTGTCCCAGAAGCCAGATGAAGGCCAGATAATTCTTTAACTGAATGCTGAAAGAGCTGTGTTGGGCTACTTTTTTCTTTTCCTTTCCTTTCCTTTCTTTTTTCCCTGGCTTTTCTCTTTTCTAATCTTTCCTGTTGTATTCTGCTCCTTTCTTTTCTTTTCTTTCTTTCTTTTTTTTTGCTCCTTTCTTTTCTGTAATTTTCTTCTTCCTTCCTTCCTGCCTGCCAGCCTTCTTTCCTTCCTTTCTTAACCAAACTGAGATGATTGCAGAACTGAAAGACAGTTTCTCATACAAGAGAGCTTGGATTTGGCACTTCTAACTATTGCCTGTGCTGGGTAATGGGATGCCTAAGACTCAACAACTCACAGAAAAGAACTCAGAAATTCTGTCTTTTCTTTGACACTAAAAGAAAGCCTTTGTCTCTGTCCAATCCACCTACCTGGTCTAGTGGGGCTCTGCTGTGGGACACTGAGTCTGCCTTCTTGAACCAACATTCACTATCAGGAAAGAAAAAGAGTACAGGTTCAGAGGCAAGTAGGAAGTGGCTTGACACAAAATGCCGGCTGACAAGCATCAGCAAGGGATGGGGGCCAAAGATCTAGACCGCAGCTGCCTTTGGGACCAGCTGAATTCCTTGGTCACCACCAGTTTGCTGTCATGTCCTTCTTACTTTTCAGACCCAAAATCTGATGGCTCCTACAGACTCATGGCTCCCTGGATAGGTAAGTATGTTTAACCAGGACTATGGTCCACCGTCTGCTTAGGTTTGCCAGCAACAGTCCATTTGGCCCAGACTAACAAGATGAGACCAGCACCACAGTGACTCCACTCAACTCTGAATTGAGCCCCCTTCTCTCCTTCTGATAAAACCCTCACCCCCTCCGAATGGTGGTGGAGCCCTCCTGTAGCTCAGCTTCTCCCACATTGCTTCTCAGCCCTCACCAACGAACTCAGCCGACTTCTGACAGAAGTCCTTGTACAACCCATCCCCTGCTCTGTTTCAACCTCCATGTCACAACTGTCATAACCACTTGCTGCCCTCAGGCTTTGGGAAGTCCCCTTCTTAACATGTACTGGCCTTTCCTGCTTTGCCAAGGATGCCCTTCTTCTGACACCCTGCGTTCCTCCCATATTGTCTCTGGATAACGCGGGGAAGGTCCCTTCCCACCCAACTCCCAAACACACTGTGGTCCAGGGTATGGTTTGCTCCTGCTGAATGGAGAGACATGGTCCCAGCACCGGCGGATGCTGACCCCGGCCTTCCACTATGACATCCTGAAGCCTTACGTGAGACTCATGGCTGACTCTGTCCAAGTGATGCTTGTAAGTTAAACCCTACCTCACCTGCACACTCACACCCACAGCACAGTTCACAAAGTCCATTCTCAGAAAGCTGTGTCCTTCAGAAATCCATTAGCATGGCCCCTGGAATCAGACACAGCCCTGCAATGAGACACAGCCCCCGGAAGATGGATGGGACGGGAAAGCACCTGGCACCCACTTTCATCCACTCTTTGCTCTCTACCCACAGAAGAGAGAAACATGGTGGAGATAGGGTCCATTCTCCTCCCACTTGCATGTCTTTGGCTTGGATAGGAAGAGTAGTCAATACCCTTGGAGAATAGGACAAGCTGCCTCTGGCTGCCCTGGGAAATAGCAGCTTCAGTGGCAGTGGGAACATCGGGGACATCCCAGATGTCACTCAGGTGGGCTCTGGGGTGGGACTGAAGAAGTCTGCATGGATCTTAGCCACTCCATGGAGAGAAATGCAAACCAGGTCTCAAACCCCAGAGCTGGGTCCTGCCAGTACATCATCTCTGAGCATGACCCTATTGCTCACTCACTGTACTCAGCTGACATTTGCTGAACAAGAGGAATTGACGTCCCAAACATTCCTTTCTCGGGACCCCCTAAACTGGCCCCTTGACCTTTATCTTGCCTTGACACTTTTTCCCTAAACTGGGACTTCATCTATTGCTCTGTGTAGGTCAGTCCCAGGGCAGAAAAGATTCCCCCTTTATCTCCTGAAAACAATGTTTCCAGTCTGCTAAAAGGTGATTATAACCATAATGTATCCCTAAGTCAGCCTCAAGAGATCATTCTTAATAAAAAAACAACAGTTTCTGAGAAAATACTAGACATATTTCCAAATATTCGGCTCTATGGTCCTAAATCGATGAAACACAACTGCTTTAGAAAGTGAGGACATGTTATCAGAATATGTGGAGCAGCAGAGAGAGCCTAGCCTCGTCAGCATGGGCCTTCCAGAGGAGTAGAGAAGGATCAATGTGTCCCCTCTACACAGGACAAGTGGGAGGAACTCCTCACCCAGAACTCACATCTGGAGATCTTTGAACATGTCTCCTTGATGACCTTGGACACCATTATGAAGTGTGCCTTCAGCTACCAGGGCAACCACCAGGCAGACAGGTCAGTGAAATGCATAGCGGCAGCGTCCTATTTCCTGCCAACTGGTGTGGGCTCATCTGGAGGTAGTTAGAGCAACCCAAAGAGCCACATTCTGCAGAGAGCCCCAGTCTGACACAGTCAAATTCAGCCCTACCAAACCTGCATTAAGCATTGACCCTGTTCCCCGCCTCAGAGAGAAGCCTGGCTGCCCAAGTCCCTCATAAATGCCTTGGTCTCCAGGGCATAAGACAGATGTGTCAGATGTCTAAGGTCAACTGCTCCAATGACTGAGGAAACCTCCACCCACAGCCCCACTCCACTCCAGTTCAGATGCCTCCCTCCACCTAGTCCCTTGGGCTTCATCCCCCTTCAGGAACTCCCAGGCCTACATTCAGGCCATTCAAGATATGAACAACCTGGTGTTTGCCCGGGTGAGGAATGTTTTCTACCAGAAAGACATCTTCTACTGGCTGACCTCTGAAGGCCGCAGGAACCACAAAGCCTGCCAGCTTGCCCATGAACACACAGGTTGGACTCTGCCCTCTGGGCACCTCCCCTCCTTCATTAGGCCCTACCTCAAGGGATGGGCTCTGACCCCTCAGGCAGAGGCCTGCCCCTCAGTGCCCCTCCATAAACTGGGACAAACCCACTTGGATTTTCCCCCGGTGCACCTGTTAGGGCCCACAGTGTTTGCAGGAAGTTACATGTGTCACAACATGGGTGAAGGTTAAATGAGCCCCCCCCCCGGGGCCAGCCACATACAAGCAGACCCTCCTTGGGCTGTGCTGTTGAGAGGAGGGCTTACATGCAAATACCTGGTGCTAGAGCTCTCACTCTGGCATGCCACCTATTGCCAGACTCCTCCTGAAACCCCTCGCACCATGAATTGGGCAAAGGGGGCAGGAGGGCTCCCTGGCTATGTCTGGGCACCCAGAACTCTCAACTCCGCCTGGAACACTGTTTGGGCAGACCGAGTGATCAAGCGGAGGAAGGCTCAGCTACAGGAGGAGGGAGAGCTGGAGAAGGTCAGGAACAAGAGGCACTTGGACTTCCTGGACATCCTCCTCTTTGCCAAAGTGAGTGTGGCAGGGGAGGCCTGAGCATTTGCCTACAGGTGGGGAGCAAGGGTGCAAACTCAAACTCTGCCCTCTCTCTGGGTCTTCCCAGATGGAGAATGGGAGGAGCTTGTCTGACAAGGACCTCCGTGCAGAAGTGGACACGTTCATGTTTGAGGGGCATGACACCACAGCCAGTGGCATCTCCTGGATCCTCTATGCTCTGGCCACACACCCTGAGCATCAGCAGAGATGCCGGGAGGAGATCCAGAGCCTTCTGAGAGATGGTTCCTCCATCACCTGGTGAGTGGTCATGAGACGGTAGGGCCCTACACCCTAACTAGAGGACACCCTGGTTGCTAGGGCCTATCCCGCACTTCAAGGCAGCTTTCTTTAGGGAGCACCTGGACCAGATGCCCTACACCACCATGTGCATCAAGGAGGCATTGCGACTCTATCCACCAGTTCCAACTGTTGCCAGAGAGCTCAGCAAGCCCATCACCTTCCCTGATGGACGCTCCTTGCCCAAAGGTATGGCCTTCACTACTCTCACTCTCTAAGCACTCAGTGGGTATATATGGGAGGTCTGAAATCCACATGTCCTGGGGCAGCTCTGAAGTTCTGTGGCCCCATTTTTTTCCACAGTAAGTGGGAATGAGGTTGTAGTTGGGTGAGGTTATAGGATCCTTGTCACAGAATCGGCCATATTCAAAGTTATAAAATAAATAGTGAAAGATATTATAGGGGAACGGAAGGAAAATGAGAGGAAAGAATTAGAAAGGGAGAGAAAATATGAGAGATTCATAACTGGGAAACAAACAAGGGGTAGTGGAAGGGGTGGTGGCAGGGGTATAGGGTGACTGGGTGAAGGGCACTGAGGAGGGCACTTGACAGGAGGAGCACTGGGTGTCATACCATATGTTGGCAAATCGAACTTCTATGAAAAAAGTACTAAAAAATAAAATAAATTGGAGTTCCCCTTTGTACTGAGAGAGAATATGCTCTATTTCTGTTTTTTTTTTCTACAAATAACATGAAAAGTGTATCTCAATCCTTAGACATAGAAGGAATCGAATCCTAAGTTTCTATCCTCTTCCACAACAAACATTCAATCTCCAAGGGTTCCATCATTTTATGATGCTGTATTATTCTCATTGATGGCACTCACATTTTGTGAGTTTAAGCTATATATATATCCTATTCCTGACTCCAGCAACACAACTCCTGAAGGATTTCTGTCTTCATTGATACCCTTTTAGGATATCATCCAGATTTGATGTAATTATAGGACAACTACTTGATGACAAATGCAAAAAACTATATACATGCCAGTTAAAATAATGACTCAGGGGCCCCAAGTGGCTCAGCACTGGTGTATATGTCTTGGCTTAGGTCATGATCCTGGGATCCTGGGATGGGGCTCCCTGCTCAGTGGGGAGTCTGCTTTTCCCTCTGAAACTCCCCTAGTCATGCACTCTCTCACTCTCTCAGGTAAATGCAGAAACATTTTTATATAAATAGTGATGACTCAGTACATTGCAACTTCTCTACAAGGAGATGTTGGCTTCAGGAAGGGGCTTCAGAAATAGCATACAATTCTAATACTCAAGATTTGATCACTAGAGAGGGAGAGCCCTGGGACAAGGAGAGTTCTCCTTCCACCCTTATGGGGTTGAGTTCATCAAGCATATCAGGAAACCCACTCTCATTCTTCAGATGGCCCACTACCGGGGAGCCCTCAGGTTGATGGAGAAAGCAGCTGGTGACCACATCTGAGGTCCCTGAATGGTCTACTCTACCTTTTAGCTCACCTCTGCTCTGAATCCCAGCCCTGCCACATCCCAACTGGGTGGTCATAGGCAAGTTGCTCAGCCTCTCTGAGGCTTAGGTGCTCATGTGAACAATGGGGATTGGGCCTTCCTTGGAGGGTTGTTGTGAGATGGATTAGTTAATGCATATTCCACAAGGGCTCATGGATGGTACTTGGTAAACGTGAGTTATCCCTTGAGCTGCTCTCTAATATATGCCTCTAGTTCTTTCTACTTCTCACCCTGGTCTGGATATCTACTAATCTGGGCACATGTGCTGTGCCATGCCTGCCCCACCTCTCCTGCTACGCTATCATTCCCCTCAGAATGATGAGAAGTGACTCTCATAGCAGCTGCCAAGCAGTGTGGGCAAACACCTGGCCCCGCAGGCAGGTATGACCATTCTTCTATCTTTTGCTCCACAGGATTCATAGTCTCGCTCTGCATTTATGCCCTTCACCACAACCCGAATGTGTGGCCAAACCCAGAGGTATGATGGCCTTGGGAGAACGGAATGGGGGAATATCTGCAGGTCAACCTCTCCTCCCATTTCATTTCTGGGTGTGTCCTGAGGTTGAGAGGAAGGAGAAGCTAGACCACATCTATCCGGGCCCTGGGGTTCCTCTGCAGGTATTTGACCCTTCCCGCTTTGCACCAGATGCCTCTCGACACAGCCATGCTTTCCTGCCCTTCTCAGGAGGATCAAGGTGAGGCACTTGTACTGGGATGGGAAGAGAGGGCTGTTTACTCGGGACATTCCTGATGTTTGAGACTTCCTACATTTCCATGGGTGTTGCAGATATGCCCTGACATGTTGGTGTGCTGGGAAAAAGGTGTTTGTCTCTATGTATGAAAGAAATTTGGTAATCACTGCAAGCTATGGAAACTTTGACCCATTTGTCTCACTCAGTCTCCAGCCACAATTCAGTGTCAGTGGCTATTCAATGGCTCGAGGCATTCTTGTGATTTCTTCACTTTATGAGGATGACTTTACAGTATTGGACATTCTCACGTGTAGTTTTTAACTGTTGTCAATTAGACATCAGGATGGAATGAAAAGATTTCTTTTGCACACATTCTTAAACAAGCCCCTCTCCCCACTCAACCCTCACACTGCACTGATGCCCAGGGACGTGTGTTTCCACCTCAGCTGCCTGCACGTCTGAAATATTTAAACTTGCAGAGGAAATTTCCTGCGATCTCTTAAGGGCCTCAGAAGTATTCAACTTGTGACTCTAGTATTTTTGCATCTATGCAAAAGAATTTTGGACTGCATGGAAATGATCATGAATGCTTCAAGTTTTCTTAGTTGTGAAATCATTACATATGGTGTGGGCTCTACATACCTGAATATTACACTTTGAGTCCAATCATCCAAAGAGCAAGTATGTAAAATGAGGACATTAAATGGCTTTTGAGAGAAAATCCACGGTTTTGTATATGTACATGAGAGGTGGCATTTGAAAGTTAATGGCATATGAAATAGAAAGCACACTTGAAATGGCTGTTCAGGTGCATGACTATTCTCCTGCGTGAAATCCTCCTGGGCTGCTGAAATTGTCCTACAAATAGTAACTTCTGTAAACTTTTTAAGTAGTTATTCGTAAAATGCATTTTAGCAAATACAAAAATTTTCAATCCTTCGAACTAAGTGAATCCACTCTCTAAAATGGGATTTAAGCAAACTATTCTCCAGATACTGGCTCCAGGATTTGGTAACTCCCTGGGATTGATTCCTTCCTGCTAGACATTGGTGCAAGTCATGTGGCTGCCAGTAGAGACAGGAGAGGGGTAGACAGCTCAATTCCTAGCTCAGAACTAATGGGAACTTTTGTTTATTCCTTTCTGCTTTCCTATTCAATTCAATAAACCTCATGCAATGTCTAAGACTAATTATTAAGCCTGACTCTGTGCCAAGGCTATGCTATGAGGTGGGATACTGTCCTTGCCTCAGGGAATTCACAGTCAAGAAATGGATGCCTCTACTCGAAAGACACATCATCCATTCATTCTTTCTTTCTCTCACTCATTTACTAATTGACCACACAGTAGTAAACTCTGTGTTTTCCATACAGAACTCCTGTAAGTGAAAGTGACGTGTCCTTGAGTAAAATACCATGTGATTCAGGGTCCAGGACTGAAGAGGCACAGCCAGTGGGGGGTCATAGGGGGCGCTGAGGGCAGACTGTCATTGCCCTTAGCCTTGGGCATTTGGCAGACAGAGGTGGAGGGAGGGCATTATCTGGGATAATCTCAGCAGTAAGTGAACTGGTATACCAGCTGGACAGGTGACATGTGACAGTGCAAACAACCCAGAGAGGGTTTTGATGCCAGGATGAGCCATGTGGACACGCTTACCTGTGATGGAAGACGTGGGAGGTTCTGAGTATGGGAGGGTGGGGCATCAGGAGAGGGACCAGAGGGTGGAGACAGAGAAGTCCAGGTGAAGTGGCAGCTGAGGGATGATAGGCAGGGACACTTCTGCAGTAGAATTGGAGATGACAGCAGCTGGTTGAATGAGGGGCCGAGGGGAAGGTAGGAGTCTGGACCCAAACTGGGAGGCAGATGGTGCAGCAGCTTGAGCATCCCTAAGGCTCTGCCCCTGCAGGAAGCTTCCCTGTTGGCTATCCTGACTTCCTTACCCAACTCCATCTTGTCATTTATATGAGGATCTGGATCCCTGTGTGCTCATGGTATATGGTTAGGACCTGAAGTGTGGCCCAGCCCACCCCCTCTGGTGCCCTGGTCTGGCTCCACATTGTGAAACCAGATACGGCTGGTGCAGAGAGCAAAGAACCCAATGATTAACTGTTGTAGTGATCACTTGACTTGGCTCTGAGGCTCAACGTGTTGACCCTCCTGTAACAGGGTTTCAGGCCTGCTGAGAGCAGAGGAAAGAGGAGGAGCTGATTCTGAAAGAGTGTAGGCTTTTGTCAGAGGTCAAGGGGAGAGTGTTAACAAAGCAAGGCTTGGGGTAGAGATGTGCATGTGTCCTGAGGGAAAGGATCAGGGCTGGGCCCATGCAGGCTGGCCCTGAATGGACGGTTCCTGGCAGGGGCTTTGAGGCCACTCCTCGTTTTCTTTTCCCTCCCTGACCCAGGAACTGCATCGGGCAGCACTTTGCCATGAACGAGTTGAAGGTGGCGGTGGCCCTGACCCTGCTCCGCTTTGAGCTGGCACCAGATCCCTTCAGGATCCCCGTTCCAACTCCAAGAATTGTGTTGATGTCCAAGAATGGGATCCACCTGCATCTCAGGAAGCTCCTCTAACCCTTGTAGGGACAAGGATGAGCGCCGAGGGCCTCCTGCCAGCCATTCTGTCTTCCTGTCAGTCTCTTCCTGTCAGTCTCTTCCTCTGCTGGCTTCTGCTCACATCCTGATTCCCGTCTGCCCACTTGCCAGCATTCCTGCTCTCCTGCTCTTGCACGTGAGATTGTGCTTCTCTGTCTCACCCTTTTCCAAGATTCCTTCTTGTTTGTCTGTTACCATTCTCCTACCGAGGTGTCACTCTGACTGTCGATGCAAATTGTGATTTCTTGCCTGTCCTTCAGGCTGTCTGTTGTTTCCCTGTCATTGTTCCTTGCTGCCTACTTGTCTGTTCCTATAATGTTTTCTCTTGCTGCTTTACCAAGTTACACAAACTTAGTTCCTTCAAAGAGCACAAATTGATAATCTTGTGTTTCAGGAGATCAGAAATCTGAAATGAGTCTCACTGGGTAGCAATGAAGGCATGTAGATGCTCAAAGGGATAATGTCTTCTCTTGCATTTTCTACCTTCTCAGAATCCACTCTTAGGGCTATCAATGGGGGGACTAATTGTCCTCATTTATCATGGAAATACACTTTTCTTCAATTCAACTGAGTCAGATGTTAACCATAACTATCAAATTTTTAGTGTAACATCTAGACTTGTTTAATTAAACAAGGGTACTCCAGCCAATCCAAGTGCACCCATAAAGCAAGACATGTCAGTCCACGTTTGGTCCACTTGGCATTCACACATTCCCTTATACCATACTTCGTCCCTAACTAAGTAAAATAAAGTCATGCTTCTACCAACTCAGCTCCCTATGAGTGAAACTGTGTAGTCCCCTTTCCCCAACAACAAAGGACAAGTTTTTGGAAGGTCTTCTCTCTTCTCCCCCAAATGCTGTACCGTAAATGCTATGACACAAACGTAACTACTAGTTTTACGTGTTACGTTTTACATGTAACACTTTTTACATGTGCAAGTTATAAGAAAAGGAAGGAAAAATCTGACGCACATATGTACACATGCATAATCATACTCATAACAAATAAGGGGAAAATGCTAGAAACCATTACACTCCTTATTTCTCTAACCTGTGACATAGCCCTCATTAGCACTTAAAACACCCTTATTCCATTACCCATTTCAGAGTTTATTTTCCCTCTAAAAGCACCTCAGCCAGTTTTGGGGTTTTTTTTGCCTTGTACAATGACCCAAACCTTCACTCTTGAAGGTTCTGGGTCATTACCAACCTTTCCTCAACTGGCCTGTGGCATTTTCCCCTTTAATGACAGGGCATGGTAGGTCTAAGAGATGCTGTAGTACTTTCTTCACTCCAAGTAACTCTTGTTTTTGTTGCCTTTGTTGCCTAGAAACTGCCACTTTCCCGATCGGTAATCATGATCAGTCTAGTACAGTCATTCCTCCTGATTCAGACCCATTAGGAGCCCAATGTGTGTGAGCTGAAGGCAGACGCTCACCCACTGAGCCACCTATGTGACCCTCAGTCTGAGAATTTTAATCCTCCACATTACTCTTTCCTTTTCCCGCTCTCCCCAGTACAACATGGATATCCAGTCACTCTTCTTATGCTCCTTAGTTTGACTAAAATGTTTTAAGGCATCAAATACATACTAACCAGAACTTTCCCTTTAACAAGCCTCTGATTGCCAGTATCACTGGTGATGTCCTTTGTATTGCAACATCAGGCTTAGTGTCCTAGGCTACCAGTGTCCTCTTTAACTTGGCAGTTAGAGGCATCACTGTCTTTCCAACTAATCCTCTTGAACCACCAATTCAAGAAACCCAGAGTCAATTCAGGGAACTCATTAACATTCTTCCTCTCTTAGAACCATTATTGGTATCAAAATTTATCTTAGAGTTCGACCAGAAAAAGAAAACAATTAGAAAAGAAGCTTCCCCGGGGTCAGAAAAAACAAAAACAAACAAAAAAAGAACAACGGGACAAACCCAGAAATACAATGTATCTAAGCTCCAATTCTGACCACCCAGTAGCTTTCTTATGTTCTCCCTGTGTTCTCACTGAGCAGCTTAAGGAAGAAAGGGGACAAGGGGACCAGGCAGTGCAGTTGAGGGGATGCCTGACTGAGTGAGGTCACAGCAGGGAAGGAAAGGGCAGAGAAAGGTCATGGTCAGGCAGCACCAATTGTCTGGGAAGTATCGGGCAAGGTAAGTTGGAGCCCGCTCAGCAATCCACGGGAGGAAGAAATTAAACACACTTGGGGTCATGGGATTTGTAGAGGAAAGATGATCAGGTCATGCACAGACTGGGAGGTTCCCAGAAGAGGCTGGTGGATAGATAGGACATGCATGGACCTCAGCTCCCCAAGCTCGAGTTGCAGGCTCCAGGAATCCTTCCCACATGGTGCCTGAGCTCTTTGCTCTCAGGAACCCTACTCTCTCTTGGGAATGTTGACACCCTCAGCTGTACCAAAATTTAGAGAAGTCAGGCTCACAGATGTTCAGGAAGCCGAGGAACAGTCCAAACCAGAGTGGGTAGCATAATGGAACTGGCGACCCAGGACACAACTTTGTCCAGGCTGCCTGTCTACTGCCTCAGAAATGTGAGTGAATGCCAGGCCCCTCCGGAGTCCACTGTACCAGCCAGGCCCTAAGTCTCTGGGCCCGGGAGAGAAGGGGCTACCCAGGCAGATCCTCAGAAAGTCCTCCTCTCCTCTTCCAGCCCCTCCTAGACAGTCATGGTCTTAGTCTCCTGTCCAGTCCCAGAGCTACCACTCTAAGCCCAAGCCACCCTCTTGCTGCTCCTACGTGAACTCGATAACCTGCTTCTACAGGTTCCTGTCATCAACCCTCCATCTATCCTGCCCTCACAGCGAGATGTCTTTCTATCCTGTAAAGCTGTTTTCCTGAGAGAGAGAGAGAGAGAGAGAGAGAGAGACAGACAGACAGACAGAACACCAGCTTGCCATGCAATGTAGAAATATGCTCAGTTGGGCCCCTGTTATGTCATTAGACTGTTTTGAGGACCTACTATGTGCAGGACATTGTCTAGATGTCTCAGGTCATGAGACAGACCTGTTCCTACCCTTTATTCTATGGGGAAGATCAATAAAACTAAACAATTAAGAAACATGAACTCGAACGTGTTGTGGCCCATTAATGGTACCAAGAAGCATCCAGGAATAAAAATACCTATTTCTAACCCTTTAAAATGAGGCAACTCAAACTGAACCAAGTCTCTTTGAGACGGTGATCAATGGGTCCAATGTGATCCTGTTTTTCTCCTCCATTTGTTTGTCAATCAGTAAGACTGCACCGGGTGCCACAAATCGGCACAGCCCCATGTCACATGCTTTAGAAGCATAAGGGTAGAGGTTGCCCTGTTAAAACCTTCAACGGCTCTTTGGTTGGGCTGTCTGGAACCAGAAGAATGGGAAAGATGTTGACTGGTTAATCAATGTTGACCATGCCAGTTGGAGGGAATGTGAGCTGGTACAGCCACTCTGGAAAATTGTGTGGAGGTTCCTCAAGAAGTTGAAAATAGTTTTGCCCTATGACCCACAATTGCACTGCTGGGGATTTACCCCAAAGATACAGATGCAGTGAAATGTCAGAACACCTGCACCCCGATGTTTATAGCAGCCGTGTCCACTATAGCCAAACTGTGGAAGGAGCCTAGGTGTCCATCGAAGGATGAATAGATCAAGAGGATGTGGTCTGTATATACAATGAAATATTAGCCATTAGACATGACAAATACCCACCATTTGCTTCTACGTGGATGACGCCGAATGATGTTGAGAATTTTTTCATGGTCTGTTGGTCATTTATATGTCTTCTTTGGAGAAATGTCTGCTCGTGCCTTCTGCCTCTTCCTTGACTGGATTGTTTTTGGGGTATTGAGTTTGATACATTTTTTTAATATTTTGCCAGAAAAAAACATAATTTGGTTTTGTAAAAATAGATTTTGGATAGTAGCCCTTTATCTGATAAGACATTAGCTAATACCTTCTCCCATTCCATCAGTTGCCTTTTAGTTTTGTTGATCATGTCCTGTACTGTGCAGAAGCTTTCTGATCTCGATGAGGTCCCAATAGATACTTGCATCTGGAGACATGTCTAAAAGGAAGTAGCTGTGTCTGAGGTCCAAAGGGTTGCTGCCTGTTTTCTCTTCTAGGATTTTGATGGTTCCCTGTCTTACATTTAAGTCTTTCAACCATTTTGAATTTCTTTCTGTGTATGATGTAAGAAAGTGGTCCGGTTTCTTTCTTCTGCATGTCACTGTCCAGTTATAGCAACACTATTTGTTGAAGAGATTGTCTTTTTCCTACTGGATATTCTTTCCTGCTTTGTCGAAGATTAGTTGGCCATATCGTGTGGGTTCATTTCTCGGTTCTTCATTCTGTTCCATTGGACTCTGTGTCTGTTTTTGTGCCAGTGCCTATTGTGTTGATGATGATAGCTTTGTAATACAGCTTGAAGTCTGGGATTGCAATGCCCCCAGCTTTGCTCTCTTTTTCAACACTACTTTGGCCTTTTCTGATTCGATACAAATTTTAGTGTTGTTTGTTCTAGCTATGTGAAAAATTCTGGTGGTATTTTGATGGAGATTGCACTCCATTTCTTTGTGTCCTCTTCAATTGCTTTCATAAGTGTTCTATAGTTTTCAGCACGGACCTTTTACCTCTTTGGTTAGGTTTATTCCAAGGGATCTTACAACTTTTGGTGCAATTGTAAATGGGATCAATTCCTTGATTTCTCTTTCTGCAGCTTCATTATTGGTGTATAGAAATGCAACAGAGGTACGAACAGAAGTACGTTGATTTTATATCTTACAACTTTGCTGAATTCATATACCAGTTCTAGTAATGTTTTGGTGGAGTCTTTCCAGTTTTCTACTTAGAGCATCATGTCGTCTACAAAGAGTAAAAGTTTCCATACTTCCTGATCGATGTGGATGCCTTTTATTTCTTTTTGTTGTCTTATGCCCGAGGCCAGGAATTCCAGTATTATATTGAACAATAGTCGTGAGAGTCAACATCCCTGTATGTTCCTGACCTTAGGGAAAAATCTGAGGGCTTTTCCCCATTGAGGATATTAGTTGTGGGTCTTTCGTATATGGCCTTTATGATGTTGAGCTATGTTCCTTCTATCCCTATTTTTGTCAAATGCTTTTTCTGCATCCGTTGAGAGGATCATGTGGTTCTTATCCTTTCTTTTATTAATGTGATGTATCACTTTGATTGATCTGTGGATATTGAACCACTCTGGAGTCCAGGAATAAAACCCACTTGATCATGTCAATAATTCTTTTAACATACTGTTAATTTGATTTGCTAGTAACTTGTTGAGAATTTTTGTAGTTGTGTTCATCAGGGATAGTGGTCTTGTAATTCTCCTTTCTAGTGGGGTCTTTGGCTTTGGAATAAAAGTAATGTTGGCCTCGGAGAATGGGTTGGAAATTTTCCTTCTGTTTCTGTTTTGTGGAACAATTTCAGAAGAATAGGTGTTTCCTCTTCTTTACATGTTGGTAGAATTGCCCTGGGAAACTCTCTCCATCCCCAAGCTCTTGTTTATTGGAAGATTTTTTATTACTGGTTCAATTTCTTCACTGGTTATTGGTCTGTTCAAATTATCTGTTTCTTCCTGTTTCAGTTGTGGTTGTTTATATGTATATGTGTTAGTATGCTTTTAGGCATTTATCCATTTCTTCCACATTGCCCAAATTGCTGGCATAGAGTTGCTTATAATCTTCCCTGATAAGTGTATTCCTGTAGTATTGGTTAGGATCCCTCTTCTTTCATTTGTGATTTTATTTATCCAGGTCCTTTCTCTTTTCTTTTTATTAGGTCTGGGTAGCAGTTCATCAGTTTTGTTAATTCTTTAAAAGAACCATTCATTTGGGGAATATGAATAATAGTGAAAGGGAATATAAAGGAAGGGAGAAGAAATGTTGGGAAATATCAGGAAGGGAGACAGAACATAAAGACTCCTAACTCGGGAAAACGAACTAGGGGTGGTGGAGGGGGAGGAGGGCGGGTGTTGGAGGGGAATGGGTGACGGGCACTGAGGTGGACACTTGACAGGATGAGCACTGGGTGTTTTTCTGTATGTTGGTAAATTGAACACCAATAAAAATTAAAAAAAAAAAAAAGAACCAGCTCCCAGTTTCACTGATCTGTTCTACTATGTTTTTTTAAAAAATATTTCTGTATCATTTATTTCTGCTTTAATCTGTATCATTTCCTTTCTTCTGCTGGTGTTGGGCTTTATTTGCTGTTTATTCTACAACTCCTTTGGGTATAAAGTTAATTGTGTATTTGAGATACTTTTTGTTTCTCAAGGAAGGCCTGGATTGCTATATACTTCCCCTCTTATGACCACCTTCGCTGCATCCCAAAGTTTTGGACTGTCGTTGTTTTCATTTTCATTTGCTTCCATGCATATTTTTTCTTCTTTATTTTTGTGGTTAATCCATTCATTGTTATGTAGGATGTTCTTTAACCTCCAGGTATCTGTGGTCCCTCCAAATGTTTTCCTTCTTTTTCATCACATCCTAGATTTATTACAACTGACCTGCTGGCAAAAGGATAGAATTGTTACATAAGACTTCAATTCCATGTATGTATCTTGACTACAGGAGTAATTAAAAAAGAATACAGGGTAAAATATTCCAAAGCTCCAAGGAGCAGTTATGATACTGAGCTCCATTTTTACAGACGAACAAGACAATATCCCTGCACATTAGCTTTTTGATAATTTTTATACATTTTTTCTATGGCATAAGGGAAAAATAACCAAAGCTCACCATGTACAGTTCTTACATGTTTTCTGATTTTGTGAACAGTATACTGCATCCTTCTGTCTCAATAGAAATACATTGTAATAAACTCCTTGCCCTTAAATCTATAGTCCCAAATTTTTCTTGTGCTTCACTTCAAGTTTCATAGCATTGGAAACTAGTGGCTGGAAAATATGCATGGTAACATCTCACTCCTTCTGTTTTGTTTTGTTTTGTTTATAGATTTATTTTTTATTGGTGTTCAATTTGCCAACATAAAGAATAACACCCAGTGCTCATCCCATCAAGATTTCACTCCTTTTGTACAGGTTGAGGCCTGATTTGTGACCCAGTGTGTAATCTATTCTGGAGAATGTTCCATGCTCATTCAAAGATAAACTGCATTCTGTTGCTTTAGGATAAAAAGGTCTGATGATAACTGGCCCAGTATGTCATTCAAAGCCATTGTTTCCTTGTCGACGGTGTTTAGATGACCTGTCCGTTTCTGTGAGTGGGGTGTTAAAGTCTCCTACATTTATTGTATCATTATCCTTGAGTTGCTTTATTTTGTGATTAATTGGTTTATATATTTGGCTGCTCCCAAGTGGGAGACATAAATATTCACAAGTATCGGATTTTTTGTTGGATAGACCCCTTTATTATGATATAGTGCCCTTCTTCATCTCTTATTAAACCTCTTTGGTTTAAAATCTAGTTTGTCTGATATAACTATGGCTACTCCTGCTTCTTTTTGATGTCCATTAGTATGGTAAATGGTTTTCCATTCCCTCACTTTTGATCTGGAGGTGTCTTTGAATCTAAGGTGAGTCTCTTGTAAGCAGCATATCCATGGATCTTGTCTCTTTTTTTAATCTATTCTGATATCCCTTGTCTTTTGACTGGAGCATTTAGTCCATTTACATTCAGAGTAATTATTGGTAAGTTTGAATTTAGTGCCATTATATTACTTGTAAAGTCGCTGTTCCTGTAGATCGCCAAGCAGAAATTTCCTTTCTGCTTTTTTTGGTTTTGGTCTCTCTTTAGTCCATTTACATTCAGAGTAATTATTGGTAAGTTTGAATTTAGTGCCATTATATTACTTGTAAAGTCGCTGTTCCTGTAGATCGCCAATTTCCTTTCTGCTTTTTTTGGTTTTGGTCTCTCTTTGCTCCTCCAATGGTCCCCCTTAATGTTTCTTGTGGGGGTGGTTTAGTTAAAGTCCATGAACTCCTTTTGTTTTGGCTTGTATTGTAAACTCTTTATCTCTCCTTCTATTCTGAATGACAGCCTTGCGGTATAAAATATTCCTGGCTACTTACTCTCCCCCTTTGGCATGTTAAATGTATCATACCATTCTCTTCTGGCCTGCCAAATTTTTGTGGATAGATCTGCTGCTAACCTTATGTGGTCTGCCCCTATAGGTTAAGTACCCTTTGTCCCTAGCCGATTTCAGAATTGCCTCTTTATTTTGTATTTTCTAAGTTTCACTGTGATATGTGTTGGTGTTGGGCTGTTTTTGTTGATTTTGAAGGTAGTTCCCTATGCTTCTTGGACTTGAATACCTGTTTCCTTCCCCAGATTAGGAAGTTCTCAGCTGTGAGCTGTTCAAATTATCCTCTGCCCCCTTTTCCTGCTCTTCCCTTCTGTGACTCCTATGATAAGAATATTATTGTGCTTTATGAAATCGCTGAGGACTTTAGGGAGAAGATGGTGGAAGAGTAGGGTCCCCAAGTCACCTGTCCCCACCAAATTTCCCAGATAACCTTCAAATCATCCTGAAAATCTACAAATTCGGTCTGAGATTTAAAGAGAGAACAGCTGGAGTGCTACAGTGAGAAAAGTTCATGCTTCTATCAAGGTAGGAAGATGCGGGGGGGAAGTAATAAAGAAACAAAAGGCATCAAGGGGGAGGGACCCCACGAGGGGCTGGGCTAAGGCCGGGGCGAGTGTCCAAGAACAGCAAAGCCCCGACCCGGAGAAGCAGGAGCTTCACGAATCTTCCTGGACAGAAGGGGGCTCACAGGGAGTTAGAGAAGGACCCCAGGCGGGCGAGGATGCCCTCAGGCTCCCTGGGATACTAACAGACACCTGCGCCCCAGGGAGAGTGCACCGAGCTTCCTAAGAGCTGCAGCGCGCACACGGCTGGACCTGGGAGCAGATCGGAGGGGCTCGGGCGGCGGCTCTGCAGCTAGGGGGCTGCGCGGCTCCGGGAGCATGAATCCAACAGCGCAGGCCCTGGAGCACAGGGCGCCGGGGACACAGCCCAGGATCCGGCCTCCCCCTGGGACAGGCAGAGGCCAGGAGGGGCCAGGACAGCAAGGACGCTCCTGCCCAAGCTGAGCATATCAGCGGCCCCGCCCCCCGAGCATCCTGGCCCCTGCAGAATGAGAGCTCCGTAGTTACTACAGGAGCTGAATCCAGGGCTCCAGAGCTGGGCGCTGCCACTGTGGTTGCTCCTCCTGGGGCCTCACAGGGTAAACAACCCCCACTGAGCCCTGCACCAGGCAGGGGGCAGAGCAGCTCCCCCAAGTGCTAACACCTGAAAATCAGCACAACAGGCCCCTCTCCCAGAAGACCACCTAGACGGAGAAGTTCCAGGGGAAGTCAAGGGACTTAAAGTATACAGAATCAGAAGATACTCCCCCGTGTTTTGTTTTTGTTTTTGTTTTTTATTTTTGATTTCTGTAACTCCCACAGAGTTACAAAATTTGGATTACAATTCAATGTCAGAAAGCCAATTCAGAAGCATTATTATAAAGCTACTGGTGGATTTACCCCAAAGATTCAGATGCAATGAAACGTCGGGACACCTGCACCCCGATGTTTCTATCAGCAATGGCCACAATAGCCAAACTGTGGAAGGAGCCTCGGTGTCCATCGAAAGATGAATGGATAAAGAAGATGTGGTTTATGTATACAATGGAATATTACTCAGCAATTAGAAACGACAAATACCCACCATTTGCTTCAACATGGATGGAACTGGAGGGTATTATGCTGAGTGAAATAAGTCAATCGGAGAAGGAAAAACAGTGTATGTTCTCATTCATTTGGGGAATATGAATAATAGTGAAAGGGAATATAAAGGAAGGGAAAAGAAATGTTGGGAAATATCAGGAAGGGAGACAGAACATAAAGACTCCTAACTCGGGGAAACGAACTAGGGGTGGTGGAAGGGGAGGAGGGCGGGTGTTGGAGGGGAATGGGTGATGGGCACTGAGGTGGACACTTGACGGGGTGAGCACTGGGTGTTTTTCTGTATGTTGGTAAATTGAACACCAATAAAAATTAATTAAAAAAAAATAAAGCTACTGGTGGCTCTAGAAAAAAGCATAAACAACTCAAGAGACTTCATGACTGCAGAATTTAGATCTAATCAGGCAGAAATTAAAAATCAATTGAATGAGACGCAATCCAAACTAAAAGTCCTAACAACGAGCGTTAAAGAGGTGGAAGAACGAGTGAGTGACAGAGAAAACAAGTTGATGGCAAAGAGGGAAACTGAGGGAAAACAGAGACAAACAATTAAAAGACCATGAGTGGGGATCCCTGGGTGGCGCAGCGGTTTGGCGCCTGCCTTTGGCCCAGGGCGCGATCCTGGAGACCTGGGATCGAGTCCCATATAGGGCTCCCGGTGCATGGAGCCTGCTTCTCCCTCTGCCTGTGTCTCTGCCTCTCTCTCTCTCTCTTTGACTATCATAAATAAATAAAAATTTTAAAAAATTTAAAAATAAATAAATAAAAGACCATGAGGATAGATTAAGGGAAAGAAATGACATCCTGAGGAAGAAAAACCTATGTTTAATTGGGGTTCCTGAAGGCGCTGAAAGGGACAGAGGGCCAGAATATGTATTTCAACAAATCCTAGCTGAAAACTTTCCTAATCTGGGAAGGGAAACAGGCATTCAGATCCAGGAAATAGAGAGATTCCCCCCTGAAATCAATAAAACCCGTTCAACACCTCGACATTTAATAGTGAAGCTTGCAAATTCCAAAGATAAAGAGAAGATCCTTAAGGCAGCAAGAGACAAGAAATCCCTGACTTTTATGGGGAGGAGTATTAGGGTAACAGCAGACCTCTCCACAGAGACCTGGCAGGCCAGAAAGGGCTGGCAGGATATATTCAGGGTCCTAAATGAGAAGAACATGCAACCAAGAATACTTTATCCAGCAAGGCTCTAATTCAAAATGGAAGGAGAGATAAAGAGCTCCCAAGACAGGCAGGCACTGAAAGAATATGTGACCTCCAAACCAGCTCTGCAAGAAATTTTAAGGGGGACTCTTAAAATTCCCCTTTAAGAAGAAGTTCAGTGGAACAATCCACAAAAACAAGGACTGAATAGATATCATGATGACACTAAACTCATATCTATCAATAGTAACTCTAAACGTGAACGGGCTTAATGACCCCATCAAAAGGCGCAGGGTTTCAGACTGGATAAAAAAGCAGGACCCATCTATTTGCTGTCTGAAAGAGACTCATTTTAGACAGAAGGACACCTACAGCCTGAAAATAAAAGGTTGGAGAACGATTTACCATTCGAATGGTCCTCAAAAGAAAGCAGGGGTAGCCATCCTTATATCAGATAAACTAAAATTTACCCCGAAGACTGTAGTGACAGATGAAGAGGGACACTATATCATACTTAAAGGATGATAAGTCCCAAGAAGAGGACTTAACAATCCTCAATATATATGCCCCGAATGTGGGAGCTCCCAAATATTTAAATCAATTAATAACCAAAGTGAAGAAATACTTAGATAATAATACACTTATACTTGGTGACTTCAATGTAGCTCTTTCTATACTCGATAGGTCTTCTAAGCACAACTTCTCCAAAGAAACGAGAGCTTTAAATGATACACTGGACCAGATGGATTTCACAGATATCTACAGAACTTTACATCCAAACTCAACTGAATACACATTCTTCTCAAGTGCACATGGAACTTTCTCCAGAATAGACCACATATTGGGTCACAAATCAGATCTGAACCGATACCAAAAGATTGAGATCGTCCCCTGCGTATTCTCAGACCATAATGCCTTGAAATTAGAACTAAATCACAACAAGAAGTTTGGAGAGACTTCAAACACGTGGAGGTTAAGGACCATCCTGCTAAAAGATGAAAGAGTCAACCAGGAAATTAAAGAAGAATTTAAAAAGTCATGGAACTAATGAGAATGAAGACAACCGTTCAAAATCTTTGCGATGCAGCAAAAGCAGTCTTGAGGGGGAAGGACACCGCAATACAAGCATCCTTTCAAAAACTGGAAAGAACTCAAATACAGAAGCTAACCTTACACCTAAAGGAGCTAGAGAAAAAACAGCAAATAGATCCTACACCCAGCAGAAGAAGAGACTTAATAAAGATTCGAGCAGAACTCAATGAAATCGAGATGACAAGAACTGTGGAACAGATCAACAGAACCAGGAGTTGGTTCTTTGAAAGAATTAATAAGAGAGATAAAGCATTAGCCAGCTTTATTGAAAAGAAGAGAGAGAAGACTCAAATTAATAAAATCATGAATGAGAAAGGAGAGATCACTACCAACACCAAGGAAATACAAACGATTTTTAAAAATATTATGAACAGCTATACACCAATAAATTAGGCAATCTAGAAGAAATGGACATATTTCTGGAAAGCCACACACTACCAAAACTGGAACAGGAAGTAATAGAAAACCTGAAGAGGCCAATAACCAGGGAGGAAATTGAAGCAGTCATCAAAAACCTCCCAAGACACAAAAGTCCAGGGCCAGATGGCTTCCCAGGCGAATTCTATCAAATGTTTAAAGAAGAAACCATACCTATTCTACTAGGGCTGTTTGGAAAGACAGAAAGAGATGGAGTACTTCCAAATTCGTTCTATGAGGCCAGCATCACCTTAATTCCAAAACCAGACAAAGACCCCACCAAAAAAGTAGAATTATAGACCAATATCCCTGATGAACATGGATGCAAAAATTCTCAGCAAGATACTAGCCAATGGGATCCAATAGTACATTAAGAAAATTATTCACCATGACCAAGTAGGATTTATTCCCGGGACACAAGGCTGGTTTAACACTCGTAAAGCAATCAATGTGATTCATCATATCAGCAAGAGAAAAACCAAGAACCATATGATCCTCTCATTAGATGCAGAGAAAACATTTGACGAAATACAGCATCCATTCCTGATCGAAACTCTTCAGAGTGTAGGGATAGAGGGAACATTCCTCAACATCTTAAAAGCCATCTACGAAAAGCCCACAGCAAATATAATTCTCAATGGGGAAGCACTGGGAGCCTTTCCCCTAAGATCAGGAACAAGACAGGGATGTCCACTCTCACCACTGCTATTCAACATAGTACTGGAAGTCCTCGCCTCAGCAATCAGACAACAAAAAGACATTAAAGGCATTCAAATTGGCAAAGAAGAAGTCAAACTCTCCCTCTTCGCAGATGACATGATACTCTACATAGAAAACCCAAAAGCCTCCACCCCAAGATTGTTAGAACTCATACAGCAATTTGGCAGCATGGCAGGATACAAAATCACTGCCCAGAAGTCAGTGGCATTTCCATACACTAACAATGAGACTGAAGAAAGAGAAATTACGGAGTCAATCCTATTTACAATTGCACCCAAAAGCATAAGATACCGAGGAATAAACCTAACCAAAGAGGTAAAGGATCTATACCCTAAAAACTATAGAACACTTCTGAAAGAAATTGAGGAAGACACAAGGAGATGGAAAATATTCCATGCTCATGGATTGGCAGAATTAATATTGTGAAAATGTCAATGTTACCCAGGGCAGTTTACACATTTAATGCAATCCCTATCAAAATACCATGGACTTTCTTCAGAGAGATAGAACAAATTATTTTAAGATTTGTGTGGAATCAAAAAAGACCCTGAATAGCCAGGGGAATTTTAAAAAAGAAAACCATAGCTGGGGACATCACAATGCCAGATTTCAGGTTGTACTACAAAGCTGTGGTCATCAAGATGATGTGGTACTGGCACAAAAACAGACACATAGATCAATGGAACAGAATAGAGAATCCAGAGGTGGACCCTGAAATTTATGGTCAACTATTCGATATGGTCGATTCGAATATGGTCAATATTCGAATTCGATCATATTCGATTCGAATATGGTCAATATTCGATAAAGGAGGAAAGACTATCCACTGGAAAAAAAGACAGTCTCTTCAATAAATGGTGCTGGGAAAATTGGACATTCACATCCAGAAGAATGAAACTAGACCACTCTCTTGCACCATACACAAAGATAAACTCAAAATGGATGAAAGATCTAAATGTGACACAAGATTCCATCAAAATCCTAGAGGAGAACACAGACAACACCCTTTCTTTTGGAACTCGGCCACAGTAACTTCTTGCAAGATACATCCAGGAAGGCAAAAGAAATAAAAGGAAAAATGAACTACTGGGACTTCATCAAGATAAGCTTTTGCACAGCAAAGGATACAGTCAACAAAACTAAAAGACAACCTACAGAATGGGAGAGGATATTTTCAAATGACGTTTCCGATAAAGGGCTAGTATCCAAGATCTATAAAGAATTTATTAAACTCAACAACAAAAAAACAAACAATCCAATCATGAAATGGGCAAAAGACATGAACAGAAATCTCACAGAGGAAGACATAGACATGGCCAACAAGCACATGAGAAAATGCTCTGCATCACTTGCCATCAGGGAAATACAAATCAAAACCACAATGAGATCCCACCTCACACCAGTGAGAATGGGGAAAATTAACAAGGCAGGAAACCACAAATGTTGGAGGTGATGCAGAGAAAGGGGAACCCTCTTACACTGTTGGTGGGAATGTGAACTGGTGCAGCCACTCTGGAAAACTGTGTGGAGGTTCCTCAAAGAGTTAAAAATAGACCTGCCCTATGACCCAGCAATTGCACTGTTGGGGATTTACCCCAAAGATTCAGATGCAATGAAACACCGGGACACCTGCACCCCGATGTTTATAGCAGCAATGTCCACAATAGCCAAACTGTGGAAGGAGCCTCGGTGTCCATGGAAAGATGAATGGATAAAGAAGATGTGGTTTATGTATACAATGGAATATTACTCAGCCATTAGAAATGACAAATACTCACTGTTTGCTTCAACGTGGATGGAACTGGAGGGTATTATGCTGAGTGAAATAAGCTAAAATGAGAGGGACAAACATTATATGTTCTCATTCATTTGGGGAATATAAATAATAATAAAAGGGAATAGAAGGGAAGGGAGAAGAAATGGGTAGGAAATATTAGAAAGGGAGACAGAACATAAAGACTTCTAACTCTGGGAAATGAACTAGGGGTGGTAGAAGGGGAGGAGGGTGGGGGGTGGGGGTAAATGGGTAACGGGCACTGAGGGGGGCACTTGACGGGATGAGCACTGGGTGTTATTCTGTATGTTGGCAAATTGAACACCAATAAAAAATAAATTTATTATTTAAAAAAATCGCTGAGTTCCATAATTCTACCTTCATGATCTAATAATTTGCTCTATTCTCTCCAGCTACATTCTTTTCCATAATTTATCTTCTATATCGCCCATTTGTTCCTCTCCTTTTTTCACCCTCATTTTGATTACATCCAGTCAGTTTTGCATATCAGTTATAGTATTTTTAGATTTCATCCTAACTAGTATTTAGGTCCTCTATCTCTATAGCAAGGGTGTCCCTGGTGTCTTCTATGCTTCTTTCAAGCCCAGATAGTATTCTCATGACTGTTGCTCTAAATTCTTCTCAGTTATATTGCTTATAACTGTTTCGAGAAAATCCCTGGTTGTGATTTCTTCTTGACCTTTCCTTTGGGGGAGAATTCCTCTGCCTTGTCATTCGGCATGTTTTATGTTCCTATGAGTAATGCTATATTAAGAAGGTGTCATACACTATTCAGCACTTCAGGAAGTGTTTCTGCTGTATGCTACGTGCACTCTGCTGTTACATATTGGCTCCTCTTTCCCACAGGTCGGTCCTCTGCAGAGTGCCACCTTTTTTGCAGTGGGGAGTATTTGTACATTAACTAGATGTGCTTTGATTTGTTTCTTAAAATAAGCCTGGAAAAAAGAAACGGCAAAAAGCCTGATCCACAAAAAAAGAGAAGGAGAAAGAATGAAAACAAACAAAACAATGTAATCCCAATTCCAAAGGAAACAGCAACAACAAAAAAGATGAAAGAAAAAGAAAAGAAAGAAAACCTGATCCTATTTACACCAGAACTGAAGTTGATACTTTGGAGCCCTCTATGGTCAGTAGACATGTCATATGCAGGGGGCCTATTTTGGTCTTCTGAGGGAGAGGCCCACTGTGCAGGCTCACAGTCAGCTGCCCTAGGTAACACGACCCTGTGGAAGGAGCCTCGGTGTCCATGGAAAGATGAATGGATAAAGAAGATGTGGTTTATCTATACAATAGAATATTACTCAGCCATTAGAAACGACAAATACCCACCATTTGCTTCAACGCGCATGGAACTGGAGGGTATTATGCTGAGTGAAGTAAGCCAATCGGAGAAGGACAAACAGTGTATGTTCTCATTCATTGGGGGAATATAAAAAATAGTGAAAGGGAATATAAGGGAAGGGAGAAGAAATGTGTGGGAAATATGAGAAAGGGAGACAGAACATAAAGACTCCTAACTCTGGGAAACAAACTAGGGGTGGTGGAAGGGGAGGAGGGCGGGGGTGGGGGTGAGTGGGTGACGGGCACTGAGGGGGACACTTGACGGGATGAGCACTGGGTGTTATTCTGTATGTTGGTAAATTGAACACCAATAAAAAATTATTTTATTAAAAAAAAGAAGATGTGGTTTATGTATACAATGGAATATTACTCAGCCATTAGAAATGACAAATACCCACCATTTGCTTCAATGTAGATGGAACTGGAGGGTATTATGCTCAGTGAAATAAGTCAATCGGAGAAGGACAAACAGTGTATGTTCTCATTCATTTGGGGAATATAAATAATAGTGAAAGGGAATAGAAGGGAAGGGAGAAGAAATGGGTAGGAATATCAGAAAGGGAGACAGAACATAAAGACTCCTAACTCTGGGAAACGAACTAGGGGTGGTGGAAGGGGAGGAAGGCGGGGGGTGGGGGTGAGTGGGTGGCGGGCACTGAAGGGGACACTTGACGGGATGCGCACTGGGTGTTATTCTGTATGTTGGTAAATTGAACACCAATAAAAAATTAATTTATTAAAAAATATAAAATAAAATAATTTTTAAAAATTAAAAAAAAAAAACACGACCCTTCAAGGTCCAGGAGGCAGTGTTGGGTGCAAGCGCCTCTGCCTCCATTGGAGGCACGGTATTTCTCTCTGACGTCTGACCACGTTGGTGGGATGGGGGTGGGGAGTTGAGGTGGGGAGGAGGGGAATAGTGATGTCACCCCACTCTCTGGTTTGGAGGAGGTGATATTGCACCCACCGCTGTTCAAGAAGCCCTCACAGGAAGCAAATAATCTCCCCTCCTGTGTCCCAGGTCTATATCAGATCCTTGCCCTCACTCCATCTGTGCTCAGGCTGGGGACACACCTGGTGCCAGAGCTGTCCATTTTATGTCAGACCCATAGCCATAATTCAAATCTCCACATCATAAAGGACCTGGAACACCCTGGACCTACTCCCTTCCCAAAGAGGGGAGCCTCACCACCTTGAGAATTAAGATTTTTTTAAAAATCTGTTCTTAGGGTTAGTGTAGGAGAAAACATAGGGAGTTCCTTGCTCACTGTATAGAATATGATAACTGCTCACTAAATACCAGTTATGACCAGCATTATTTACTTATGGAGGAAAACATGGAGTGACACTCAGAATTGTAACCGAGAGGGTCCCACGTGCAACCTCTCTCCACAACTGCCACCCCATGTGCTACATGCAGAGCTGGTGCTGGGCCATGTAAGGGAAAGAGGATCCAGAGTCTCTGGTCTGAGGCCAGAGAGGATGGGAAAGTATCCACAGAACTCAGAAAGTTGAGAGGCATGGGTAAAGTGGTTACGTGTCCTGGGGTTTGGAGAAGAGCCAAGGATTAAGGGGAAAAAAGGAAAGAAATCTGACAACACAGGTTGTGTAATGCATCTCCTGTTGCAAGGTCAGTCACAGGAGGAGGGCATAGGAATAATAAGGTAGATAGTGAGAAACAGAGCAGAAGAGGGAGGCCCCTCAAATGCTGCCTTCCAAAGAACTCCTCATGAAAACATCTTGGTCTCCATTTTGAATTATGAGCTTGGAGTGGGTTTGGAGGGAGAAAATCAGGAACAAAGTAAGGGCGAGAAGTTAAATTGTTCTCCTCAAAAAAAATCGTCCTCCTTAGATGCATATCCACATGATCTCCATGAGCTGTAGCCCCCACCCATCTCCCAAGCACTCTTCACCTGGTGAACTCCTACTCACCCTTCAGGGTCCTATTCTTGTTTGTAGTTTTCTCCTTCCCTGGATGGGCCCAGTCCACTATTCACTGTTTCAGTACAGGCCTTACCAAGTTTTCCTGTACTGCCTTAGTTTTCTGCTTTACCTCCCAAACTGTGAGCTCAGGAAACATTTGTTGTGTGCATCAGTGACTGACTGAATGAGCATTCCTGGGAGGAATTCCCAGGAATTCCTTGGCAAATGAAACTTTACCCCCCTTATAGAAGGAGAATCTGAGGCAGAGAATGTGATTGCCTGGCTTCATATGACCTGAGCCAGCCCTGAGGCTGGGCCTCCTGAGTGTGAGGCCAGTGCTCTGCCTGTCGGCACAGTCAGCCCAGGACACAAGTGAATGGTGGACTGGGACAAGTGTGGGGAACAGTGCAGAGGAGGCTGGGGCAGACAGTATGGAGGCCCTCTGATTCTAATATCAGTTGGCCCTTCAAAGCCAATTTTCCTCTGGCCACATCACTTTAGCTCCCTGTTAGTGTTCTTTTCTCAGAAATGGGATAATCATTAACCCAAGCACACCCCCTGAACATTTGGTAAACTAGGCTGTACATTTTTTGCAGTCATGGTTCATGTCTGTTTTGCTGGCCACTGTGGTAAGGCACGTAGCTCACCGCCAGGCACAAAATAAGTGCCCCTGAAATATTGATGAATAACGAGGAGAAGGGCAAGTAGGAAAGTACCTGGGCATTATCACTGTCTGCTGAGAAAGCTTTCTTCTTAATGATTCCTAAGATGAATCCTAAGATGGACTCAATGAACTCTGGAATCCCAGTCTAAGCTCTGCCCTCACCCTTTGCTCCCCCTCCAGGTGGGCAGGGCCATCCTCCCCTGATTGACTAGGCCAGGTGCTCAGGGGATTTCAGCAACACTCAGGGAGAGTCAGCAAACCACCGGCCCCTGAACCATGAGTGTCTCTCTACTGAGCCTCACCAGACCCCTGGATACTGTGTCTGGGTTCCTGCAAGTCACCTCCCTGCTAGGCCTGGCTCTGTTGCTGCTCAAGGCAGCACAGTTCTACTGGCACAGGCAGTGGCTGCTCAAAGCTATTCAGCAGTTCCCGTCCCCTCCTTCCCACTGGTTCTTCGGGCACAGGCAAGAGGTAGGAAGGTGCTGGACTGGGAGAGGGAGGGCAGGGCGGGCTGGGGCTCTTGGAGCTTCATCCCAGTCAGTAGATCCATCCCACAGAGTCTTTGTGGGAGACCTGCACAGGGTTCAGGGAAACATCCAGCTTATCTGCCAGTTCTTGGCTCCTCACCCCAATTCCAGGAGCTCCCCAAATTTAAGGTAGCCTGTGCTGGAGCATTCAAGTCCATCTGATCCTCCTTGTTTAGGGAGATGTGCAGGCTGTGGTGTAGCCCTGAGCCTTGAGAAGAGTAGCTGTTCCTTCCTGAGTCTTCCCCCTCCAGGCTGAGCAGCCCCAGCTCTTCTCTCAGACACACTTCCTGATGCTTCCCTGCCCTAGCCATTGAATCCCATCCTCTCGTCCTGGTCCTGGCTGGCCTGGGAATACACAGCACTGCGGTCATGGCCAAGGGAGAACATAGACAATAATCAGGTGCCAGGTCACAGGAAAATAGGCTCACCTACTGGACGGGGGGTGATGTCAGTCAAGTGCAGGGACCAACTGATTTGGTATGCCCGAGATTATGGGATGTTCCATACTAGTGACTTCAAGGCTAAAACCCCAACAAGTTGTTGGAACACATGAGAGGAAGTTTCCAGGTTGGGGCAGGGAAAGAGTACTGACAGTGAGTTGTACGAGTAACCGAAATGGTTTCCCTCCCAGTTCCTACCCCAAACCCTGGTACTGTGAACTCCTTGGGCTGCAGATGACACCCTCTTCCAGTACCACAGTGACAACCACAGGGCTGATCCCTAAGAGATTCCTGAACAGGCTGTGCTGTGAAGAGGAAGAAGCAGCTAGTGGCTGCATTGGAGACAGTGCCTACTCTCTACCTTTGTCAAAACTGGTCCTGCAGACGGGGCACCAACAAAGGGGGAGAGCACGTGAGGAGGGAGGCTGTCTAGTGGTGTGTTGGAATGAAGTAGCCAGAGGTGTTGCAGAGGAGGAGGCCAAACAATCGCAAAAAAGTGAAGCCAAAGACAGAAACTTCATGTCAGCCACAAGGAGACAACCAAAGGCCACTTTCTTCCCAAAAACTGTTGCTTGAATGATTTCCAGAGTCTTTGTCCATTTTGAGAAATTGTGACCTTTTGTCACAATTCTGAGCTAGGATTCAATTGAACAACCACTAAAATTTCCTCCACTGCTGTTCCCATTCAGTGGATGGTATGGAGGGTCAGTAAGCAGACAAGCTCACTTAGGTAACTCATGTTACTCCGCTTTGGCCAGCTGAACACATAGTGCAGCCAAATTTTCTTGCTCTTGCAAATCTGAGACTTTCTTTACTCAGTGCCTCTGTTACTCGCTAAGCCAGGAGTAGATTGCCACATGTAGTAGGTTAAAGCTAATCTTTCAGGCCAGGTGACAAGTGATAAGTGGGACAGGGAAGCATGTGGGCTCAGAGCCAAGGTACTTAGATTCTATCCCAGCTCTGCCACTTACTTCAAATGAACTTGCTCTGTGCCTCTGTTTCCTCATCTGCAAAATGGGGATCATGATGAGGAGTATAGCCTCATGGGAGTTTTACTAATCTCTGAATGTTGCCTGGCACAGATAAAGATCAGAGTTACACTGTAATTTATAAAACTTGAAGGTCATAGTAATGCTCATGAAGGACAAACATGTTCGTAGGTTAGCAAACTTGCTGCAGTAACTATGGCTAAAATCGGTCAGAATTATGAAAGAGGAGCACTTCCTTCACAGTGTGCAAAATCCATGACCCAACAGTCCTTTCTGACCCCGGGTCATCCCTTCTGCCTCAGGCACAGCCTACAGCAGAGCCTACAGCACAGCCTACAGCCCCTGACGATGGAGTGCCTGTGCCGCCCCTTTATTTCTGTCCACTGTTTCTCCTGGTTTCTCATTGGGACATTTTTAGGGTGGCAACACATCCAGAAGGAGCAAGGTGAGAACAGTTATAATGGAACATTGCCTGCATGAGTGGCCACAGCCTGAATAAAGTCCAGTGGACACCGGGTATTTGCCTACAGGGCTACCATGGGCACATTGTCTACCAGAGTCTCACCGGGCCCTGGCCAGCCCCGTTCAGGCAGAGGTGGAAGTCCCAAGAGGTTTTCTTGAGGGCCGTCAGACAGTGGGGGTCAGAATGACCCAGAAAGAGGAAGAGCCAAGCAGAGCACTGTTTAGCTCCATTGGGACCCCAGAGGAACTATTGACACTCCCCAGGAGCAGGAGTTTCTGGAAGCTTGAAGAGTAAGCAATCAGAAAGAAGGCAGGCAACTCTGCTGAAACAGGATCCCCCGGAGGCCTCTGCTAAACAATCCTGAGGGGATCCTGGAGGATGAGGTAACATAATTTTGACATAAGAGGCTCCCACTAGGGGCACCTGCTTGGCTCAGTGGTTGAGAGTCTACCTTTGACTCAGGTCGTGATCCCTGGGGTCCTGGGATTCAGGCCCGCATCAGGCTGCCTGTAGGGACTGTCTCTCTCTGCCTGTGTCTCTGCCTCTCTCTCTGTTTGCTCAGTAATAAATAAATAACTCTTTATATATAGGCTCCCACTAGGGAGTCCCTGCACTGCATCCAAGGAGAAGGGTGGTCCCAGTGATGGAAATGACCTGGGAGCTCAGAGTAGCTTCCTCAAGTAACTGGAGGACACTACTCAGTGTATGGGCCAAGGATGTCCCCCACCTCCACTCCCACTAGAACATAAGTTCCATAAATCTGGATCCTGCTCAGAGCTAGCTCATCAGACAGTTCCAAACTCCTAATCACTGCCAATATCCAGAACTATTTCCATGGGGCCATCCTGCCCTCTACCATCACTCCAAGCAGTGGACATAATGAGAAAGTAAGGTTTTGTTGATTTGTCTCTCCTTTGGTACAGTTCCAAAAGGGTCAGGAGCTGCAAGAGCTGAAGAAAAGGACAGAGAAATACCCTTGTGCCAGTCCTCGTTGGCTATGGGGAAGCAGAGTTAGCCTCGTAGTCTATGACCCAGACTACATGAGGATGATCCTGGGGCGATCAGGTGAGAGCTAAACTTCTCTTCAGTTTGAGTGGCCTTTCCCTCTTAGATGCATTCCTGGTGCACTGTGACTTTCCAGGAGGGACCGCTGCTTCAGTCCATCAATATTTGAACCTCTACCTGTGATCCTTCCAGCCTAAGAGCCAGCAGCGGGCCAAATAGTCAATTGGAATGCTCAAACATCTGCGAGAATTACCATACTCTTTCTCTCTCATTTCTTTCTGTCGTTCTTTCTTTTGCTTTTCCCCCTTAATCCTTCTTACCGTTTTCTCTCCTATGCCTCTATCTTTATTCACCACAGTGGTGTGATCCTACACTGAAGCCAAATTCTTATCCATGATGCCTGGGGTGGACCCGCACACCCGAGACATTGCCTCAGCTGGGATATAGGAACTGAACCATTATTTTTTAAAAATCACCATAATACTACCATTCTATTTGCACCGAGTACAGAAGATAACTTTCTCACAGATTCAAATTTCTGCTCCACATGGCTTTGCTATGGGACACTTAGTCTTCCATCGTGTGCCCAAAATGACTATCAGGAAAGAAAAAGAGTCCAGGTTGAGAGGCAAGAGGAAAGTGGCTTGACACAAGCTGCCAGCTGACAATCATCAACAAGGAATGGAGGCCAAAGATCTAGACCACAGCTGCCTTTGGGGCCAGCCTGAATTCCTTGGTCACCACCAGTTTGCTGTCATGTCCTTCTTAATTTTCAGACCCAAAATCTGATGGCTCCTACAGACTCATGGCTCCCTGGATAGGTAAGTGCGTTTAACCAGGATAATGGTCCACCGTGTGCATAGAATTGCCACCCACTATCCATTTGGCCCAGACTAACAAGAGGAGACCAGCACCACAGTGACTCCACTCAACTCTGAATTGAGCCCCATTCTCTCCTCATAAAACCCTCACCCCCTCCAAATGGTGGTGGAGCCCTCTGTAGCTCAGCTTTTCCCAGGCTGAGAGAAAATCAGCCGGACCTCTGACTGAAGACCTTGTATGATCCATCTCCCTGCTCTGTTTCAACCTCCATGTCACAGCTGTCATAACCACTTTCTGGCTTCAGGCTTTGGGAAGTCCCCTTCTTGACATGCACTGGCCTTCCCTGCCTTGCCAAAAATGCCCTCTCTCTGACACCCTGGGTTCCTCCCAAATTGTCCCTGGATAACTCGGGCAGGTCCCTTCCCACCCACCCCCCTAACACACTGTGGTCCAGGGTATGGTTTGCTCCTGCTGAATGGAGAGACATGGTTCCAGCACCGGCGGATGCTGACCCCAGCCTTCCACTATGACATCCTGAAGCCCTACGTGAGACTCATGGCTGACTCTGTCCAAGTGATGCTGGTAAGTCGAACCCTACCTCACCTGCACACTCACACCCACAGCACAGTTCACAAAGTCCATTCCCAGACAGATGTGTCCTTCAGAAATCCATTAGCGTGGCCCCTGGAATCACACACTTACACCCTGCAGTGAGACACAGCCCCCGGAGGGCGGATGGGACAGGAAAGCACCCTGGCACCCACTTTCATCCACTCTTTGCTCCCTGCCCACAGGAGAGAGAAACACAGTGGAGGCAGGGTCCCTTCTCCTCCCACTTGCATGTCTTTGGCTTGGATAGGAAGAGTATTCAGTACCCCCAGAGAATAGGACAAGCCGCCCCTGGCTGGCCTGGGAAATAGCAGCTTCAGTGGCAGCAGGGACATCCCAGGATGTCACTCAGGTGGTCTCCTGGGTGAGATTGAAGGTTACTTTTTTTAAGATTTATTTATTTGTTCTTGAGACACACAGACTGAGAGAGAGAGAGGCCGAGGCACAGGCAGAGGGAGAAGCAGGCTCATCACAGGAAG
Organism: Vulpes vulpes; assembly: GCF_048418805.1. Lineage (NCBI taxonomy): Eukaryota > Metazoa > Chordata > Mammalia > Carnivora > Canidae > Vulpes > Vulpes vulpes. Next base: position 51,537,710 of record NC_132789.1, read on the forward strand.
CACGATGTAGGATTCGATCCTGGATCCCAGGATCACAACCTGAGCTGAAGGCAGATGCTCAACCGCTGAGCCGCCGAGGCATACCCTGGACTGATGGATTTTACATGGATTTTAGCTACTCCCTGGAGGGAAATGCAGACTAGGTCTCAACCCCCAGGGCTGGGTCCTGCCAGAACATCACCTCTGAGCATGAGCCTATTGCTCATTCACTGTACTCAGCTGACTTTTCCTGAACAAGAGGAATTGTCATCCTTGATACTCCTCTCTTAGGAACCCCTGTACTGGCCCCTTAACCTTTCTCTTGCCTTGACACTTGTTCCCTAAATTTGGACCTTATCCATTTTTCTGTGTGGGTCAGTCCCAGGGCAGAAAACTTTCCCCTTTATCTCCAGAGAGACAATGTTTACAGTCTGCTAAAAAGTGGTTATTGCCATAACTTATACTGAAGTCAGCCTCAAGAGATCATTCTTAATAAAATAACAACAGTTTCTGAGAAAATACTCAGCATATCACAAATATTCAGCTCTATGGTTATAAATAGATGAAACACAGCTGTTTTAGAAAGTGAGGACATGCCATCAGAATATGTGGAGCAGCAGAGAGCCTAGCCTCATCAGCATAGGCCTTCCAGAGGAGTAGAGAAGGATTAATGTGTCCCCTCTACACAGGACAAGTGGGAGGAACTCCTCACCCAGAACTCACATTTAGAGATCTTTGAACACGTCTCCTTGATGACCTTGGACACCATTATGAAGTGTGCCTTCAGCTACCAGGGCAACCACCAGGCAGACAGGTCAGTGAAATGCATAGCGACAGCGTCCTATTTCCTACCAACTGGTGTGGACTCATCTGGAGGCAGTCCCAGTAGTTGGGGTGTTTACCAACTCAAAGAGCCACATTCTGCAGAGAGCCCCAGTCTGACACAGTCAAATTCAGCCCACGCCAAACCTGCATTAGGCACAGACCCTGATCCCTGCTTTAGGGAGAAGCCTGGCTGCCCAAGTCCCTCATAAATGGCTGAGGGTCTCTGGGGCATAAGACAGAAATGTCAGATGCCTAGGGTCACCTGCACCAATGACAGGAAACCTCCACCCACAGCCCCACTCCACTCCAGTTCAGATGCCTCCCTCCACCTCGACTCTTCTGCCTCATCCCCCTCCAGGAACTCCCAGGCCTACATTCAGGCCATTCGAGATCTGAACAACCTGGTGTTTGCCCGGGTGAGGAATGTTTTCTACCAGAAAGACATCTTCTACTGGCTGACCTCTGAAGGCCGCAGGAACCACAAGGCCTGCCAGCTTGCCCATGAACACACAGGTTGGACACTGCCCTCTGGGCACCTCTCCTTCATCAAGCGCATCCAAAAGGGATAGGCCCTGACGCCTCAGGCAGAGGCCTGTCCCTCACTGCCCCTCCAGAACCTGGGGCAAACCCATTCTGGATTCCCACCTAGTGTACCTGTTAGGGTGCCAGGTGCAATGCAGGAAGCAATTGTATCACAACATGGGTGAAGGTTGAACGAGCGCTCCTGCCAGTCATATTCAAACAGAGCCTCCTTGGGCTGTGCTGCTGAGGGGAGCACTGACATGCAAATACCGGGTGCTAGAGCTCTCGCCCTGGCATGCACACCCATTGCCAAACTCCTCCTGACTCTGGTGACACTGTCATTGGGGCCCCGGGGGCAGGTGAGCTTTATGGCTGGCTATGTCTGGGCACCCAGAACTCTCAACTCCGCCTGGAACACTGTTTGGGCAGACCGAGTGATCAAGCTGAGGAAGGCTCAGCTACAGGATGAGGGAGAGCTGGAGAAGGTCAGGAACAAGAGGCACTTGGACTTCCTGGACATCCTCCTCGTTTCCAAAGTGAGTATGGCAGGGGATGTCTGAGCATTTGCCCAAAGGTGCAGGACAAGGGTGCCATCTCAAAGTCTGCCCTTTCTCTGGGTCTTCCCAGATGGAGAATGGGAGGGGCTTGTCTGACAAGGACCTCCGTGCAGAAGTGGACACATTCATGTTTGAGGGGCATGACACCACAGCCAGTGGCATCTCCTGGATCCTCTATGCTCTGGCCACACACCCCGAGCATCAGCAGAGGTGCCGGGAGGAGATCCAGAGCCTTCTGGGGGATGGTGCCTCCATCACCTGGTGAGTGCTCATGAGATAAAAGGCCCTGCCCCCTCAACTAGGGAATACACTGGGTGCCAGGGCCTTACCTGCCCTTCAAGATAGCTTGGTTTAGGGAGCACCTGGACCAGATGCCCTACACCACCATGTGCATCAAGGAGGCACTGCGACTCTATCCACCAGTTCCAGGTGTTGGCAGAGAGCTCAGCAAGCCCATCACCTTCCCTGATGGACGCTCCTTGCCCAGAGGTATGGCCTCATAACTCTCACTCCATAATCACTCCTGGGAGACTCATGGGATATCTGAAATCCACATGTCCTGGGGCAGTTCTGAAGCTCTGTGGCCCCTTTATTTTCCACAGTGGGGACAAGGTTATAGTTGGGATGAGGTTGTAGAATACTTGACACAGAGTTGGGCCACATTCAAAGTTATATATGAAATAGTGAAAGGGATTATTAGAAGATGGAAGGAAAATGAGAGTGAAGAATTAGAGAGGGAGACAAAACATAAGAGACTTGTAACTCTGGAAATGAAACAAGGGGTAGTGGAAGGGGAGGTGGGTAGGGGGATGGGGTGACTGGGTGAAGTGTACTGAGGAGGGCACTTGACAGGAGGAGCACTAGGTGTCATACTATATGTTGGCAAATCAAACTTCAAAGAAAAAGAACTGAAAAAGTAAAATAAGTGAGAGTTCCCCTTCATACCTAGAGAAAATATTCTCTATCGCTTCATTCTCCAAATAACATGAAAAATGTGTCTCGATTCTTAGATGTCGAAGGTTAGAATCCTAACTTTCTATCCTTCTTCACACAAACATTCAAGCCCCGAGAGTTCCATCATTTTATGACACTATATTACTCCCATCGATGGCACTGATATTTTGTGAGTTTAAGCTATATATATCCTATTCCTGACTCCAGGAATACAACTCCTGAAGGATTTCTGTCTTCATTGATACCCCTTTTGGATATCATACAGATTTGATGTAATAATAGGATAACTCCCTGATGACAACTGCAAAAAACTATATACCTGGCAGTTAAAATAATGACTCAGGGGCCCAGAGTGGTTCAGATGTTGTGTGTATGTCTTGGCTTAGGTCATGATCCTGGGATACTGGGATGGGGCTCCCTGCTGAATGCGGAGTCAGCTTTTACTTCTGACACTCCCCTAGTCATGCTCTCTCTACTCTTCATGTAAATACAGAAACATTTTGTACAAAAATAATGATGACTCAGTACATTGTACCTTCTCTACAAGGAGATGTTGGCTTCAGGAAGGGGCTTCAGAAATAGCATACAATTCTAATTCTCATGATTTGAGCGCCAGAGAGGGAAAGCACTGGGGCAGGGAGAGTTCTTCTTCCACTCTTAAGGAATTGAGTGCATTAAACATATCAGGAAACCCACTCTCATTCTTCAGATGGCCCATTCCCAGGGAGCCCTCAGGTTGATGGAGAGAGCAGCTGGTGACCACATCTGAAGTCCATGCCATGGTCTAGTCTACCTTTTAGCTCACCTCTGCTCTGAATCCCAGCCCTGCCACATCCCAGCTGGGTGGTCATAGGCAAGTTGCTCAGCCTCTCTGAGGCTTAGGTGCTCAGGTGAACAATGGGCATTGGACCTTCCTTGGAGGGTTGTTGTGAGATGGATTAGTCAATGCATATTCCCCTAGGGCTCATGGATGGCACTTGGTAAACGTGAGTTGTCCCTTGAGCTGCTCTCTAACATATGCCTCCAGTTCTTTCTGCTTCTCACCCTGGTCTGGGTGTACTAATCTGGGCACATGTGCTGTGCCATGTCTGCCCCACCTCTCCTGCTACACTATCATTCCCCTCAGAGTGATGAGAAGTGACTCTCTTAGCAGCTGCCAAGCTGTGTGAGCAAGCACCTGGCCCTGCAGGCAGGTATGACCATTCTTCTCTCTTCTGCCCCACAGGATTCTTAGTCTTGCTCTCCTTTTATGCCCTTCACCACAACCCGAATGTGTGGCCAAACCCAGAGGTATGATGGCCTTGGGAGGATGGGATGGGGGAATCTCTGCACACCAATCCTTCCTCCTGTTCCATTTCTGGGTGTGTCCTGAGGTTGAGAGGAAGGAGGAGCTGGCCCCACCTATCCTAATACTGGGGTTGCTGTACAGGTGTTTGACCCTTCCCGCTTTGCACCAGATGCCTCTCGACACAGCCATGCTTTCCTGCCATTCTCAGGAGGATCAAGGTGAGGCACTTGTACTGGGATTGGAGGAGAGGGCTGTTTACTAGGAACATTCCTGTTGTTTGTCGCTTCCTACATTTCCATGGGTGTTGCAGATATGCTCTGACATGTTGGTGTGCTGGGAAAGAGGTGTGTGTCTCTATGTATGAAAGAAAGTTGGTAATCACTACATGCTATGGAAACTTTGACCCATTGCTCTCACTCAGTCTCCAGCCACAATTCAGTCAGTGGCTATTCAATGGCTCGAGGCAGTCTTGTGATTTCTTCACTTTATGAGGATGACACTACTGAATTGGACATTCTCACATGCAGTTTTCAAGTGTTGTCAATGTCAAGTCAGGATGGAATCAAAGATTCTTTTGCACACATTCTGAAACCAGACCTTCTCCCCACTCAACCCCCATACTGCACCATTGCCTAGGTGCATGTGTTTCCATCCTCAGTTGCCTGCATGTCTGAAATATTTAAGCCTACAGAGGAAAATATCCTGCAATCTCTTAAGGGCCTCAGAAGTATTCAACTTGTAACTACAGTATTTTTGCATCTATTCAACAGAATTTTGGACTGCATGGAAATGATAATGAACACTTGACAGTTTTCTCAGTTGTGAAATCATTACATATGATCTGGTCTCTACATACCTGAATTTTACACTTTGAGTCCAAAAGATGGGTAGAGAGTCTCAGGAGAGGGTAGACACCTCATATCCTAGCTTAGAACTAATGGGGATTTTGTTTATTCCTTTCTGCTTTCCTATTCAATTCAGTAAACATCATTCAATATCTAAGACTAATCATTAAGCCTGACTCTGTGCCAAGCCTATGCTATGAGATGTGATACTGCCCTTGCCTCAGGGAATGCTCAGTCAAAAAATGAATGACTCTACTCAAAAAGTCATCATCTGTTGATTCTTTCTTTCCCTCACTCATTACTAATTGACCGCACAGTAGGAAGTTCCTCTTCTGGCACTCTCCTGGTCTGGAAAATGACATGTCTTTGAGTAAAATACCGTGGATTCAGGGTACACGAGTGAAGAGGCATAGCACACAGGGGTGGATGTGTGTGGGGGTTCATGAGGACATACTGGCCTTATCTTAGACTTGAGAATGCAGCAGGCAGAAGTGGACGGAGAGCATTCTCCTGGATCTCCTCAGCAGGAGCTGAGCTGGGAGACAGCTGGACAAGTGACAGGTGACTGTGTGAACAACCCTGAGAGGGCTTTGATGCCAGGCTGAACCTTGTGAACATGCCTACCTGTGATAGAAGACGTGGGAGGCTAAGAGTATGGGAGGGTGGGGCATCAGGAGAGGGATAAGAGGCAGGAGATAGAAAAGTCCAGGTGAGACGGGAGCTGAAGGATTCACTTCTGGAGTAGAAGTGGTTGACTGAGGGGCCATGGGAAGGTAAGAGTCTGGACCCAAACTGGAAGGCAAATGGCACAGCAGCTTGAGCATACCTAAGACTCTGCCCCTGCAGGAAGCTTCCCTGTTAACTTCCTTACCCAACTCCATCTTGTCATTTCTATGAGGATCTGGGGCCCTGTGTGCCCCTGGAGTATGGTTAGGACCTGAAGTGTGGCCCAGCCCACCCCCTCTGGTGTCTGGCCTGGCCTCCACATTGTGAAACCAGATATGGCTGGTGCAGAGAGCAAAGTACCTAATGATTAACTGTTGTAGTGATCACTTGACTTGGCTCTGAGGCTCAAAGTGTTGACCTTCCTGTAACAGGGTTTCAGGCCTGCTGAGAGCAGAGGTAAGAGGAGGAGCTGATCCTGGAAGAGTGTAGGCTTTTGTCAGAGATCAAGAGGAGAGTGTTAACAAAGCAAGGCTTGGAGTAGAGATGTGCATGTGTCCTGAGGGAAGGGGATCAGGGCTGGGCCCATGGAGGCTGGTCCTGAAGGGACTGTTCCTGGAAGAGGCTTTGAGGCCACTCCTCATTTCCTTTTCCCTCCCTGACCCAGGAACTGCATCGGGCAGCACTTTGCCATGAACGAGTTGAAGGTGGCGGTGGCCCTGACCCTGCTCCGCTTTGAGCTGGCACCAGATCCCTTCAGGATCCCTGTTCCAACTCCCAGAATTGTGTTGATGTCCAAGAATGGGATCCACCTGCATCTCAAGAAGCTCCTCTAACCCTTGTGGGGACAAGGATGAGCCCTGAGGGCCTCCTGCCTGCCATTCTGTCTTCCTGTCAGTCTTTCCTCTCTGCTGGTTTCTGCTCACTTCCTGCTTCCTGTCTGCCCACCTGCCAGCCTTCCTGCTCTCCTGCTCTTGCACATGAGATTGTCTGCACTTCTCTATCTCACCCTTTTCCAAGATTCCTTCTGTTAGTCTGTTATCATACTCCACCGAGCTGTCACTCTGACTGTCCACGTAAATTGGCATTAGCTACCTGCCCCTCAGGCTGTGTGCCCTCTCCCGGTCATTGTTTCTTGTTGCCTGCTTGTCTGTCCCTATAATGTTTTCTCTTGCTGCTTTACCATATTGCACAAACTTAGTTCCTTCAAAGAGCACAAATTGATAATCTTGTGTTTTAGGAGATCAGATATCGGAAATGAGTCTCACTGGGTCGCAACGAAGGCATGTAGATGCTCTAAGGCATAATCTCTTCTCCTGCATTTTCCATCTTCTCAGAATCTACTCTTAGGCTATTCAATGAGGGGACTAGGCCTCCTCATTTATCATGGAAATACACTTTTCTTCAATTCAACTGAGTCAGATGTTAACGATACCTGTCAAATTTTTAGTGCAACAACTAGACTTTTGTTTAATTGAACAGAGGTATGCCAGCCAATCTAAGTGCACCCATAAAGCTAGACATGTCAGTCCATTTTTGGTCCACTTGGCATTCACACATTCCCTTACATCATACTTCGTCCCTAACTAAGTAAAATAAAGTCATGCTTCTACCAACTCAGCTCCCTATGATTGAAACTGTGTAGTCCCTTTTCCCCAACAACAAAGCCCAAGTTTTTGGAGAGTCTTCTCTCTTCTCCCCAAAATGCTGTAACATAAATGCTATGATGCAAAGTTAACTGTTAGTATTTGTGTTACATTTGACATGCAGGTTATAAGACAAGGAAAGAAAACTCTGACCCACATACCTACACATGCATAATCATACTCGTAACAAATAAGGGGAAAATGCTAGAAACCACTACACTCCTTATTCTATAACCTGTGACATAGCCATCGTTAGCATTAAACACCCTTATTCCATTAACCATTTCAGAGTTTATTTGCCCTCTGAAAGCACCTCAGCCAGTTTTGGTTTTGTTTGTTTTTTTGTTTTTGTTTTTGTTTTTTTACTTTGTACAATGACCCAAACCTTCACTCTTGAAGGTTCTGGGTCATTCCCAATATAACCTCAACTGCCCTGTGACATTTTCCCCTTTAATGACAGGACATGATAGTTCTAAAAGATGCTCTATGTACTTCCTCCACACCAAGTAACTCTTTTGTTTTTCTTGCCTTTGTTGCCTAGGAAACTGCCAATTTCCCCATTGGTAATCAGGATCAGTCTAGCATAGTAACTCCTGAAATCAGACCCATGAGGAGCCCAGTGTGGCCAGCAAGTGTATTCATGTAGTCATTCTTGTGTCTCCTGGTGGAATCACTTCTGCCTTTGAAAGTAAGACCACTAGGGCCATGGAGCATATGGCTGGAGTGAAAATTCCCTCAAGTTTTGCTAATCCGATCGCTAGGCATAATCATGAGTGGTGCCGTTCCAATTTCCTTCCCTGAATCCTCGATGAGTGAAACCTGGCTATGGAAGAAACAGCACCATATATTGTACATTGATTTAAAGCATATACAGCATCCTGGAGAGCCTTCCTTCAACCCTGTAAGTTATTGCCACCTCGCTGCTGTTGTATACCCAAACCTACTCTGAGGTTATTTATCTGGTTCTGGAATGCAGAACAATAATGGATATACCATCCCCAACTGGCTAAAAAGACTCGGTAGCATAGAGGGGTTTGATGGCACCAGCTCCATGGGGATCTTCCCATACGTCCCTATTCCAATGGTCAGTCTCCCATTTCTCAGTGTCCTCATTGTAAAGGATGACAGACTGTAACTTATGGAATTCAGTTTCCTTTTACTTCATACACACGCAGGCTGATCCCCGGGTTTTGTTTCATAAATCTGAGCCCTACCTAAAGCCTGTGGCTACATGTCAGGATGATCTTCAATGCAGACATAGAAGCTTGGATCAGTTATCTTCTATATTCAGAGAATTGCTTTTTTAAGATTTTATTTATTCATGAGCGACTCACAAAAAGACAGGCAGGGACATAGGCAAAGGGAGAACCAGGTTCTATGCAGGGAACCCATTGTGGGACTGGATCTTGGACTCTGGGATCATGCCCTGGGCCGAAGCCAGATGCTCAGCCACCAAGTGGCCCTCGGTCTGAGAATTTTAATCCTCCACATTACTCTTTCCTTTCCCCACTATCTCCAATACAACATGAATATCCTTATGCTCCTTAGTTTGACTACAATGTTTCAAGGCATCAAATATATACTGACCAGAACCTTCCCTTTAACAAGTCTGTGATTAGCAGTATCACTGGTGATGTCCTGTGTATTGCAACATCAGACCCTAGGCGACGAGTGTCCTCTTTACCTTTGGCAGTTAGAGTCATCAGTGTCTTTCCAACTAATCCTCTTGAAGCACAAATTCAAGAAAATCAGAGTCAATTCAGAGAAATCATTAGGATTCTGTTTCTCGTAGAACCATTCCTGGTACCAAAATTTACCTTAGTCAGAGTTCTACCAGAAAAAGAAAACCATTAGAAAAGAAGCTTCCCCAGGGTCAGGGAAAAAAAAGAAAGGAATAACCCGACAGACCCAGAAGTACAATGTATCTGAGCTCCAATTTCTGACCACCCAGTAGCTTTCTTATCTTCTCTCTGTGTTCTTACTGAGCAGCTTAAGTAATAAAGGGGAGTAGGGGACGAGGCAGTGTTCATTCCAAGTTGATGGGATGCCTGACTGAGTGAGGACACAGCAGGAAAGAAAAGGGCAGGGAATGGTCATGTTCAGGCAGCACCAATGGTCTGGGAAGTGTCGGGCAAGGAAGGTTGGTGCCCACTCAGCAATCCTCGGGAGGAAGAAATTAAACACACTTGGGGTCATGGGATTTGTAGAGGAAAGATGATCAGGTCATGCATAGACTGGGAGGTTCCCAGAGGAGGCTGGCAGATAAATAGAACATGCATGGACCTCAGCTCCCCAAGCTTGAGATGCAGACCCCAGGACTCCTTCCCACATGGTGCCTGAGCTCTTTGCTCTCAGGAAGCCCTACCCTCTCCTGGAATGCTGACACCCTCAGCTATACCAAAATTTAGAGAAGTCAGGCTCACAGATGTACAGGAAGCCGAGGAACAGTCCAAACCAGAGTGGGTGGCATAAGGGAACTGGCGACCCAGGACACAACTTTGTCCAGGTTCCCTGTCTACTGCCTCAGAAATGTGAGAGAATGCCAGGCCCCTCCAGAGCCCCCTGTACCAGCCAGGCCCTAAGTCTCTGGTCCCGAAAGAGAAGGGGCTACCCAGGCAGATCCTCAGAAAGTCCTCCTGTCCTCTTCCAGCCCCCCTTAGACAGTCATGGTCTTAGTCCCCTCTCAAGTCCCAGAGCTACCATTCTAAGCCCAAGCCACCCTCTTCCTGCATACATGAGCTCGATAACTTGCTTCTACAGGTTCCTGTCATCAACCCTCCATCTATCCTGCTCTCACAGACAGATGTCTTTCAATGCTGTAAAGCTGTTGTCCTGAGAGAGAGAGAGAGAGAGAGAGAGAGAGAGAGAGAGAGAACATCAGCTTGCCGTGCAATGTAGAAATCTGCTCAGTTGGGCCCCTGTTATGTCGTTGGACTCAGTTTTGAGGACCTACTATGAGGAGGACATGGTCCAGATATCTCAGGGCATGAGACCTGCTCCTACCCTTTATTCTATGGGGCAGACAAATACAACTAAACAATGAAGGACGTGAACACACAGAGCAGGAAGTTCTAGGCAGGAAGGAAGCATGGCGTCAGGAGAGAGACTTCAGGGGAGGCTGATTAGAGAGGGAGATGGAGGATGCCTTCTGGTGGGAGAGGACATTTGAGGTGAAAGATGGAGGCTGACAAGGAGCTGGCAGTGCAAAGAGCAAGGGAGAGCCTTATGGGTAGAGCAAACAGCAAGCCAAATCCTGGGGCAAGAAAAAGTGTGGAACATCCAGGAGCTGCCACTTGGTGGGATGGTGGCCTGAGAAGATGCTGGAGAGGCAATCCAGAGGATGGTGTGTGCTCTAAGGTAAGGTACTTCAAAAATGTAGGTAGACAATATATGAAAACATGGGCATTCCCATGTCAACACAAGTAACCATTCTACACAATAAATGATAGTCAGGCATGAGGAAAACTGAAGTAGAAACTTGAGGTCCTGGTCCTACCTGTGGCATTTTTACATTCTTTGTGACCTTGGGAACTTCAGCTAACTCCCTGGGCCTTAGTTTTCTTGTCTAGCAATTAAGGTTAATAAATTGTATCGTAGACATGAGTGCTCCCTTGCAAATCTTGAGGAGACATTTTTGAGGCGATACCATTGCAGGGTACTCGGTCAGGAACCTCACTTTCTCAGAATTACTTATATCTCATTCCAAGTAGAGAGTTGTGCTACACAATGTGTCCATCCAAAACAAACAGGGTAGTTCTGTGCCTTCACTTGGATGGGAAAAGCAACCAAATATTTAAGAATCAGAAGCTGTTGCCTGGGATGTGCACTTCTTACAGAGGTGTAAAAGTCAACAAGATGTGATGCATTGCACCAGCGTCCAAGGCAATGTTATCAGTCCCAGAAACAGGTATGCCTGGTGTTCTCTACCTGCAGGAGTCATCTCTTCAAGCTTCCACTTTCAGGACTGACTGTGCCCACTCCTCTGCCTTCTTGTGGCCTGTTAATGGAACCAAGAAGCATCCAGGAATAAAAATACTCATTTCCCTTTAAAATGTGGCAACTCTATGAAGTCATCAAGCTAAAAGGATATACCAACTGGGCTATTGGATTAAGTGTGGCTGATCTCATTGAATCCATTTGAAAAATCTCTCCAGGATTCATCCAGTGTCAACAATGGTGAAGAGCATGTATGGTATTGAGAACGACGTCTTCCTGAGTCTTCCGTGTATCCTGAACACTCGGGGCTTAACCAGTGTGATCAATCAGAAGCTGAAGGATGATGAGGTTGTCCAGCTCAAGAAAAGTGCAGATACCTTGTGGGACATCCAGAAAGACCTAAAAGATCTGTGAGCTTCTAGGCTGTAGAAATTTAAAACCATGATGTGATTAACTGTGAGCCTTTAGTTTTTCATCCATATACGTGGATCACAGTTTGCTTTTATCTTCCTAAATATGTCAATCTGCGCTCACAGAACCAAAGCCCATGCTTGGTTTAATGCTTGCAATATGAGCCTTGAACAAATTAACTATTGTAGTGTGAAAAAAATAAAATGTGGCAACTCAAACTGAATCTAGTCTCTTTGAGACTGTGACCAATGGGTCCAATGTGATCCTATTTTCCTCTGTTTATTCGTCAATCAGTAAGACTTCACTGGGCATCACCACCAGGCACAGCCCTGTGACCCATTCTTTAGAAGCATAAGGACACAGATCGCTCTGTTACAACCTTCAAAGGCTCCTTGGTTGGTCTGTCTGGCTACCAGATAAATGGGAAAGATATTGACTGGTGAATCAATGTTGACCATGCCAGCACAACTTACTAACACTGAAGCTCAGACTCTAAAATTGTCCTCCTCAGATGCATATTCACAGGATCTCCATGAGCTGTAGCCCCCACCCATCTCCTGGGCACTCTCTATCTGGTGAACTCTTACTCACCCTTCAGGGTCCCATTTTTGTTTGTAGTTTTCTCCTTCCCTGGATGGGCCCAGCCCACTATTCACTCTTTCAGTACAGGCCTTAGCAAGTTTCCCTGTACTGCCTTAGTTTTCTGCCTTGACCTCCCAGAGCGTGAGCTCAGGAAGCATTTGCTGAGTGCATCAGTGACTGAATGAATGAGCATTCCTGGGAGGAACTTGGCAAAGGAATGTTTACCCCGTTACAGAAGGAGAATCTGAGGCACAGAGAGTGTGATTGCCTGGCTTCGTATGTCCTGAGCGAGCCCTGAGGCTGGGCCTCCTGAGTGTGAGGCCAGTGCTCTGCCTGCTGGCACAGTCAGCCCAGAACACAAGTGAATGGTGGACTGGGATAAGTGTGGGGAACAGTGCAGAAGCAGCTGGGGCAGACAGTATGGAGGCCCCCTGATTCTTTTTTTTTTCATTTTTTTTAAATTAATTTTTATTGGTGTTCAATTTACCAACATACAGAGAAACACCCAGTGCTCATCCCTTCAAGTGTCCGCCTCAGTGCCCGTCACCCATTCCCCTCCACCCCCCGCCCTCCTCCCCTTCCACCACCCCTATTTCTTTTCCCAGAGTTAGGAGTCTTCATGTTCTGTCTCCCTTCCTGATATTTCCCAACATTTCTTTTCCCTTCCTTTATATTCCCTTTCACTATTTTTTATATTCCCCAAATGAATGAGAACATATACTGTTTGTCCTTCTCCGATTGACTTACTTCACTCAGCATAATACCCTCCAGTTCCATCCACGTTGAAGCAAATGGTGCGTATTTGTCATTTCTAATTGCTGAGTAATATTCCATTGTATACATAAACCACATCTTCTTTATTCATTCATCTTTCGATGGACACCGAGGCTCCTTCCACAGTTTGGCTATTGTGGACATTGCTGCTAGAAACATCAGGGTGCAGGTGTCCCGGCGTTTCATTGCATCTGTATCTTTGGGGTAAATCCCCAACAGTGCAATTGCTGGGTCGTAGGGCAGGTCTATTTTTAACTTTTTGAGGAACCTCCACACAGTTTTCCAGAGTGGCTGCACCAGTTCACATTCCCACCAACAGTGTAAGAGGGTTCCCTTTTCTCCGCATCCTCTGCAACATTTGTTGTTTCCTGCCTTGTTAATTTTCCCACCTTCTCACTGGTGTGAGGTGGGATCTCATTGTGGTTTTGATTTGTATTTCCCTGATGGCAAGTGACGCAGAGCATTTTCTCATGTGCATGTTGGCCATGTCCATGTCTTCCTCTGTGAGATTTCTCTTCATGTCTTTTGCCCATTTCATGATTGGATTGTTTGTTTCCTTGGTTTTGAGTTTAATAAGTTCTTTATAGATTTTGGAAACTAGCCCTTTATCTGATACGTCATTTGCAAATATCTTCTCCCATTCTGTAGGTTGTCTTTTAGTTTTGTTGACTGTATCTTTTGCTGTGCAAAAGCTTCTTATCTTGATGAAGTCCCAATAGTTCATTTTTGCTTTTGTTTCTTTTGCCTTTGTGGATGTATCTTGCAAGAAGTTACTGTGGCCAAGTTCAAAAAGTGTGTTGCCTGTGTTCTCCTCTAGGATTTTGATGGACTCTTGTCTCACATTTAGATCTCTCATCCATTTTGAGTTTATCTTTGTGTATGGTGAAAGAGAGTGGTCCAGTTTCATTCTTCTGCATGTGGATGTCCAATGTTCCCAGCACCATTTATTGAAGAGACTGTCTTTCTTCCAATGGATAGTCTTTCCCTTTATCGAATATTAGTTGACCATACATTTCAGGGTCCACTTCTGGGTTCTCTATTCTGTTCCATTGATCTATGTGTCTGTTTTTGTGCCAGTACCACACTGTCTTGATGACCACAGCTTTGTAGTACAACCTGAAATCTGGCATTGTGATGCCCCCAGCTATGGTTTTCTTTTTTAAAATTCCCCTGGCTATTCGGGGTCTTTTCTGATTCCACACAAATCTTAAAATAATTTGTTCCAACTCTCTGAAGAAAGTCCATGGTATTTTGATAGGGATTGCATTAAATGTGTAAATTGCCCTGGGTAACATTGACATTTTTAAAATATTCATTTTGCCAATCCATGAGCATGGAATATTTTTCCATCTCTTTGTGTCTTCAATTTCTTTCAGAAGTGTTCTATAGTTTTTAGGGTATAGGTCCTTTACCTCTTTGGTTAGGTTTATTCCTAGGTATCTTATGCTTTTGGGTGCAATTGTAAATGGGATTGACTCCTTAATTTCTCTTTCTTCAGTCTCATTGTTAGTGTATAGAAATGCCATTGATTTCTGGGCATTGATTTTGTATCCTGCAATGCTACCAAATTGCTGTATGAGTTCTAGCAATCTTGGGGTGGAGGCTTTTGGGTTTTCTATGTAGAGTATCATGTCATCAGCGAAGAGGGAGAGTTTGACTTCTTCTTTGCCAATTTGAATGCCTTTAATGTCTTTTTGTTGTCTGATTGCTGAGGCGAGGACTTCCAGTACTATGTTGAATAGCAGTGGTGAGAGTGGACATCCCTGTCTTGTTCCTGATCTTAGGGGAAAGGCTCCCAGTGCTTCCCCATTGAGAATTATATTTGCTGTGGGCTTTTCGTAGATGGCTTTTAAGATGTCGAGGAATGTTCCCTCTATCCCAACACTCTGAAGGGTTTTGATCAGGAATGGATGCTGTATTTTGTCAAATGCTTTCTCTGCATCGAATGAGAGGATCATATGGTTCTTGGTTTTTCTCTTGCTGATATGATGAATCACATTGATTGTTTTACGAGTGTTGAACCAGCCTTGTGTACCAGGGATAAATCCTACTTGGTCATGGTGAAAAATTTTCTTAATGTGTTGTTGGATCCTATTGGCTAGTATCTTGTTGAGAATTTTTGCATCCATGTTCATCAGGGATATTGGTCTGTAATTCTCCTTTTTGGTGGGGTCTTTGTCTGGTTTCAGAATTAAGGTGATGCTGGCCTCATAGAACGAATTTGGAAGTACTCCATCTCTTTCTATCTTTCCAAACAGCTTTAGTAGAATAAGTATGATTTCTTCTTTAAACGTTTGATAGAATTCCCCAGGGAAGCCATCTGGCCCTGGACTCTTGTGTCTTGGGAGGTTTTTGATGACTGATTCAATTTCCTCCCTGGTTATTGGCCTGTTCAGGTTTTCTATTTCTTCCTGCTCCAGTTTTGGTAGTTTGTGGCTTTCCAGGAATGCGTCCATTTCTTCTAGATTGCCTAATTTATTGGCGTACAGCTGTTCATAATATGTTTTTAAAATCGTTTGTATTTCCTTGGTGTTGGTAGTGATCTCTCCTTTCTCATTCATGATTTTATTAATTTGAGTCTTCTCTCTCTTCTTTTTAATAAGGTTGGCTAATGGTTTATCTATCTTATTAATTCTTTCAAAGAACCAACTCCTGGTTCTGTTGATCTGTTCCACAGTTCTTGTGGTCTCGATTTCATTTAGTTCTGCTCGAATTTTAATTAACTGTCTTTTTCTGCTGGGGGTGGGGTCTATTTGTTGCTTTTTCTCTAGTTCCTTTATGTGTAATGTGAGCTTTTGAATTTGAGTTCTTTCCAGTTTTTGAATGTATGCTGTATTGCGATGTATTTCCCCCTCAGGACTGCTTTTGCTGCATCCCAAAGATTTTGAACGGTTGCATCTTCATTCTCATTAGTTTCCATGAATCTTTTTAATTCTTCCTTAATTTCCTGGTTGACCTTTTCATCCTTTAGCAGCATGGTCCTTAACCTCCACGTGTTTGTGGTCCTTCCAAACTTCTTGTTGTGATTAAGTTCTAATTTCAAGGCATTATGGTCTGAGAATATACAGGGGACTATCCCGATCTTTTGGTATCGGTTCAGACCCGATTTGTGACCCAGTATGTGGTCTATTCTGGAGAAAGTTTCATGTGCACTTGAGAAGAATGTGTATTCAGTTGAGTTTGGATGTAAAGTTCTGTAGATCTGTGAAATCCATCTGGTCCAGTGTATCATTTAAAGCTCTCGTTTCTTTGGAGATGTTGTGCTTAGAAGACCTATTGAGGGTAGAAAGAGCTAGATTGAAGTCACCAAGTATAAGTGTATTATTATCAAAGTATTTCTTGAGTTTGGTTATTAATTGGTTTAAGTATTTGGCAGCTCCCACATTCGGGGCATATATATTGAGGATTGTTAAGTCCTCTTGTTGGATAGATCCTTTGAGTATGAGATAGTGTCCCTCTTCATCTCTCACTATAGTCTTCGGGGTAAATTTTAATTTATCTGATATAAGGATGGCTACCCCTGCTTTCTTTTGAGGACCATTTGAATGGTAAATCGTTCTCCAACCTTTTATTTTGAAGTTGTAGGTGTCCTTCTGTCTAAAATGAGTCTCTTGTAGACAGCAAATAGATGGGTCCTGCTTTTTTATCCAGTCTGAAACCCTGCGCCTTTTGATGGGGTCATTAAGCCCGTTCACGTTCAGAGTTACTATTGACAGATATGAGTTTAGTGTCATCATATCTATTCAT
Organism: Vulpes vulpes; assembly: GCF_048418805.1. Lineage (NCBI taxonomy): Eukaryota > Metazoa > Chordata > Mammalia > Carnivora > Canidae > Vulpes > Vulpes vulpes. The sequence goes on from NC_132789.1 coordinate 51,554,439, forward strand.
TCCTTGTTTTTGTGGATTGTTCCACTGAACTTCTTCTTAAAGGGGAATTTTAAGAGTCCCCCTTAAAATTTCTTGCAGAGCTGGTTTGGAGGTCACATATTCTTTCAGTTCCTGCCTGTCTTGGGAGCTCTTTATCTCTCCTTCCATTTTGAATGAGAGCCTTGCTTGATTAAGTATTCTTGGTTGCATGTTCTTCTCATTTAGGACCCTGAATATATCCTGCCAGCCCTTTTTGGCCTGCCAGGTCTCTGTGGAGAGGTCTGCTGTTACCCTAATATTCCTTCCCATAAAAGTCAGGGACTTTTTTTCTCTTGCTGCTTTAAGGATCTTCTCCTTATCTTTGGAATTTGCAAGCTTCACTATTAAACTTCGAGGTGTTGAATGGTTTTTGTTGATTTTAGGGGGGGATCTCTCTATTTCCTGGATCTGAATGCCTGTTTCCCTTCCCAGATTCGGAAAGTTTTCAGCTAGGATTTGTTCAAATACATATTCTGGCCCTCTGTCCCTTTTGGCGCCCTCGGCAACCCCAATTAAACGTAGGTTTTTCTTCCTCAGGCTGTCATTTATCTCCCTTAATCTATCCTCATGGTCTTTTAATTGTTTGTCTCTTTTTTCCTCAGTTTCCCTCTTTGCCATCAACTTGTCTTCTAAGTCACTCACTCGTTCTTCCCCCTCGTTAAGCCTCGTCGTTAGGACTTCTAGCCTCGATTGCATCTCATTTAATTGATTTTTAATTTCTGCCTGATTGGATCTAAATTCTGCAGTCATGAAGTCTCTTGAGTCCTTTATGGTTCTTTCTAGAGCCACCAGTAGCTGTATAATAGTGCTTCTGAATTGGCTTTCTGACATTGAATTGTAATCCAGATTTTGTAATTCTGTGGGAGAGAGGACTGTTTCTGATTCTTTTTTTTTGAGGTGAGGTTTTTCTTCTAGTCATTTTGCTCAGTGCAGAGTAGGGCCCCTGATTCTAATCTCATTTGACCCTCTCAAAGGCGACTTTCCTCTGGCCACATCACGTTAGCTCCCCATAAGTGTTCTTTTCTCAGAAATGGGATAACCATTAACCCAAGCACACCTCCTGGACATTTGGTACACTAGGCTGTACATTTTTTGCAGTCACGGTTCATGTCTGTTTTGCTGGCCACTGTGGCCTGGCGCGTAGCTCACCCACAGGCACAAAGTAGGTGCTCCTGAAATAATTGATGAATAACAGGGAGAAGGGCAAAGGGGAATGTGCCATGGTTTTAAATTATCACTGTCTGTTCAGAAGGTTTCCTTCCTACCGATTCCTAAGGTGGATCCTCTCAGTTAATGAACTCTGGAATCCCAGTCTAAGCTCTGCCCTGGTGCTTCGATCCCCCTCCAGTTGGGCAGGGCCATCCTCCCCTGATTGGCTAGGCCGGGTGCTCAGGGGATTTCAGCAACACTCAGGGAGAGTCAGTGACCCAGCAGCCCCTGAACCATGAGTGTCTCTCTACTGAGCCTCACCAGACCCCTGGACACTGTGTCTGGGCTCCTGCAGCTGGCCTTCCTGCTAGGCCTGGCTCTGCTGCTGCTCAAGGCAGCACAGCTCTACCAGTGCAGGCAGTGGCTGCTCAAAGCTGTCCAGCAGTTCCCGTCCCCTCCTTCCCACTGGCTCTTCGGTCACAAGCGGGAGGTAGGAAGCGGCTGGACTGGGGAGAGGGAGGGCTGGGCGGGCTGGGGAAGGCAGCAACTACCTACCCAACATCTGTTTGGTGCCGCGCTAGCTGTGTGGGAGGAGTGCCGAGGAGAAGCCCACCTATAGAGCGGCTCACCAGTGGTTTATGGATTCAACAAGTAGTAGGAGTCAACTGGGGAGTTGTAGTCAACTGACTCAAGGAACCCAAGGACATCTTGGTAAATGATGATTTGATGGATGAACAAAGCACGAGAAAGGGCTTCTAATGTACAGTTTGGGGTTCCCAAATCTTCCGCAGAGACTTGGGCTTCCCTCCATCAGAGCATTAGTATCCTCTACTGTCAGGGCCTCTTAAATCTGTCAGTTAGCAAAATAAAATATATAAATTTAAATTTTAAAATGTAATCCATTTTATGCTCCAAATAAGTAAAATTATATGGCAAAACTTCTTACCAAGTGATGAAAGTTGTCATAAATTTTTTATGCAAATGTTGCACTAATGACTTCCTGAAGTTTTGTACACCATGGAGTCAATCCCTGATAAGTTTCTGTAGGCAGTTGATTGTGAAGGCTGCTAATTCTACTCAACAATGGGACAGAATCTGACCTGTGGACAAACCTTGGACAGCCCAGAAAGTCTGTATCAGAGGCAATGTCATAAGAAACAGATCTGAATACTTAGTTCTTCTGGTAGATCAAGAACTCTCCCCCTATGCCCAACCTGCCCTTTCCCCTGGCACTAGTCCTGGAACCGGAAGGTTCTATTGATTTATCTTTCTTTTGGTGACAGTTGCAAAAAGAAGACGAGCTGCAGCTGCTACTGAAATGGATAGAGGACTTCCCATGTGCATTTTCTCGCTGGATATGGGGCACAGAGGCAGAGATCATGATCTATGATCCTGACTACATGAAACTGATCCTGGGGCGATCTGGTGAGAGGACACCCTCATACCTGTTGAAGCAGCTCTTCCCTCTTGGACACATGCCCAGGGGTCTGTGAAATTGCAGAAACCATGAGAGGCTCAGCCCTCAATACCTGACCCTCTATTAACCATCCCCCCCACCCTGTCCCAGAAGCCAGATGAAGGCCAGATAATTCTTTAACTGAATGCTGAAAGAGCTGTGTTGGGCTACTTTTTTCTTTTCCTTTCCTTTCCTTTCTTTTTTCCCTGGCTTTTCTCTTTTCTAATCTTTCCTGTTGTATTCTGCTCCTTTCTTTTCTTTTCTTTCTTTTTTTTTTTTGCTCCTTTCTTTTCTGTAATTTTCTTCTTCCTTCCTTCCTGCCTGCCAGCCTTCTTTCCTTCCTTTCTTAACCAAACTGAGATGATTGCAGAACTGAAAGACAGTTTCTCATACAAGAGAGCTTGGATTTGGCACTTCTAACTATTGCCTGTGCTGGGTAATGGGATGCCTGAGACTCAACAACTCACAGAAAAGAACTCAGAAATTCTGTCTTTTCTTTGACACTAAAAGAAAGCCTTTGTCTCTGTCCAATCCACCTACCTGGTCTAGTGGGGCTCTGCTGTGGGACACTGAGTCTGCCTTCTTGAACCAACATTCACTATCAGGAAAGAAAAAGAGTACAGGTTCAGAGGCAAGTAGGAAGTGGCTTGACACAAAATGCCGGCTGACAAGCATCAGCAAGGGATGGGGGCCAAAGATCTAGACCGCAGCTGCCTTTGGGACCAGCTGAATTCCTTGGTCACCACCAGTTTGCTGTCATGTCCTTCTTACTTTTCAGACCCAAAATCTGATGGCTCCTACAGACTCATGGCTCCCTGGATAGGTAAGTATGTTTAACTAGGACTATGGTCCACCATCTGCTTAGGTTTGCCAGCAACAGTCCATTTGGCCCAGAATAACAAGATGAGACCAGCACCACAGTGACTCCACTCAACTCTGAATTGAGCCCCCTTCTCTCCTTCTGATAAAACCCTCACCCCCTCCGAATGGTGGTGGAGCCCTCCTGTAGCTCAGCTTCTCCCACATTGCTTCTCAGCCCTCACCAACGAACTCAGCCAACTTCTGACAGAAGTCCTTGTACAACCCATCCCCTGCTCTGTTTCAACCTCCATGTCACAGCTGTCATAACCACTTCCTGGCCTCAGGCTTTAGGAAGTCCCCTTCTTGACATGCACTGGCCTTTCCTGCTTTGCCAAGGATGCCCTTCTTCTGACACCCTGGGTTCCTCCCATATCGTCCCTGGATAACTCGGGCAGGTCCCTTCCCACCCACCCCCCTAACACACTGTGGTCCAGGGTATGGTTTGCTCCTGCTGAATGGAGAGACATGGTTCCAGCACCGGCAGATGCTGACCCCAGCCTTCCACTATGACATCCTGAAGCCCTACGTGAGACTCATGGCTGACTCTGTCCAAGTGATGCTGGTAAGTCTAACACTACCTCACCTGCACACTCACACCCACAGCACAGTTCACAAAGTCCATTCTCAGAAAGCTGTGTCCTTCAGAAATCCATTAGCATGGCCCCTGGAATCACACACGTACACCCTTCAATGAGACACAGCCCCTGGAAGGTGGATGGGACGGGAAAGCACCTGGCACCCACTTTCATCCACTACTTGCTCTCTACCCACAGGAGAGAGAAACATGGTGGAGATAGGGTCCCTTCTCCTCCCACTTGCATGTCTTTGGCTTGGATAGGAAGAGAAGTCAATACCCCTGGAAAATAGGACAAGCTGCCTCTGGCTGGCCTGGGAAATAGCAGCTACAGTGGCAGCAGGGACATCTCAGATGTCACTCAGGTGGGCTCTGGGGTGGGATTGACGGCGTCTGCATGGATCTTAGCCACTCCGTGGAGGGAAATATAAACCAGGTCTCAACCCCCAGGGCTGGGTCCTGCCAGTACATCATCTCTGAGCACGACCCTATTGCTCACTCACTGTACTCAGCTGACCTTTGCTGAACAAGAGGAATTGACATCCCAAATACTCCTTTCTTAGGGACCCCTATACTGGCCCCTTGACCTTTCTCTTACCTTGACACTTGTTCCCTAAATTGGGACTTCATCTAATGCTCTGTGTAGCTCAGTCCCAGGGCAGAAAAGATTCCCCCTTTATCTCCTGAGTAATGATGTTTCCAGTCTACTAAAAGGTGGTTATCGCCATAACGTATCCCTAAGTGAGCCTCAAGAGATCATTCTTAATAAAATAACAACAGTTTGAGAAAATACTCGACATATCACAAATATTCAGTTCTATGAACAAACATTATATGTTCTCATTCATTGGGGGAATGTAAATAATAGTGAAAGGGAATAGAAGGGAAGGGAAAGGAAATGGGTGGGAAATATCAGAGAGGGAGACAGAACATAAAGACTCCTAACTCTGGAAAACAAACTAGGGGTGGTGGAAGGGGAGGAGGGCTGGGGGTGGGGGTGAATGGGTGATGGGCACTGAGGGGGGTACTTGATGGGATGAACACTGGGTGTTATTCTATATGTTGGTAAATTGAACACCAATAAAAAATAAATTTATTATTAAAAAAAAACAAATATTTAGCTCTATGGTCCTAAATCGATGAAACACAACTCCTTTAGAAAGTGAGGACATGTCATCAGAATATGTGGAGCAGCAGAGAGAAAGCCTAACCTTGTCAGCATGGGCCTTCCAGAGGAGTAGAGAAGGATTAATGTGTCCCCTCTACACAGGACAAGTGGGAGGAACTCCTCACCCAGAACTCACATTTAGAGATCTTTGAACACGTCTCCTTGATGACCTTGGACACCATTATGAAGTGTGCCTTCAGCTACCAGGGCAACCACCAGGCAGACAGGTTAGTGAAATGCACAGTGGCAGCGTCCTATTTCCTACCAACTGGTGTGGACTCATCTGGAGGCAGTTCCAGTAGTTGGGATGTTTACCAACTCAAAGAGCCACATTCTGCAGAGAGCCCCAGTCTGACACAGTCAAATTCAGCCCACGCCAAACCTGCATTAGGCACAGACTCTGATCCTTGCCTCAGGGAGAAGCCTGGCTGCACAAGTCCCTCATAAATGGCTGAGGGTCTCTGGGGCATAAGACAGAAATGTCAGATGCCTAGGGTCACCTGCACCAATGACTGAGGAAACCTCCACCCACAGCCCCACTCCACTCCAGTTCAGATGCCTCCCTCCACCTAGTCCCTTCTGCACCATTCTCTTTCAGGAACTCCCAGTCCTACATTCAGGCCATTCGAGATCTGAACAACCTGGTGTTTGCCCGGATGAGGAATGTTTTCTACCAGAAAGACTTTTTCTACTGGCTGACCTCTGAAGGCCGCAGGAACCACAAGGCCTGCCAGCTTGCCCATCAACACACAGGTTGGACACTGCCCTCTGGGCTCCTCCCCTCCTTCATCAGGCACATCCCAAAGGGATGGGCCCTGATGCCTCAGGCAGAGGCTTTCCCCTCAGTGCCCCTCCAGAACCTGGGACAAACCCACTCTGGATCCCCACCTAGTGCACCTGTTAGGGTGCCAGGTAAAATGCAGGAAGCTACATGCACCACAACATGGGTGAAGGTTGAATGAGCTCCCCTGACAGCCACATACAAGCAGAGCCTCCTTGGGCTATGCTGTTGAGGGGAGCACTGACATGCAAATACCTGGTGCTAGGGCTCTCACCCTGGCATGCACACCCATTGCTACACTCCTTTTGACCCCCTTGGCACCCTGACTGTGGCACAGGGGGCAGGTGGGATATGTGGCTGGCTATGTCTGGGCACCCAGAACTCTCAACTCCGCCTGGAACACTGTTTGGGCAGACCGAGTGATCAAGCGGAGGAAGGCTCAGCTACAGGAGGAGGGAGAGCTGGAGAAGATCAGGAACAAGAGGCACTTGGACTTCCTGGACATCCTCCTCTTAGCCAAAGTGAGTGTGGCAGGGGAGGCCTGAGCATTTGCCCACAGGTGGGGAACAAGGGTGCAAACTCAAAGTCTGCCCTCTCTCTGGGTCTTCCTTCCTAGGTGGAGAATGGGAGGGGCTTGTCTGACAAGGACCTCCGTGCAGAAGTGGACACATTCATGTTTGAGGGGCATGACACCACAGCCAGTGGCATCTCCTGGATCCTCTATGCTCTGGCCACACACCGCGAGCATCAGCAGAGGTGCCGGGAGGAGATCCAGAGCCTTCTGGGGGATGGTGCCTCCATCACCTGGTGAGTCTCATGAGATGGGAGGGCTTTGGGAGGGTCCTGCCCCCTCAGCTAGAGAATAACCTGGTTGGCAGGGCCTTGCCCGCCTTTCAAGATAGCTTTGTTTTAGGGAGCACCTGGACCAGATGCCCTACACCACCATGTGCATCAAGGAGGCACTGCGACTGTATCCACCAGTTCCAGGTGTTGGCAGAGAGCTCAGCAAGCCCATCACCTTCCCTGATGGACGCTCTTTGCCCAAAGGTATGGCCTTCACCACTCTCACTCCACAAGCACTCCTGGGGGACGCGTGGGAGATCTGAAATCCACATGTCCTGGGGCGGTTTTTGAATGTCTTTAAGACTCATTTCTGGGCAACCCGGGTGGCTCAGCAGTTTAGCGCCGCCTTCAGCCCAGGGCATGATCCTGGAATCCAGGGATCGAGTCCCATGTTAGGCTACCTGCATGGAACTTGCTTCTCTCTCTGCCTATCTCTCTCTCTCTCTCTCTCTCTCTCTCTCTCTCTCTCATGTCTCTCATGAATAAATAAATAAAATCTTTTTTAAAAATAAGACTCTTTTCCCCCTCAAGTAAATCAATATTTACTTTGTTGTTTGGGTGAGGTATATAATACGCTTTGCACAGAGCTTAAATCCAGCTAAAGCTCAATAAATAAAGACATGAGGGCCTCTCAATGTAGCTTTCAGTTTGCTCTAATATTCTAATTCCCTGAGATATGAGTGCTTAGAGACAATCAGAATGGGCAAGGGGAGATGTGGTCTTTCCTTATAGTGTCTAGGCTAATGAGAGAGATTAGAGAATTTTCTGTCATGGCTCAGATGGTGCAGTCTCTGGAGATCCCTCAGGTTGATGGAGAGAGCAGCTGGTGACCACATCTGAGGTCCCTGCCATGGTCTAGTCTACCTTTTAGCTCACCTCTGCTCTGAATCCCAGCCCTGCCACATCCCAGCTGGGTGGTCATAGGCAAGTTGCTCAGCCTCTCTGAGGCTTAGGTGCTCAGGTGAACAATGGGCATTGGGCCTTCCTTGGAGGGTTGTTGTGAGATGGATTAGTCAATGCATATTCCCCTAGGGCTCATGGATGGTACTTGGTAAATGTGAGTTGTCCCTTGAGCTGCTCTCTAATATATGCCTCCAGTTCTTTCTGCTTCTCACCCTGGTCTGGATATCTACTAATCTGGGCACATGTGCTGTGCCATGTCTGCCTCACCTCTCCTGCTACACTATCATTCCCCTCAGAGTGATGAGAAGCGACTCTCTTAGCAGGTGCCAAGCTGTGTGGGCAAACACCTGGCCCCTCAGGCAGGTATGACCATTCTTCTCTCTTCTGCCCCACAGGATTCTTAGTCTTGCTCTCCTTTTATGCCCTTCACCACAATCCGAATGTGTGGCCAAACCCAGAGGTACGATGGCCTTGGGAGGATGGGATGGGGGAATCTCTGCAAACCAATCCCTCCTCCTGTTTCATTTCTGGGTGTGTCCTGAGGTTGGGAGGAAGGAGGAGCTAGACCACACCTATCCTGGCCCCGGGGCTTTTCTGCAGGTGTTTGACCCTTCCCGGTTTGCACCAGGTGTCTCTCCACAGAGCCATGCTTTCCTGCCCTTCTCAGGAGGATCAAGGTGAGGCAATTTTCCTTGGGTGGGTGGGTGGGGTGTCACTGGATGCATATCTGATGTTTGCAATGTCCTGTGTTCATCTGTGGTGTCTGCAGTTATTAGCCTTGTGTGATTATGTGCTGAGAAAGAAGTGTGTGTCTCTGTGTTCAAAAGGAAGGTGGCAATCACAACCTGCCATGGAAACTTTGACCCATTGCTCTCCCCTATGGTTGACAATGGTCAACCATAAGTCAGTGTCATGGTGCTCCAAAGTTCAGTGTATTCTAGTATTTTCCTCAATTTAGGAGGATGACTTCTCAGAATTTCAGTATTTTAGATGTTTGCTCTTCTTAATACCAGTAATGCCAAAAGATGTTTTCTCTTTTCCCATATTGTCAATCCAGTTCACTGCCTTTTGTACCTTATTCACTGATCTGTCATTCATGATATCAGTGATGTTTGCTTGTGTTTGGATTTCCTATGGATTCTTGTAAGCATTCTAGTCGTGTATAAGAATGGTTTGAGCAAAGTCCCACCCCAATGCCTTTCTTCTCTATTTTTGCAATCTGATACAACAAAATGTTTACTGCTCATTAGTATTCTCATAACCATGACAAATTTTCCAGTTGGCAAAATTCTTTACATGAATGGGATTTACCTATCATAGTCCCAGAGTCTACATACTGTACATTGGCAAGAAGCATAAAATTGAGGACAATCAACTGCTTTTGAGAGAAAAACCCACTATTTTATATATGAAAAACTTGAGAAGTCTCCTGATGTATAAAATATAAAGCACACTTGATGTGTTTCAACTGAATGACTATTCACCAGAGCAGTTACTGTGAAATCCTCCCGTGCTGCTGAGTGTCCTATAAATGGTAACTGCAGTGAACCTTGTAAGTAGTTACTAGAAACAACTTTTTTTCTGAATACATCAATCTGTGAGTTCTTCAAATAGTGAATCCACTCTTACAGAATAGGCTTTAGACAAACTCTTCTTCCAGATACTGGCTCCAGGATTTGGATTCTCCCTGGGATTGACTCCTTCCTGCTAGACATTGGTGCAAGTCATGTGGCTGCCAGTAGAGACAGGAGAAAGGTAGACAGCTCAATTCCTAGCTCAGAACTAGTGGCGGCTTTTGTTTATTCCTTTCTGGACTTGTTGTTGTTCAATAAACATCATTATAAGATTGCTTATTAAGCCCGACTCTGTGCCAAGCCTATGCTATGAGATGGGAAACTGCCCTGGCCTCCAGGAGTTCTCAGCCAAGAAATAAATGCCTCTACTCAAAAGAGACATCATCCATTCATTCTTTCTTGCCCTCACTCATTTACTAATTGACCCCACAGTAGGAAATTCCATGTTTCTGGCACTGTCCTATACTGGAAAGTGACGTGTCCTTGAGTAAAATACTTTGTGATTCAGGATACAGGAATGAAGAGGCACAGCCAATGGGGGGTAGGTGTGAGGCTGAGGGCAGATTGGCATTGCCCTTAGCCTTGGGCATTTGGCAGGCGGAGGTGGAGGGAGGGCATTCTCTGGGATCTCCTCAGCAGGAGCTGAGCTGGGAGACAGAGGTAGATAGGTGACAGGTGAGTGTGCCAACAACCCAGAGAGGGCTTTGATGCCAGCTGAGCCATATGGAGATGTTTACCTGTGATGGAGGACATGGGAGGCTCTGAGTATAGGAGGGTGGGGCATCAGGAGAGGGACCAGAGGTAGGAGACAGAAAAGTCCAGGTGAGGCGGCAGCTGAGGAATGATAGGCAGGGACATTTCTGCTGTAGAATTGGAAGGCAACAGCAGCTGATTGAATGAGGGACTGAGGAAGAGGTAGGCGTCTGGACCCAAACTGGAAGGCAGATGGCACAGCAGCTTGAGCATCCCTAAGGCTCTGCCCCTGCAGGGAACTTCCTTGTTGACATCCTGACTTCCTTACCCAACTCCATCTTGTCATTTCTGAGGATCTGGAGCCCTGTGTGCCTCCTGGATATGGTTAGAACCTGAAATGTGGCCCAGCCCACCCCCTCTGGTGCCCTGGTCTGGCCTCCACATTGTGAAACCAGAAATGGCTGGTGCAGAGAGCAAAGAACCTAATGATTAACCATTGTAGTGATCACTTGACTTGGCTCTGAAGCTCAAAGTGTTGACCCTCCTGTAACAGGGTTTCAGGCCTGCTGAGAGCAGAGGTAAGAGGAGGAGCTGATCCTGGAAGAGTGTAGGCTTTTGTCAGAGATCAAGGGGAGAGTGTTAACAAAGCAAGGCTTGGGGTAGAGATGTGCATTTGTCCTGAGGGAAGGGGATCAGGGCTGGGCCCATGCAGGCTGGCCCTGAACGGACTGTTCCTGGCAGGGACTTCGAGGCCACTCCTCATTTCCTTTTCCTTCCCTGACCCAGGAACTGCATCGGGCAGCACTTTGCCATGAACGAGTTGAAGGTGGCGGTGGCCCTGACCCTGCTCCGCTTTGAGCTGGCACCAGATCCCTTCAGAATCCCTGTCCCTACTCCAAAAATTGTGTTGATGTCCAAGAATGGGATCCACCTCCATCTCAGGAAGCTCCTCTAACCCTTGTGGGGACAAGGATGAGCACCGAGGGCCTCCTGCCTGCCATTCTGTCTTCCTGTCAGTCTCTCCTGTCTGCTGGCTTCTGCTCACTTCCTGCTTCCTGTCTGCCCACCTGCCAGCCTTCCTGCTCTCCTGCTCTCCTGCTCCTGCACATCAGACTGTCTGTGCTTCTGTCTCACACTTTTCCAAGATTCCTTCTTGTTTGCTTATTACAATCTCCTACCCAGCTGTCCCTCTGCCCACTTGATGCTGTCTGTTCCCTAACCTGCCTGTCCTCTGCATGTCTTTCCCCTTTTGCGCCTATTTGGTTGTCCCTATATTATTTTCCTCTGTCTGCTATGCCAACTTACTCCAGCCTCAGTGACTTAGAACAACACAAACTTGTTCTCTTACATTCTGGAGCTCAAAGTCTAAAATGGACTTTGTTGGACCACAGCCAAGATATTGGCCTGGTCCCACTACCTCTAGGCCCTAAGGGAGAATCCCTCTCTGCCTTGTCCAGCATCAAGCAGCATTCTTTCCAATCTTTAGCTCCTGGAGCATCCTCTTTTCAAATGCAACAGCATCTTTCAATGTCTTTCTGCTTCTGTCTTCAGATCCCCTTGTCTTCCATAAGGAGTTTTGTGATTAGACAGGTACGCTCAGAGAGAACAGACATACTTCAGCTTCGAGACATATCCCTCCTGCTATTCATGCTTTCCCTATTAGAAGTCCACAGACCTGGAAGGTTGGCTCCTTGGGGAGCCAAGATTCAGCCTGCTTAGTCCTTTTGTGACTCCTATTGGTCCTTGCTTCTAGCTTTCTCCTGTGTGTTACCTGTGTACCCATTTGATATTCACATACCCTCTTCTTTCCTCCTCCCACAAATAAAGTTTTAATGTTATATGGAGTGTGTGTTTTCCCTTTGATGTAGATAAATGGAAGAGAAGAGAGAGAAAGGGAGCAAAGACAAAAGAGACAAAGAAAGGAGGTAGTATCTGCTCTGTGATGCCAGGACCCCAGGAAGGCCAGATATGTCCCATTGCCTCAGGCCATGGAGTGGGCTTTCCAGGACACACTAGGGGGAGCCCATGCAGGCAAATGGATTGGCCAGTGGAAAAGGATGTCAGACTCCAATCAGCAAACTACTGGTGGCACCTCTCCCACAGGAAAGCCCCTTGGCAGTCCTTTGAATCTCTGGCCAGCCACCTTGAGTGGGAAGGGGCTTCTTCAACCCTGCCCCATTATGTGACTGCCTGGGTGCTAGTCCTCCTGGCCCTGGGCCCTGTTCCCAGGTCTTTGTTGCCCTCCTCCATCATCCCCTCTCAACCCAGCCACTATTCTGTGGGTTCTAAATACAGATCTTCCTTCTGTCCTACTCGCTGCCATTCCTACCTAGCCCAGACCCTGGATATCATAAACAGACCTCCTCCCTACCTGCAGCCTTTTGCCTGTGGTGTAATGCCACATTCTGCCTCCCTGAAGGGGCTTCTCTGGGGCTTGCATCCAGGACCTCCCTTTCAGTCCCATGGCTTCCTGGGTCACTGGGCTAGTTCAGCCCTGCTTTAAGAAAGGGCAGGGTGGATGCTTACTGTTTGACTAGGGATTGGGGCAAAAAAGTAAGCTGGGAAAGTGCTAGACATGAAGATGGACAGATTCCCTGGCATCTGGTGGTATAGAAGGGCAGAGGCTAGCCAGACTCAGAGAGTTCAAGACAATAGGAACTTGGAATTCTGGGTGGCCAGCCATGGACACGTGCTCTAACCACAGGATTGTGTTGAATGTAAAGAATCTGACCAAGAAGTGACCATGCTAGCTCGAGACAAAGGAAAAAATCCTGGGGTGAGTTCACATTCATATGCACAACCCCTAAGACACATATTTGCATAACCACACTTGTGTGTACCCCCTCACACCCTCTACACTCTACCATACACAGGTGCACAAAAATGCCTGGGGTCCTAGGAGGCAATGGGGTATGTTTGGAGGGCTGGAAGGATTAAGTGGAATTCATCTTTGGTGCCCACTAGTCTGTAGCCTTGGTCCTCCCCTCCCACATGGAGCCTCCCTCTTCTGTCAGGTTTTGGTGTTCTCAGCTCCACTTCCCACCAACACGAGCTTTCAGAGAGACAGTTAATAAGCCTGTGAAGTCTTGGTCAAAAGAGGCCAAAGTCAGAAGGCTTTAGTTCAAGCTGTTTTCTTTTTTTTTTTTCCCCACGCTGTTTTCTGATGAGCATCTTGGCAGTTTCCTTCCTCTGACATTGAAGTAGGGTAAATCCTGCCTCATAAGCCTCCTGATAATCCAGAGGTAACGAAAGTAGGTAAGTCCTAGACTTGAGTACCACCCATCGGCCACAGTTGGTTATGACCTCTGGGTTCTGCTCGCAGGTGATAACTACTGCCACATCCCTCTGCTGGCATGGAGAAAGATGTGTCCAGGGGCAGGACAGAGAGGGAAGTTGGTGGCATGGATGACACCCTGGCTGAGGTCTCTGTATCCCAGCCTCAGGTGGGCAAGAAGGTCTGGGTCCTGACTGGGCTTTGCAGGTGTGAGCAGGTGGCCCATAGCCAACCTTCCAAGACTGTGGCCTTCTCCTAAAAGGGAAAGCATGAATAGCAGGAAGGATGTGTCTCCAGATGGTACATCCCCAGGGCAACAGAGATATCCCCAAGTCCCAGAGCTAGAATTCCTCTCTCTGATCCTTCCCCTTAGTCTCCAGTGTCCTCCCTTCCACTGTTGTCTAATTCTTGGATTAGAACCCACTAGTGGCCTTAGACCTTGAACTCTAGAGGTACATGTGACCCCAGTCATCAACCATGCTGCAGGGACTACAGTGAAGAATCTCTAATCTGTCATGTGGCCCCAGCCCAAAGCCCTCCCCTAAAGTCATTCTCGGCACCTTTATACCTCAAGGTTTGATTCAAGCACTATCTCTTCCAGGAAACCCCCCTTGAATGCCACTCTGCCACCTTCCTCAACAAAAGCCTGAGCGCTCAGATCACTGAGTGAGTGTGGCATGGATGCTGATGGCAGTAGGAGAGCTACAGAGACCTGTCTCAGGAGGGGTAGAAGATTCACCTGGAAAAACATATTCCAAATTCCTTGATTTTACTGGTGGTTACCTGGGAATTTACTTTAGAAATTCATTGTCCTGTACATTTTTGTTTGTTTGTTTAAATGTTTTATTTATTTGACAGAGAGAGAGAACAAGCAGGAGGAGCAGCAGAGGGAGAGGGAGAAGCAGGCTCCCCACTGAGCAGGGAGCCTGATACAGGGCTCCATCCCAGGGCCCTGGGATCAGGACCTGAGCCAAAGGCTTAGCCAACGGAGCCACCCAGGTGCCCCTGTACCATTTTGTTTACCCAATTTGTCCTTACATCTGTTATATTACACACATGCACAAACACAGTTAAGCAGAGACATATATCTCAGTGAAGGGGAAAGCCCAAAAGCCATCCCTCCTTCATAGGGAGTACATGAGGGACTGATCATAATCATGAAGCCCAAGACACAGCTTCCATTGTATTCATTGTGTCACCACAACTGGCGTATAAGTTTCTGCTACATTCTAGAAATATTGCCAATTATAGGAGATAAAGGAAGATTCCAGAAACAAGTAGGTGTTCACCATATGTTTGCTGAATGAATGAATGAGCTCTAGAATACATATATGCTAAGCATTTCTGGACACATATGCCGGCATGGCACTGCCCTCCTGAAGATTGTTTATGTGGGTGCCTGCTTCCCTTCTAAACTACAAGCCTCCCAAGACAGAGAGCCACAGCTATTCTACAGTCCAGCCTGAGGAGGGTAGTGTCCAGGGAGAGCCACAGTCTGGGCTGCCTGGGACCCTGCTCTCAGCAGAGCTACTTCCCAGAGCCCAGGCGTAGCGACTTCAGGCGGAGGTGGATGCCATTCTTGGAGCGCAGGATCAGCTGGGGCATCTTGACAGGAAGCTGCAGGGGGTCCAGGGCGAACTCAAAGCGGAGCAAGCAGAGAGCTGTGACCACCTTCATCTCATTCATGGCAAACTGCTGCCCAATGCAGTTCCTGTTGTAAGCAGCACAAGGTGGCATCAGGTTATGGGGTGTCCAGAGTGAGCAAATTCAGGGCTCTTAGTGGCAAAAAAAAAAAAAAAAAAAAAACAATAACTATTTGTGGATGAATAATTGGCTGATTGGTTGATTGACTTGGGCTTAAGAAACAGATCTTGGGAGCACAGTGAGGGTCCCCAACTGAGTAGATTCACATTGGGAATTCTGGTTGGAGGACCTTTCTTGGAATGACTCAGCCAGCCCACCAACTGCCAGGGACATGAATATGCTAATGGCAAGAAGAGGGTCCCTGGAACTTACCCTACCTTAGGATCATCAAAAACCCAGAGACGGCTCCCTTATCACAGAGTTCCCAAAATGATGCTTTCCCCACAACATCCTCCATTCTTCCGTCCCAGTCCTGGGGGCCCGGGGATATTGGTCCTCTCCTTACCTGGGCCCAGCAGAGAAGGGCATGAAGGCAAAGGGGTGGCGTCTGGCCACATTCTCAGAGGAAAAACGCAGAGGGTCAAAGACCTGAGGGGACAAGACTTGCTTAAATACCTACCAGGTCCTGGGGAGGGTGACCACCATAACCTCCCACCCCATCTGACCTCCAGGTCCAGGGGTGTGGTACCTCAGGGTCAGGCCACACTGCACTGTTCCTATGGAGGGCATAGATGTGCAGAGAGATCAGGCTGCCTGTGGGCAGAGCAGAGGCCTGGTAGTTAGGTGGTCCTGGGATAGCCACACCACGTCTTCACAGTGTCAGAATCTCCTAGTGTCCTTCTAACTGGGCACCAGCTCCTCCCTGACCCCTGCCAGTTATGGAGGATTCATGACCACCATCAAGACATCAAAGTGCTGTCGATCATCATCATATCTACGCCCTCTAGCCCCAGCTCTGGACACAGCACCTAACACAGACATTTATAGAATGGGGAGAGAAAAAGAAGGACTGGAGGTAGGAACAACAAGGCCTATTACACTTTCTGTTTTCAAATAATTGGAGGAAAGTTACTATTCATGACATCATTCTATCAGTAGCAACATCAGCCATTCATTGGGTGCATGTTGTGCGCCAGATAGAGTTTAACACTCCTTACAAAGCTACCACATACAGTTGTATAGCTTGAGCACTGTACATCACCATAGTCTATGTGAATGGTG
Organism: Vulpes vulpes; assembly: GCF_048418805.1. NCBI lineage: Eukaryota > Metazoa > Chordata > Mammalia > Carnivora > Canidae > Vulpes > Vulpes vulpes. The sequence continues at coordinate 51,570,598 of NC_132789.1, forward strand.
CCTTCTGAAGTTGCTCAGGGCACAACCTACATGGTGGTATAAGACAGCCCTGGCGAATATTGTCTCTTTCATCCTGACAACAACACTGTCAGGTAAATACTCTTCTTGCTCCCATTTTATACAAGAGGAAACAGAGGCTTGAGGCAGAGGGATTTACACTCTACCATACATTGTAGAACCGGGATTTGGACCCAGGCCTACCACAAAGCCTGAGCTCTTCCCCACTTGTGCAAAGATTCACCAAAGGCACAGAGAGTGTCAAATAAGCATCCACAAGGACTCCAGTTCCACCCTCAGATCCACTCCAACTCACCTGCAGGTAGGGATCGGCCATCCACAAAGTTGACAGGCTTGCTGAGCTGGCGGTATACCTGGGGCACGGGTGGGTAGAGGCGGAAGCTTTCCTTGATGCACATGGTCAAGTAGGTCATCTTCACCAGATCATCCCTGCCAGCAATACAACCAGACCTTTCTGGGCATGGGAAGCAAGGGAATTCCACAGGAAGACAGGGTCCAACTCCATCTTTTCCCCTTAACCACCATGGCACATCCAATGGTGAGACGGACATAGGTGTTCCAAGTGCACAGACCAGATTGGATATGGGGTAGCCACTCTGACCCAAGGGATCTGGCTCCAATTTTCCTTTTTCCCTCCTGTTCTTCTTTTTCTCTGGCTCCTTTTTTTCTCCACCTCTCCATCTTCACTGCTAGGAAGGGAAGACACAGGACCCTAGAGCTGTATGTGAACCCAGCAATCAAGACAATGCCACTCCTGAGTCTCTTAAGGCCCCCACAGAAGCCCCACAAGGGACAATTCTTTAGGTTCCACCTGGTTTCCCATGTGGAACAAGATGGAAAAAAACAGGGGCTGATATATATTGGTTGAATGCAGTAACAAGCTCAGGTAAAAAACAAAACTTATGTTTCCCCTTTGCCACTAGGAAGCTCAGTCCCAAATGTGGTTCAATCATGACTATTGCACAGCACTTTATTACAGAGCCCCAAGCCCTAGGGCTTTTCCACTCAGTCCTCAATTTTTTTTTTTTTTAAGATATACTTGACTTTATTAAAACAGGGAACTTATATTCATCCAAAGACACCTTAGGGGAGATGAAATGGCAGTTTACAAACTAGGAGAAGAGATTTTTCAACTAGAATTCACAAAGTATTATATACCAGTACTCATTTTCCCTTTGTGCTTTTTTTATAGTATTGAATAAGTGTTCTTGAAGTTGCTTCAAGTTCTAGATGAAGTGAAAATAAGTATTTTTACTCTCTGCCTCTAGGTGGCGTTCGTGTTGTTACCAACCAGGAAGGCCTATTTGTCTCTTCCTTTGCTTATCTGAGTTTCACCTCTCCTTGGAAAGCCAACTCAAGCGCCACCCCTTCTGATTCTTCTGCTCTCAACGTGAGGCCTCTCAGCCTTACTCCATTTGGTGGTTTTGTCTAGATTTTTGGTTGAGTTTGTTTTTCTTAAAAAATCCAGGGATCCCCGGGTGGCTCAGCGGTTTAGCGCCTGCCTTTGGCCAGGGCATGATCCTGGAGTCCCGGGATCGGGTCCCACGTCAGGCTCCCGGCATGGAGCCTGCTTCTCCCTCCTCCTGTGTCTCTGCCTTTCTCTCTCTGTCTATCATAAATAAATAAATAAATAAATAAATAAATAAATAAATAAATGAGTAAATCTTTAAAAAAAATAATAAAAATATCCAAAGGGCAGCAACTTGGCTCCTTCTCCTCCTCTCCCCACCTGGCACCCCCAGGAAGCACTGGCACGTGGCTGGACACCCTTGGAGGTTTCCAACACCTGCCAATAAAAGTGGATGGTGGAGACACCAAATCTCAGATCCTGAAACTATAGGTCAGTCTCCCTCAGGTGAATCTAAAGTCTCTCCCATGGACTGAGCATTTTCTGTGCTGTGTTGCGTACCTAACTCCACGCTGGAGGTAGCACAGGTGAGAGCATTTTCTGTGCTGTGTTGTGTACCTAACTCCATGCTGGAGGTAGCACAGGTGACATATGTGACAGGAGGCCAAGCATATGGCCATCCATAGGCAGGTGTGCAGGAGGAGGATGGGTGGCAGGTCAGCTCCCCAGCTATCCCAGCTGTATTCATCCCCAACTCCCTCTTCTGTTTCTCTCTCCCTCTCTTTCTCTTTCTCTCTCTCTTTCTTTCTCCCAGTGCCCCATTGTTCCATCTAGCAATCCAGAAGGGCAGTCAGGTTCTGCCCACAGGAGTAAGTGCACAAAAAAGTCACCGGTCACTTGGGCAGAGGGATCAGGGAAGGTTTCCTGGTGTAGGAGGCATCCAAGCTGTGCCTGGGAGGACAGATAGGAATCTGGGAGACCTTCTCAACTGTCAATTGTCAGCAGTCCTGTTTAAAAGGGTCCACTATGAGAGAATGAGCTCAGGAGTGTATCCTCAGAGCTCCCCCACAGAAGCCACAGCTGGTGAGAACAGGAAACTGCCACCATCCTCCCCTGGTTTCCAGGATGGCCATGCATCACCTGAAGATGACCCCAGGTAGCATAAGCCCAGCACATCCCCGAGACAAAGACACAGGACAGCCTGGGATCACCCACAGCCTCACTCACCACTGGAAGGAATCCCGGTCCCCAAGGATTTCACAGACCTCCTCCCGACAACGATGCTGGTGCTGGGGGTAGAGAGCCATGCAGTAGAGAAACCAGGAAATGCCACTGGTGGTGGTGTCATGGCCTTCAAACATGAATGTGTCTACCTCAGCCCGGAGGTCTGCGTCTGACAACTTGATCCCATTTTCATCCTGGGTTAGGGAAGGCATAATGGGACAGCCCAAGACATTTGAGATAGGTACCAACAGGACCTCATAACAGTTCTCAAGTGAAGGTCTGAGGGAGGGGAGGAAAGCTCCTTTTCAGACTGAGGGTTGAGACCTTCTCCCAGATTCCTCATCCTCCCAGGCACGGGAGCTTGGATGCCTCCTACTCCAGGAAACCTTCCCCGATCCCTCTGCCCAAGTGATCTGTGACCTTACCCAGCCCTAACTGTCAATTCTGCTCAGAATGCCACCTGGCAGAGGAGAGATCTTTGTCAACATCTACCTCCTATCTCCTGAACTAGACTGTAAATGTCTGGGGGACAAGGCCAGGTCTTTCTCATCTTCTACATGGGAACTAACCCAAAGTAGGGGTTAATGAGTTTGGAGAGTGGATGAATAAAGGGATGAATGAATGAATGAATGAATGAATGAATGGCATCCAAGATTCTAAGATTCTTCGGTCTTAAAAGTCTAGAATTGGTGGGCACTTGGGTGGTTCAGTCAGTTGAGCATCCAATTCTTGATTTCGGCTCAGGTCATGATCTCAGGGTGGTGAGATCAAGCCATGCATCTGGTTCCATGCTAGGCTTGGAACCTGCTTAGGATTCTCTCTCTCCCTCTGCCCCTCCCTGCCCTACCCCTCCACCCTTTTCTCTCTCTCTAAGAAAAAAAAGAAAGAAGTCTAGAATTGGTCTTTAGGGCTCTAGCATGTGACCCATCTCCCTGCTACTTATGTCTCTCCCCAATGCCACAGCCAGCCACATCCTGCACCTTGCCATCTCTGAGCCTTTGCTGATGTGTTCATAAGACAAGGAGCAGGCCATATTTGCTGGAGGAAAAGGAGGAAAATGCTTAACAGCCTCAGCCACTGCCCGGCAAACCCTGTCCCAGAAAAATGGCCTCAAGACCGCTCTGAGAGAAGTTCTCAGTGGGGGTGGCCAACTGTGCACTCACTCACCCGAGCCCCCAGGAGAATGTCCAAGAAGTCCAGGTGCCTCCGGTTCTGGATCTTCTCCTGCTCTTTCTCATCCTGCAGGGCTGCCTTTCGTTCCCTGATGACCTGGTCTGGGCCAGAAGCACAGAGAGTCATTGCCAGGGGGACCCATCCTCTACCCATAGGGGGACAGAGATCCTGTAATGGCAGGGGTCCCAGAGGGGCCTGAAGGAGCTAGACTGGACCCTTCCTGTGGGGTGGGCTCTGTGGGAAAGGCCCACCTGTGTGGTCGTGGGCTGCCTGGCAGGCCCGCAGGAAGCGGCGGCCATGTGGGGTGAGCCAGTAGATGAAGTCGTTATGGTACTGGAAGGACTCGATGCGCTGCTGCATCAGCAGAGTGAGATCGCAGACAGCCGAGTAGTAGCTACTGTCCCTACACAGGAGAAGAGCAGGGAGGAGCTTTCAGACCCTGACCCCCAGTGGAACCTGGGGCGTTGCACTCCAGCATCTGGGCCCAACCACAGGGCTCCCTGCCCTCCTCTCTCTGCCGTGAAGCTTCCCTGCTAAAGGCAGAATCTGTCTCCCCACCATGGGCAAGGCCCTCCTACCCCCGCCCAAGCTGGAACTCCCCTAGGGCAGGACCCCATGTCCTCTCAGACCAGGGCCCCGGGGGTCCTGCTGACTCCCATCTGAGCTGGCCTGGGTAGAGACTGTGGTCAGCCCCCGAGTACCCCCTGACCTGTGGCCCAGACTGCTGTCTCCTTTGCCAAAGGTGCACTTCATGAGGGAGTCCAGTGCCATGTAGCCCACATCACAGAAGATGTCAAAGCTCTTATCCTCACGAGCCTTTTCCTCCCACTTGTCCTGGAGCCCAGAGATGGAGGGTAATGTCAGGGGGTCAGCTGGGCACCCAGCCTCTTCCCTCAAGGACCCACACACTCCTGTCCTCTCCCCCATGCACCAAGTCCCTTGCCTGGCCTCCAGCCTACTGGAATGCAGAGGTAAGGGCTTCAGGCTAGGGTGGCACCACGAGGCAGGCCTGAGCAGCACAACCAGACACTGAGCCAGGCAGCTCACATAAGGGAAGAGGAAGGCTGAGAGGTGGGGATCTCCCCAGCACAGCCTGTGTACAATCAGGCCTGCCATGATGCTGGGGAGGAGTTTTCTGCACGGGGAAAGACTAGCCTGGGTAACTTCTGGGGAATATCCAGCCCTGAGGCTCAGAGCCTGACCCCTGACCTTGGGCATCCCTTTCAGAGATGAGTTGCTAATGATATTATTTTAGGCAATTGTGGTAGGCAGAGAATGAGGAGGAGGCACTTTCCAGATGTGAAAGACCTTTCTAGCATTATCAAATATAGGCATCCATCTAGTCTGCTACAAGAGGACTTACCTGGGCCTCATAGAGGCCTTTGACCTCTATTGAAGAAGGGGGCCTGGCTCTCCCAGTGGACATGAGGGCCACGGCTGCCCAGCCACTCAGAGCCTCAGCACCTGGTCAACACCCAGTATGCAGTAGGTGTCAGGAACAACACAGCTTGGCACTGCTACTGCCGGCAGACTGAGGTCTCAGGGACTTGGTGAATCTCCTCATCGCCCTCCCCCAGGGAAAACTGGAGCTGGAGAGAGGCTGGCCCAGCAGCCGCAGCCTCCAGGAGACTGGCACTGGGAGCTCACCAGCATAGCGTGCGTGGAGTTGGTGAACACAGCCACGTATGATTTCAGCACATCATAGTGGAAGCCAGGTGTGAGCAGCTTGCGGTGCTGATACCACTTGGGCCCCTGGAGGACCAGGAGGCCTTTCCCTGGGGAAGAGATGACAGAGGGAAAGCTGATCAGTCCACACAATCCTGCCCCATCCGTGGCAGCCCGGGGGTGCCACCCCAGTCCTTCTTGCCCAGCCGCATGTCCCAGCCCAGCTCCACCTTCCAGCCACCCAGCCTTGCAGCCACTCCTCTCCTCGGGCTTTTGTCTGGCCAACACCACCCACAAAATCTCCTGGGATCGTACTCCAGTGCCACCTCCTCCAGGAAGCTGTTCCTCATACTCACATGTTTTCCAGAGCCCTTGCTCTGCCTTTCCAAGGAAGAGGACGTGCCCAGGAGGAGAAGGTACCTGAGCCCCATTTTCCCCAGCCAGCTGGGAGTTCTCTTGTCTCTTTCCCTGTCTCCCCATTGAGCAGCTAATCTTAGGAGGGGCATTTGGGGGCCAGGTGGTCCCATGTGAGATAACAGACTCAGTGGGCATGGGCAGAGAGGGATGGGACTGGGAAGGATCCTGGTAACCCAGCATCAAGGGCGGGGAAGGCAGGCGCCCACTCACCAATCCACTGCAGAAAGAAGTCATACACATCTGCAGCCTTCGGATCTGCAGGAGAAAGAGAAGACGGGTCATGCAGAAACTAGCAGGTACCCAGAGGAGGCTTACTGATCAATGAGACCTTAGCTGCCCAGACTTAAGATGCAGAGCCCAGGACTCCTCCCCACTTGGAGCCCTGAGCCCTTTGCTCTCAGGAAGCCACCTCCTCTCCTGGGAGTCCTCACCCCCTCGGCTGTACACAGCTTTGGCATAGTCCGGCTCATAGATGTTCAGGAAGCCAAGGAACGGTCCAATCCAGAGTGGGTGGGCATAATCATACTGGTGGGCCCAGGTCACCACCTTGTCCAGGCTCCCCGTTTGCTGGATCTGAAATAGTGACAGAAGGCTGGGATACTCAGGAACCCACTGTCAGCACCCAGGCCCTAAGTCTTTGGGGAAGGAGGAGGAGAGGCTGCCCAGACAGACACTGGGAACATCCTTGCCTCCCCCTGCACCCCTCTCCCAGCTAGTCACAGTCTTAATTTCCCTGGGTTCAGTCCCTTTTCCAGCCCAGGAGCTACCACTCTAAGCCCAAGCCACCCTCTTCCTGTACCTGGGTGAGGTCAACAACCCCAAAGTGACCAACCTGCCTCTATCTGGTTCCTGTCATCAACCCCTCCATCTATCCTACTCTCACAGAGAGATTTCTTTCTCTGTTGTTAACTGTTTTCATGAGAGAGAGAGAGAACACCAGCTTGCCGTGAAATGCAGAAATATGCTCAATTCCAACACTTATGTTATTGGGCTCATTTTTTGAGGACCTACTATGTGCAGGGCACTGTCTAGACATCTCAGGGCATGGGACAGACCTGCTCCTACCCTTTATTCTATGGGGCAGACTGATGCAACTAAACAATGAAGGAACATGAACACACAGAGCGGGAAGTGCTAGGCAGGGAGCAAGCATGGCGTCAAGAGAGAGACTTCAGGGGAAGCTGCTTAGGGAGACGGAGGCTGGCTTCTGGTGGGAGAGGACATTTGAGGTGAAAGCTGGAGGATGACAAGGAGCTGGCAGTGCAAAGAGCAAGGAGAGCCTTCCAGGAAGAGCAAACAGCAAGCACAAATGCTCTGGCACAGGACAAAGTGGGGTGTCTTCCAGGAGCTGCTACTTGGTGGGACGGTGGCCTGAGGCTGGAGAGGCCATCCAGAGGATGGTGTGTGCTCTTTGGGGGGTTTTCTAGCCACATTTACTCACCCAGAGGTGTTTTCTGTAAATGGAGTATATAATAAGCACTTTTCAGAAACCCGCTTTTTTCATTTACTGTGTCTTGTCCTTCTTTTCAAACTAGTGTATTTAACTGTCCTTCAAAATGTTTAACTCTTTTCATTGCATGGTGTTCCATTATAGGGATGTACCCTAATCAGAGGGAGTCTTTCGGAGATCTGCTTAAAACTCGTCCATCCCCTGCCCATGGGCCTCAGAATAAAGTCTGAGCTCTGGAATTTGTGAGGAGGAGGGGTAATGGCTGATCAGGGAGCTGGGATGTGAACCCAGGAAAGTTGACTTCACAGCCTGCAATCTTTGGACCTTGAGAGGTCTACATTTGAATATTGATTTCCCCTATTTTTTAGATGAGTGAACTTGGGCAAGATCTTTAGGCTCTCTGCATCTTACTCTCCTCATCTATAAAATGGGGATGATAACTTACTTTATAGGATTATTTTGACATTAATTAAATCATGCAGGCCCTGTGTTATTAGTTGGGGTCACAGGGCATTTAAAGCCCTTCACTGATATATTGTGGGAAGAGCTTAGCACTGGATCCTGCACAAGGTAAGCCCTCGTCTTGTACTTCCCTCCCCTTCAAGTCTACCTTTCCCCAACATCTGCCTCCTACCTGCATCTCCTGCTACAACCTACTCCCGAATGCCCCCAAACCATGCTAAAGAATTCACTCTGCACATGCTCTAAGATTCTTCCACTCATGGACAAAGGATTCACCTAACCTTGTCTCAGGTCACGTGGGAAGCTGAGCTGGGTTACCCCCTCCATCTCCATTCCCTTGGAAACCTGGTTACTGCATGTGGTCTTCTCTGTTAGTGTCCATCTGCTTTTTGGGACCACCCAGGCTCCCACAGACCAGGGAAGTACTGGGATTCCCCAGATCTGCTCTCCTCCACGATGGACATCCTTAGGTGCCTGTGGGTGCTCTAGTCTCAGTCCTCCCTCACCCCACCTTGAGGACACTGCCCATCCCCACAAGACGGGGCTGCACTCAGCATGTGCATCAGCCCCAACCAGTGTCAAAGACAGTAAAGTTATGTATTCAAAGCTAAACAGTTAGGAGCAACTACCAAGAAGGACCAACAACAATTGAGATGAGGCAGCATGTCTGAAATAACCATGAAAAAATGGACTCAGTTTACACAAACTCTATGGAGTCAAGTAGAGAGCCATTGGGAGCCTATAGGGAGGGGATCTAATGTGTACTGCTCCCATGGGTAGACAAGTCATCTCCCCCCAACACTGGCGACAAATAGGCAACTTCATTCTCCATCCTCCCTTTCAGATACAAGTGTACTACTACAAATGTACATGTGAACAGGTGTGAACATAACTCAGAAGAGACCTCTGGATCAAGAGAAGGAGAAGAGGAACTTTGAGTGAGACTGACATGGGTCACCATGTCTCTCCTAGACACCACATGTTGGCTAAGAAGTGATGGTGGGCCGTGCCCAAAGTCACACAACTCTCAAGTCCAGGTCTTTCCATCCCAAAGCCTATGCTATGCCCCCAACACCTTTCTGACTTCAGCACCGAGGATGAGCTCCAGCCCCAAGAATGACTAGATTGGGGGTGGGGGGAGCACAGGGAAGCATCCAGACACCTAAGAAGGCAGGAGGGCGTGGGCCCAAGAAGTGCCCAAGTCCATGGGGATGCAGACATTAGTCCTCACCTCATATGAGTGGTTTTGCTGCCCTGAGTTGGATCCCCCAGGGATTCATTCATGCATTCAGCAAGTGGGCATGGAGTACCCACTCTCAGTGCCAGACATGATGCTGGCTCCTGGGGGAAGAGTAATGAGCCAGACAAAGCCCTGCCCTCCCCAAGTTCACATTCCAGGTGGGGGAAAGGAAATAAACAGATAACAAAATACATCAGCAATACAATTTCAGGTAGTAATAACTCTAGGAAGAAAAATAAAGAAAGGTAAGGGACAGGGCTGCTACTGTAGACAGGGAGTTGGGAGGGTTGGGGAAGGCCTCTTTTAGGGAACATTTGAGCAGAGATCAGCAGAAATACCTTCTAGAAAGTCCCGTAGCATTGACCATTGTCTGCTTCTCAAAAGCTGTTCTTTCCCCAACTGTCCCCTCTACCCCTCTACTCCTTGCTCCCAGCAAATTAACCTTGCTCTACTTCACGGACAAAACAGAAGCCATCAGATAAGAGGTCCCTAAAAGTCAACTGCCAGACTTGAAGAACTACCTGCTCTGCACCTAGCCTCCCCACTTTCCTTCCTGTTCCAGTAGAGGAAGTGCCCAGGGTCTGTCCAGTCCCTTTGGATTCCAACCCCTCCCCTCAGGCACTTCACCCAGCAGTCAGCCCCTTTCTCTCCCACATCACAGACCCATCCTCATTATTGGCTCCTTCCCATCTGCATTTAAAACAGGCTCGAGTCTCTCTTACTTACTAAACAACAACAACAAAAAAACCTCCCTTGGTTTTGTCTCCTCCTCCCCATTTCCTTCTCCTTTCATAACTTCTCAAAAGAATTGTCTCACTGTTTCGCTTCCTCCCTCCTCAGCCCCCAGCTCTCAAAATTGGTCTTGCTATTGTAACCAATGCCCTCGGCCGTGGGGGGGGGGGGGGCAGAGGCTTTGCAGCTGCTGTGACACAGTCGAGTCCCCTCTCTTTCTTTTTTTTTTTATAATTTTATTTATTTATTTATTTTTAAATTTTATTTATTTATTCATGAGAGACACAGAGAGAGAGGCAGAGACACAGGCAGAGGGAGAAGCAGGCTCCATGCAGGGAGCCCGACGTGGGACTCGATCCCGGGACCCAGGGATCATGACCTGAGCCGAAGGCAGATGCTCAAGCGCTGAGCCACTCAGGTGTCCCACCCCCTCTCTTTCTTGAACTCTGTCCTAGATGTCTTCCCACCTCTCTTGATACAGCAGCTCTATACCCATTATTTGTAAATCAAAGACTGAGGCTCCCCCAGTTTCAGACTTGGGCTTCTTCTTAGGTTGCACCTTCTCCCTGGAGGCTCTCACCTACTCCCATGGCTTCCTTTGCCATCTACCTGAGACTATTTCCAAAATTGACAGCACGTCCCAGTTTATCTTTCTCCTGAGCTCCTGAAACAGGACACAGCCATCCTCTGGACATCTCTGAATGACATCCTCCAGGCTCCTCAGACCCAGCATTTTCAAACATGAACACAGTACGTCTTCCTCCCAATTCTACGCCTCCTCACATACCTAAGAATGGAATTGCCATCCACTCTGACACCAGCCAGAAACATGGAATGGGGCTTTCTTCATTATTTATAGCAGCACCAGAGGGGATGTCCTACAGAGGCTGTCTCTCTCCTCTGCAAGTCCATCAAACTCTAAAATCAACTAACCAGAACTAAGAGAGCCAGATGTAGCAGTTCCTGGGAAACCCTTCAAATCCAGAATCCAACGGTCCTGTGCCTAGACACACAAGTGCTGCCAGCCCTGAGCCTTCTTGGGTCTCAGATCCCCACATTTTTACACTTAGACCTAGAAATTCATTCCTCCTCGTTACCATCCAGTCTTGTGGCTCAACAAGTCCTTTTCTCACTTTTGGTGACTTTCCCACATTCAGTTCTGATCCATCTATGTTGATACCACAGTTTAACAAAGCTCCCAGGGCTCTCCTACCCCCCTCCCCATTCATAGTGCATGTGGGGGACCTCATTGACACCCTTACATCTGGCTATGGTAAAGGGCTTACCCTCTCCCACACCCATGATACCAGGACAGCCTGCCTTACCTTCTGTTCCTCCCCATTTCACTATTCACTCTACTAACATCTGCTTGGATGGCCTCCTCGGCCCTGTCCTACTCCTATTTGGCCTCTGCTTGCCTCCTATTTGGCCTCTGTCAATCTATCCACCATCCCAACCAAGGTGATCTTTCTACCACACAGTTCTGAGCTCATCACTCCCCTGGCTTGAATCTTTTCAAGGTTCCCTGTTGCACTCAGAATAAAGCCTTTCAACATGGCCTACAAGGTCCAATGTGATCTGCCCCACCTTCTTCCAGCTTCATCCTCTCCATCATGTTCTCCCTCTCACCACTCCAGAAGTATAGAAAAATGAGCACAGGCACATAATAGACCTTGAGAAACAAATATTTGTTGAACATATTAAGTTCCTATACAGTCGATACTCTTTCCAGCCTCTGTAGCTCTGCACAGGTAGTGTCCTTCACCCTTCCATCCTTCCTTCCCTCCATGGACTGCTACATTCAGATATTTCCGGGCTCACCCCAGCATACCTTGCCTGCACCCATGGATCTGGAACACCATGTTGTGTTATCCATCTCTCATACAAACTGGGTCACTCTAGGGCCAGCTTTAGTCTTATTACTTTATCCTCTGTCCTCAGCAGAGGTCCAGACCCAGAGTTCTTAATCATCTAGTTGTTTGAGAAAAGACAAACCGATAATGGCTCCCAAAGACTGGGTTAGTTTTAGAGGAAGGAAGAGGATGAAGGAAGCAAATACCTCACAGTGTTTTGCAGCAAGAATCCCTCTACAAGGATTTAACACTTGATATCTCTCCAGGAATTTGCAAAGTACCTATCTATACATTATCTTTTTTGATTCTCTTCTAACCCAACAAGGTAAAAATGTTTATCTCCATATTGTTGACAAGGGAAGGGAAGCACAGAGCAGAAACATAGTGAAGATCCATCAATGTCTACTGAATAGAAATGAGCCAGAGACCCAGACCCTCAGACTCTACAGCACAAGATCAAGGGAACTGTCTCAGTAATAAGCAGGGTCAGGGAAGAGGCCTATGCAGTCTCAGGGGATCACCTTTCCTGAGCTCAGAGCTGGCATTCTCTCCTCCTCTCCTGACAACGGTCCAGATTCTTGGGCCTCTCCCAACCTCACGCCAACAACATGGCTGGACACCTCTATGTGCAAAGTCCTCTCTGGGCCCCAGAGTAGGAGAAGGGGGACCCTGGAAGAATATGACCCCACCTCAAAGGGACACAATCTGAGAATTGAGAAGGATGTTGCTTCCAGGGCCTATAAACTGCAACCAGAGATAAGAAAGAAGTTAATCCTGATGGACAGCTCTGACCCACCCACCTTCTTTTCCTACTCTCACCATCACTAGGCTAGGAATCAAACTTGCAGTTACTTTGTACAGACAGATCATGTCCTGCATGAAAAGCCACAAGTCTTACACCCAGCCTTGACTCAATTCCTGAACTACTATATATGGACATAAGTGAGTATCTTGCCTTTTCTGAACCTCATCTTTGTTCTGAAAAACAACCCCTACTCCTATCTCCGCATTTCTCAGTCTCAGATGTGGATCTGACCCAGCAGAAGTAACAAAGCCTGGAGGAAGGCAAAAGTGTCAGGCCTGCCATGGTTCCCCAGGAAACCTTTGTCGCCGAAGAGCAAACTCCCGTCTTACCTTTGCCTATTCTTCCTGGTAATGAGTCTCTCCAAATTCTTGTGTTAGAGCCAAGAAGCCAGAGCCAGTCTGTTCCAGGCCCTCTATACACTCTCAAGGTGAGGAGCCGGGGGAGTATTTGGGGGAGGAGGGCAGCCAGCTCTGACATGGGGTAGGGGAGCAAGGTCCCTGTCCTAGGGAAGCTCGTGGGCTGAGGGCAAGCCTAGCTTTGGTGGAGGCAAGTAGTAATGGAGGGATGTAAGAGGCAAGGAATCAAAGGTCTCCCTAAATGCCCCTCACATCCCCATAGGGTCAGACCTCAACCTTCCCACACCCCTTTCCGTGCTTAGCAAACCTCTCCTGAACCCCACCTGATCTCTCCACTTGTCTTCTTCATCACTGCCTCCTCTGTCAAGGCCCCTCCCCACTCCCCAATGCTCTCTGTTTGTTCATTCAGTGATGCCCACTCTGTGCCAGGCTTGGTGCTAAACCCTGAGGGTACAGGGATGAAACAGAATGGATCTCCATCTTCCAGAGGTCATGGTCTAGTGGGCAGGATGAACAAGTAAACAGAAGATGACAATCCAACGAGGTAAATACTGAGATACAGAACATGTGACTGTTGTAAAATCTTGGTTAGGCATCTCACTCAACCTGGAGCAAGAAAGGCCTTGGTGTCTGTTTTTCCTCTAGACAGTAGGCTTCTTGAGAGCACCACCTGAGTCTGATTCAGCTCCCTAACTCATATTTTCCTTTCCTGGGTTTCTCCAGGATGCAGCTAGGTTATTAAGCCATCCTGAGAAGGTGATTATTTGTAAAAGCAAGATTAAGCCTGAGCAGTCCTCTCCTGGAGGTCAAGCTCATTCTCAGCATCAGTCATGGAGGAGAGATAATCCCCTAGACAGTGAAAGGAGAAAAGTATTTGGGAATGCCTTAGTCTCTGGCGTTTATACCTGGGTTTCCAAACCTAGATGCACAGCAAAATGCTTGAAGAGGTTTTTGTTTTTTTTAAGATTTTATTTATTTATTCATGAGAGACACAGAGAGAGAGAGGCAGAGACACAGGTAGAGAGAGAAGCAGGCTCCATGCAGGGAGCCCGATGCAGGACTCAATCCCAGGACCCCAGGATCACGGCGCCCTGGGCCGAAGGCAGATGCTCAACCTCAACTGCTGAGCCACCCAAGCTTCCTTTGGAGAGGTTTTTAAATGCAGATTCCTATCCTAATTATATAAAGAACCCCTACAACTCAACAACAACCGTAACAAAAACCAAGCAAACAGAAAACAATCTAATTTTCAAATGGGCAGAGGACCTGAACAGACATTTTCCCAAAGACATACAGAAAGCCAACAGGCACATAAAAAGATGCTCAACATCACTCATCATCGGGGAAATACAAATCAAAATCACAATAAGAAATCATCTCACACCTGTCAGGATGGTTATTACTAAAAGAGAGGAAATAATTTGTCATGGTGAGGATATACAGAAAAGGAAATCCTCATGCACTGTTGGTGGGAATGTATGTTAGTACAGACACTATGGAAAACAGTATAGAGTTTTCTCAAAAAATGAAAAATATGAGTACCGTACAATTTAGTAATACCACTTCTGAATATTTATCCAGGGAAAATGAAGACACTAGTTCAAAAAGATATATGAGGGCAGCCTGGGTGGCTCAGTGGTTTAGTGCTGCCTTCAGTCCAGAGTGTGATCCCGGAGACCCGGGATCTAGTCCCACATCGGGTTCCCTGCATGGAGCCTGCTTCTCCCTCTGCCTGTGTCTCTGCCTCTCTCTGTGTGTCTCTCATGAATAAATAAATAAAATCTTTTTTAAAAAAAAGATATATGACCCCAATGTTTATTGCAGCATTATTTACAATAACTAAGATATAGAGGTAACCCAAGCATCCATCAATAGATGAATGGATAAAGAAGATGTGGCATATATACAGTGGAATCTTACTGAGCCTTAAAAAAGAATGAAATACTGCCCCTTGTGACAACATGGATGGACCTAGAGGATACTATACTAAATGAAATGGGAGAGAAAAATACCATGATTTCACCATGACTTCATCATATAGAATCTAAAAAATAAAACAAACAACAACAACAACAACAACAAAAGAGAAACTGACTCATAGAGAACAAACTAGTGGTTTCCAGAGGGGAAATGGAGTGGAGAGATGGGCAAAAGAGGCAAGGGGAATTAAGAAGTACAAACTTCCAGTTACAAAATAAATCCGTCATGGGGACGCAAAGTTACAGCACAGGGAATATACTCAGTAATATTGTAATAACTTTGTATGGTGACAGTGGTAGCTATGTTTAGTTTTTTTATTTATTTAATAAAAGAAATTCTGCCAATGAAAATAACATGGATAAACCTGGAGGAAAAAAATGTTTCACTAAAACAAATACATTCAGATCACTAGTTCCAATATGTTAATTAGAGTCTCCTGGGACTGGGGGTCAAGGAATCTGCTTCTCCCAGTTGATTTCAATGCAGATGCCCCTTGGTCTGTGCTCAGGAAACTCTTGTCTAGATCTCATAGAGGCAGGGAGCTAGAGGTGCTCCTGACAACAGGTGCTAAGGTGATCCCAGCACCCTGAGATAATGAGAGGATAAGCCAGGATCTGAATCCAGGAAGATGCCATGGTTTTGAGCCAGCCCAGAGTCATGGCAGAGAGAACCTCGCCTTTGGGGGTACCAACCACTTAGATGCTCCAGGAGGGCTCTCAGGTAACAGCACTCATCTCTGCTTTGACTTTTATTTTCTTAAAATGGAAAACTTTACACCCACAGAATGAAGAGGATGGTGCCTAAGCTCTAAACAAGATAGTCATGTTCTACTGGACTGTCTGGGGGTTTTCTCCCATACTATCACTGAGCTTTGTATAAATGCTGAGCCCGAGAAGGAGGAGAAGGAGTCGAAGGAGTCTCGAGTTGGTCTACTTGGGCTCCAACTTCGACGTGCTCCCACTCCCAGGGCCAGGTCAGAAGGCAGGAGTGAGGGGTAGACCTGCTGGGAAAGCTGAATGGAAACTGTGGTTCTGAGGCCACCATCCCCCTACCTAAGCATAGGGACCCCCTCCACGGCCCCTGGGGAATTAGGCTAGATTCTCTGCAGGAAAGGAAGCTGTTTTCTTTCTTCAACCCCTTCTCCCCACATACCTCCTGGGCATGTCCGAAGAGCCAGTGGGTGGGGGGCCCTGGGAAACTGTCCATAGCCCTGGCCAGCATCTGTCTCTGCAACAGCAGACGGATGAGCTTGAGGAAGCCTAAGACCAAGATCAATCCAGTAGCCCACAGGACCAGATGGGAGACACTCAAGGAGAACAAGGTAGAAACCATGGTTGGAGTTGCAGCCACCAAGGCTCTGGCCTGCTTCCTCCCATCCTGGGTTCCCTTATACTGCAGACCCTGGAACCCTGCCAGCCCCCACCTCCAGCCACACCCTGTACCCAGCAGCAACTCAGGCTGGGCTGAGCTCCAAAGTGTAGAGACAGCAGCCCCAAAGTCACAAGACAACAGAGAGACAGCCTAGCTGACTCCTCCCAGAACTCGGCTGAAGAGAAACCCAATAGTGCGCTTCAAAGAAACCAGGCAATGGGTCTGCCTCCTTGGTTCTTTGATGGAGAAAACAAAAGGCAATTCTGGGTATAATCATTAGCGTAATAATATCTGCCTTTCCACACAAGCACTTGATATGTCTTAGGAATTTCCTATCCACTATCTTGTTTAACCCAAACAGGGAGGTCATAGCTACTCACTTTTTATACCCATTTTCCACATAATGAAACTGAACCTCAGCTTGCTTATGCTTTCTTACAAGAAAGCTTCCCCTGTCCTCTTCAGTATAGACCTCTGGGAGGGCTTGCATTTGGGCCAGGCTCATAATGCTTTAAGTCTTTATTTGGGAAGCATCTTCAGGGACAAGGTTCTAGCCCCAGAAGAGAGATCTTAGATCAGAAAAAGGTCAACTCCATCCCCCAGATCTTAGTACAAACTTGACACTTAGGAACACAGAATGTTACTTTCAGGGCAATGAGGAGACAGCGTCAAATCTAATCACTCCTAGGTGAATGGAGCAAACCACTTGGGACCAGAGAGGGGCAGGGAATTGTCCAAGATCTCATGGTAAGGAATGGCAGCTCTCAATTCCCCAGGCCTGAGTTCTGTTGAAGAACAAGCTTGGGGACGCCTGGGTGGCTCAGCAGTTGAGCATGTCTTTGGCTCTGGGCATGATCCTGGGATTCCGAGATTCTGGGATCAGCTCCTGCATCAGGCTCCTGCTTCTCCCTCCACCTATGTCTCTGCCTCTCTCTGTCTCTCACGAATGAATAAATAAAATCTTGAAGAAGAAAGAAGAAGAAGAAGAAGAAAAGGAGAAGAAGAAGAAGCAGCTTGTCCCAGGCCCCAGACTTGCCTGGAGAGTCTGCTGTCTCTCCCCCTGTGCTAAATGTCTCAGATGAAATGCTTGCATGCAGAGGGGAAGGCAGTTAGGGAATTAAACAAGGTATGAAGTGACAGCCAGAGACTAGCAACAGTGGCTGGAAAAAAACATTCCTGAGGCTGAACGAAGGGGAAGAAATAGCATTGCTGGAGCCTAGCGGAGATAGCTATTGAAGGAGGCTTCAGCAGGAAAAAGTATGGTCAGAGGTGTGCTCCAGGAAGATCTCCCACTCTGTGCATGTGCAGTGGCTCTGAGCTGGCCTGGGGTAGAAGGGTCCAGAGTCTGGGTTGGCTATCAGGAACAGGAAGTCAGAGGGAAGACTAGCAGGATGGAGAGAGGTCCTACATACCTTGTCCTGCCATAAACATGGTACAGCACTCTTGGCCTTTTTTTTTTTTTTAAGATTTTATTTATTTATTCATGATAGAGAGAGAGAGAGAGGCAGAGACACAGGCAGAGGGAGAAGCAGGCTCTGTGCCGGGAGCCCAATGCGGGACCCGATTCCGGGACTCCAGGATCATGCCCCAGGCCAAAGGCAGTGCTAAACCACTGAGTCACCCAGGGATCCCCCACTCTCCGTCTTTTTATCACATACCCTGTTCTCTACTCCCTGGCTGAAATCTAGCAGGTATCCACACTTCTAGAGCCAACAGGTCACCGTGTGGCCTGAATCAGAGACTGGGCAGTACCAACTCCTGGCCCTACCAGCTACCACTATGATGGAGGCATTATGATTCCTGGAAGCCAAAACGTGTCTCCTTGGAGCTTCCACCCACTGGTCTTAGTTCTCCCCCAAGGGCCTAGAAGAAAACTCTAGCTGTAAAGAACAACTTGGTGAGAACCCCCAATCCAGGAGCATACATATTGAGGAACTGGAGACAATGAGACTCTGCCTGTATCTGCATGCTTCCCAGTAGCCCTCCCTACCTCAATACCCTCCCTCCACCTCAGAAACACCAGCTACAGCCAGTCTTCTAAAACTGCCAACCTAACCTGCAGCTCTTCTCCATTTCTTCACTTTCTCCCCAGCAGCAGCTGAGTGCTTGACTTCTAAAATCTTTCCATTCTGTTGCAAGCCTGCAGACTGAGCTGGTCTCTCCCCTCACTTTGCTTGGCTGAGCCAGAACAGACAAGACACAAACACTCAGGTGGGCCCATGATAGGGCATGTGAATGAAAGAACAGACTACCCTGGGTTGAGAGAACATTGGCAATGTGCACGCACCTCACCGCCCTGCTCCCACCCACTTCATAAACATTCAGGGGAGGCTCTGTGTCAGGCTCCTCTCTGCTTCCCCAGGACCAACACAAAGGACATTTAATAAATACTGTCTGTAGAATGGATGCTGAAGTAATTGGCTGCTATCACAGGGGATGTGGGGAGAAGGTAGAAAAGGTTGCCTGGTCAATGCAAAATATGTGGGAAATGCCCTACTGCTGCCCCTCTGGATGATGCTATTGACACCACTTGTGGATGGATCCCAGCTGCTACTGTTTGGTAGGGAGACCAAAACTTACCACCATCCTCAACCTAACCCCCACCTCAATTTCCCAGGGATGTCAGGCCAGTTGAGGGAGTGGTGAGTATGAAACTCTTGGTAGGGAGAGGCGAGATGAAATTACATTCGGGAAAAGAGTTGTGTCATTCTCCGTCTTGACTGCACATTGGAATCACCTGAGGAGCCTTAGAAAAATCCAATGCTCTCGACACATTGCCATCCTCTATGCTTGTCCACATCTGTCTCTCCTGGTTACATGGCCATCTACACAGAGTTGGAGTGAGGACCCTGAGAGCATGGCAATCCTCTGTGCCCAGTGTAGGTTCAGTACACAGGTCAAGATGGTTTTCATTGCTACACCCAATGCCCAAAGCTAGTGGGGAGAAGCAAGGAAGATGGCTATCTTCCCTGGAATCTGGGACTCCCTGACTTTTGTGATCTGCCCAGCTCCTTCCACCTAGGCTATATTTGCCCATGAGCAATTCCACTCTGCATTGGCTGAGTATTGAGCTGAGCACTGGCTGAGTTAAAAAGAAAACCACAGGACTATAATAGAGCCACTTAAGTTAGGGCCCCATGTCAGTAAACTAAGATTTAATACCTAACTGTAATTTTCAACCCCCTCAGAAATGTAACCTTCAATCAGCCAAACTGGGATTTCCTAGAGGCAACCCCCTCAGAGACCCTTTCCCCCTTAGGAAGGCTACCTTGCCTAAACAACGCATCCCTTGCTCACAATTTTTTTATGCCTTCTCTCTGCCTTAGAAACCTTTCCTTTCCTGCAGCTCAGTTGAGCTCCCCTCTGCTTGCTGGATGGGACACTGACTGATTCACGAATCATTTAATAAAACAAATTAGATCTTCAAATTGGCTCAGTTGAATTTTGTTTATTAACAGTACATTGTTCCTGAAAACATGGGATTTAGAGGAGGGGGGTATGGAGAGTATAAATGGGGAAGGCAGGAGGGTCAGGAAGGAATATAAAGCAGCTGGGCCAAGCAGAAGTTGGTTTCTCTGCAGCCTCTGTCCTGAGCTGAGACTCTAAAGAGGATAGGGGCCTCCTTCCAAGGTGTTCTGATTACCACAAGGGGAGTTTTGCCACAAGGATGGCTAACCAAGGACATAGCATGATGGGAGAGAATGTGTCTCAGAATCCCTGCCCTTCTAGGGACACCGGATCCTAACCCTTCTACCTAGAATGGTGTGATACTTAGGTGCCAAGTAAAATGGTGAGCTGTGTAACTTCTGATGGAAGTTGGTAAGAAATGGGTCCCTGGGAAGGATGGGTACAGTCTTGGCAGATGGAAGAAGAAAGGGAGATAAGGGAACAGAACAGATAAAACCCAGCAGACCTGAGTGATAGTAAGTGAACAAAGACACATCAGTGCTCATGAAGATACACATCAAAGTGGAGATTACCTTATTCTGCAGAAAAGGGGAGAGGAGCCAGGAGTGGCACCATGTTTCTCCCATCAGTCCTCAAATTCATTCATTCATTTATCAACACATATGTATTGAGTATCTACCATAAGCCAGTGTTAGGTTGGATACTTGAAATAAAATGGTAAACAAAACAGACAAGGAGTTCACATTCTAACATTGTTCTGCCAAAAACAGACTTCTCCCTGCATTCCCAGGAGCTTGGGTCCAGAACACCGGCATTCCCCTGCCTGCCAGGTGACCCATTCCCTGAGAAGATCACTGCTATATAAGCCCAGGAAAATTAAGACATTGGGTGGGGAGCCCCAGGAAATGCATTTTTTGGTTTCTAGTCTTGTGGCCCACTAGGTGACCTCAGATGAAACCCTGCTGCTCTCAGCTCCCAGTGGCTCAGTCTGTCCCACATCAGTGGATCAGATGATGTCTAGGGGTCAACAGGGTTGTGGTAAGGGTCCTGAGAACATCAAAATGCTCTATGCTCTCCAGCATACAGACTACAGTACATCTGCTCTGGCAGCATTTTTGTCCTGTCTTACACCCTCTCTACCCACATTTTTATTCCAACCATTCCTGCAATAGCCAACTGCATGCAGGTGTAGCCTGTAGCACGTCACGTTACTTCATGTCTCTTGTTTTCTGTCCTTGGACTTCTCTGCTGCTACAGGTACTATACCTGGTAGGGCCTGAGAGTTGACACCCTTGAGGCAAGTTTTGGCCAATGAAGAACAGGAACTAGTGGATCCTCTCCTCTCCCATGCCCTGGGCAAATGATTGTGAGGTGCATTCTACACAGTTCCCCAGAGGGTCTCCTTAGCTGGACTGAGCTGGTTGCCTCCAGTAGTAACCAGTTCAATAGCACACCTTGGAGCTGCGTTGCCTCCTCCCTTGTTCACTTGTCCCAGGCAGGCCCCTCCTATGTTCTGGGATCAACTACCTGCAAATGAGCCTTTCCCAATAAGCTCTGCACTTTGGGGAAACCCAGCCTAAGACATATGGCTATGTGACTTGTGGTGATACAACTCTGTGTGGGTGGAGGGTGCTGGAGCAACAGTGGTCAGAAGTGAGGGTGGGGTTTACATGTGGATGTTACATGTATGTGCTAATCCCATTTTATTGTACTTATTAGTACAGTAGACCCTGAGTCCAAGGACAGCTCTAACAATCTGGTCCTGAGGAATCGTAAAGCTTAGAAACCCCCTTGTAAATACATGGGGGGAAAAGGTTATATTGACTCCTACAAAGTGAATTTTTGCTCAAGTGTCGTTGAGAGTATACCCTGAAAATAAGGGGAATCAGTGAGCAAATCCGCCTATAATAGCAAATACTGCTCCCACTGAGAGTACATAGTGGAAGTGGGCTACAACATAATATGTATCATGAAGAACAATGTCTAGGGATGAGTTAGCTAAGACAATGCCTGTTAACCCACCTACTGTGAACAGGAAGATAAACCCTAGAGCCCATAGTGTAGTGGGAGATCATTTGATATTTCCTCCATGAAGTGTTGCTAATCAGCTAAATACTTTAACTCCTGTTGGGATAGCAATAATTATAGTAGCAGATATAAAATATGCTCGTGTGTCTACATCCATCCCTACAGTAAATATATGGTGAGCCCATACAATAAAGCCTAGGAACCCAATAGATATCATTGCTCAAACCATTCCTATGTAGCCAAAGGGCTCTTTTTCCCCCGAATAATATGTAACAATATGAGAAATTATTCCAAACCCAGGCAAAATTAAAATATAGACTTCAGGGTGCCTGAAAAATCAAAATAAGTGCTGGTATAGAATGGGGTCTCCCCCTCCAGCAGGATCGAAAAATGTTGTATTCAGGTTTCGGTCCATTAGAAGTATTGTAATTCCAGCAGCTAGTACAGGTAATGACAACAGCAATAAGACTGCTGTGATTAGCACAGATCATACAAATAAAGGGGTTTGATACTGAGACATAGCTGGGGGTTTTATATTAATAACAGTAGTAATAAAGTTGATTGCCCCTAGAATAGAGGAAACTCTGGCTAGATGTAACGAAGATATTGTTAGATCTACTGATGCTCCTGTGTGGGCTAGGTTGCCGGCTAGTGTGCAGTTCATCCTGTTCCTGCATCTGCTTCTACCATAGAGGGTGCTAGCAATAGGAGAAAAGATGGAGGGAGCAGTCAGAAACTTATGTTATTTATTCGGGGGAATGCCATGTCTGGGGTGCCAATTATTAGTGGAACTAGTCAATTTCCGAATCCTCCAATTATAATGGGTATAACCATAAAGAAAATTATTACAAAAGCATGGGCAGTTACGATTACATTATAAATCTAGTCCTCTTCTAATAGGTTACCAGGTTGACCTAGTTCGGCTCGAATTAGGAGGCTTAAGGCAGTGCCTACTATACCGGCTCATGCTCCAAACAGTAAATATAAAGTACCAACGTCTTTGTGGTTAGTAGAAAATAATCCTCGGTTAATGAACATAGGTAAAATGGCTGATAAAAGCATTAGACTGTAAATCTAAAGATAGAGGTTTAAAAAAAATAAATAAATAAAGATAGAGGTTTAAGTCCTCTTTTTGCCAAGTCCGGTGGTGAACTATTCATATTGAATTGCAAATTCAAAGAAGCAGCCTAGACGCTGCCGGGTCTTCTCCCGCCTTTTTTTTTTTTTTTTTTATAAATTAATTTTTTATTGGTGTTCAATTTACCAACATACATAATAACACCCAGCGCTCATCCCATCAAGTGTCCCCCTCAGTGGCCGCCACCCACTCACCCCCACCCCCCGCCCTCCTCCCCTTCCACCACCCCTAGTTCATTTCCGAGAGTTAGGAGTCTTTATGTTCTGTCTCCCTTTCTGATATTTCCCACACATTTCTTCTCCCTTCCCTTATATTAGAAGGTAGATTGAAGCCAGTTGCTAGGGTATTTAGCTGTTAACTAAAATTTCGTGCGGTGGAAGCCCACCAATCTAGTAAGGACTTAGCTTAATTAAAGTGTTTGATTTGCATTCAATTGATGTATGATAGATTCTTGCAGTCCTTAGTGTTGTTAGTCAGGGGTTAAGTGGATAACACTTGCTTAGAGCTTTGAAGGCTCTTGGTCTGATTTAACCTAAACTCCTAGTCCAAGACAGATAGTATGGGTGTTAGTGGGAGTAATATAGTAGAGATGATAATTAGTGGGGGTAAAAGGGTTATCTTTTTTGTACATTCAAATTGTCATTTTATTTTTATATTGTTTGTGGATGGAAACATGGTGAGTGCTGTGCTATATGTGAGTCATATGTAGAAGTATAGGTTGAGTAAGGCGGTGATGGCTATTAGTGTTGGGAGAATAATTATATTGTTTTTTGTTAGTTCTTGAATAATTATTCATTTGGGAATAAAGCCAGATAGTGGAGGAAGTCCTCCTAAAGATAATATTAAAGTTAAGATTATAGAAGTGATTAGGGGGAATTTATTTCATGTATGGGAAAGGGATAGAGTTGTGGTAGATGAGTTTAGTATGAATAGTATAAATGTTGATAGGATTATTAGGATGTATAGGGCTAAGTTTAGGATTATTATTGTAGGGTTGTAAACAATAATTGTGGTTATTCATCCTATGTGAACGATAGAGGAGTATGCTATGATTTTTCGCAGTTGAGTTTGGTTTAGTCCGCCTCAGCCTCCTACTAAGACAGATGTAAGGGCTATTAGTGTTAAGAGATTGATATTAATGGATGGTGAAATCTGATAGAGAACGGATATGGGTGTAATTTTTTGTCATGTTAATAGGATTAAGCCTGATGTGAGGGAAATTCCTTGCGTTACTTCAGGGACTCAGCAGTGGAATGGGGATAGGCCTAGTTTTATTGTTAAGGCAATGGTTATTATAATAGATGCGGCACGGTTTGAGATTTTTGAGATTATTCATTGGCCAGAGTAAAGGTTGATGGTGACTCCTATTATTAATAGCATTGAGGCGGTGGCTTGTGTGAGGAAGCATTTTGTGGATGCCTCTATGGCTCGTGGGTTAAATTTTTTTATGAGAATGGGGATAACAGCTAGTATATTTATCTCAAATCCAATTCAGGTTAATAATCAATGTGAGCTTAATATGACGATTATAGTCCCGGTTATAACGGTTGTTAAGATGGCAATGAGAATAGGGGGCTTTTCCCGGAAACAGCATGAATAAAACAGTCATCCAAGTGGGTCTAAATTAAAAAAAAAAAAAAAAGAGAGAGAATAGGGGGCTTTATTAGTACGGGAAGGATATAAACTAACATTTTCGAGGTATGGGCCCAATAGCTTAATTTAGCTGACCTTACTGTAGAAGATGGTGTAAGTTTGGTAGCATGAAGATCTTTGAATTCTTAGGATTAGGTTCAAAGCCTATTATTCTAGAAATAAGAGGACTTAAACCTCTATTATTTACTCTATCAAAGTAACTATTTTGTCAGACATATTTCTTATGTTTGGGGTGGAATGCTTGCAGTGATAATGGGTAGGGCGGCATGTCATATACATAGGGCTAGGGTTAATGGTAGAAAGCTTTTTCATAAGAGGTGTATTAGTTGGTCGTAGCAGAATCGAGGGTATGATGCTCGGATTCATAGGAAAGAAATGGTTAGGAGGAGTGTTTTAATGATGAAGTTGATGGAGTAGAGCTCTGGTATGAGTGGGTTGTGAAATGCACTGAAAAATAAGATTGTTGTAAGAATATTTATTATAATAATGTTTGCGTACTCTGCTAGAAAAAATAGGGCAAATGGGCCTGCTGCATATTCTACATTAAACCCAGAAACTAGTTCAGATTCCCCTTCGGTTAGGTTGAAGGGGGCTCGGTTTGTTTCTGCTAGGGTAGAGATAAATCATATTATGGCCAGGGGTCAGGCGGGGAAAATTAGTCATATGTGTTCTTGAGTAATGATAAGTGTGGATAGTGTGAAGGATCCATTGATTAGTAACACGGAAAGGAGGATAATTGCTAGTGTGACTTCATATGAAATTGTCTGGGCAACAGCTTGGAAGGCTCTGATTAGGGCGTATTTGGAGTTTGAAGCTCATCCTGATCAAAGAATGGAGTATACGGCGAGGCTTGACATTGCTAGCATAAATAGTACTCCTAGGTTTATATTAATAAGTGGATAAGGTATGGGAAGGGGGATTCATATGGTTAGGGCTAGTGATAGGGGTAGGATGGGTGCCAGGATAAATATAGATATAGAGGATGTGAGGGGTCATAGGGGTTCCTTTGTGAAAAGTTTTACTGCATCGGCGATGGGTTGAAGAAGACCATATGGGCCTACAATATTGGGGCCTTTTCGGAGTTGTATATAGCCTAGGACTTTTCGTTCAACAAGGGTAAGAAAGGCTACGGCGAGAAGAATTGGAACAATTAATGAGATAATATTGATAAAGAACATGATGTTAGGGAGAGGAGTTGAAACTCTGGGGATAAAGGTTTAAGTTTTATGCAATTACCGGGCTCTGCCACCCTAACAAAGCCCTCCTTTCTTGGGCTTATGGGGAGATAAACTGGTTAGATTGAGCTTAATTTCATCTATTAGTTTTAAGGCACTTTTGTAAGATGGGCCTTATTTCTCTTGTCCTTTCGTACTGGGAGAAATTGTTAAATAAATAGAAACTGACCTGGATTACTCTGGTCTGAACTCAGATCACGTAGGACTTTAATCGTTGAACAAACGAACCGTTAATAGCTACTGCACCATTAGGATGTCCTGATCCAACATCAAGGTCGTAAACCCTATTGTCGAAATGGACTCTTGAATAGGATTGTGCTGTTATACCTAGGGTAACTTGTTCCATTGATCAAAAACTATTGGATCAATAAATGATATTATATTTTGACTGGTAAGTCTAAATTTTAATCACTCGGACATTTTTTTATATTCCAAGGTCACCCCAACCTAAATTGTTAACCCATAATAATGGTGAAATGTTATGCCTAGTAGGTAAATATTACCCATGAATTTGGGTTAATTAATAAAAGCTCCATAGGGTCTTCTCGTCTTATTATGTTATTCCCGCCTCTTCACGGGAAGGTCAATTTCACTGATTGGAAGTAAGAGACAAAATAATAATAATAATAATAATAATAATAATAATATGGAAGTAAGAGACAGTCAACCCCTCGTGTAGCCATTCATACAAGTCCTTATTTAGAGAACAAATGATTATTCTACCTTTGCACGGTCAGGATACCGCGGCCGTTGAACAAATGTCACTGGGAAGGCAGTGCCTCCAATACTGGGGATGCTGGAGGTGATGTTTTTGGTAAACAGGCGGGGTTTATGTTTGCCGAGTTCCTTTTACTTCTTTTAATCTTTCCTTGGGTGCATACCTGTGTTGGGTTAACAATAGAATTGATAAGTATTTTATTTTTGGGTTAATTTTATCAGGTTGTTAACTATCAGTGGTTTATCCGTTTCTGATATAAACTTATGCAGGGAGAAATAATTCTTGTTACTCATACTAGCATTATTGCTTCTATATTTAAATAGAATAACCCAGTGACATATTAGGAGTTGATTAAATATGGTTGGAATTAAGTCATGTTGTTTGTTGAGCTTGAACGCGTTCTCAATTGATGGCTGCTTTTAGGCCAACTATGGTGATATTAACATGTACTCTCTAATGAAGGTTGTATCCTTATTCTAAAAAGCTGTACCTTTTTAGATTATATTTTAAATTTACATTAGAATTTTAATTTTTTTAGGTAAATTTAAAGTTGAACTAAAATTCAGTTTATGGGTAACCAGCTATCACCAGGCTTGTTAGGCTTTTCACCGCTACCTATAAATCTTCTCACTATTTTGCTACATAGATGAGTTGATCCTTCTAGATTGTTCATAGGTAGCTCGTCTGGTTTCGGGGGACTTAGCTTAAGTTCTCTTTGTTAAGTTATTTCTGGCTAATTCATTATGCAAAAGGTAAAAGGGGTAATCTTTGCTGTTTTGTACTTTTAAAATGTCTTTCATCATTCCCTTACGGTACTATCTCTATAGCTCCAATTAGAATTTCTATCTCCTATACTTTTATGGTTTAACTGAATGTTTTATTTTGTAGAGTTATGGTACTTTGGTTTAGGGTTAGTTGGGCTAGCTTTTGTTCAAAGTGGTCATGGAGTATGAAATCTTCTGGGTGTAAGCCAGATGCTTTAATTAAGCTACACTTTGGTTAATCCAAGCACACCTTCCGTTATGCTTACCTTGTTACGACTTGTCTCCTCTTGTGTTTTAGTATGGCTAATATGATTATGGGTTTAGTTTTTACTTGAGGAGGGTGATGGGCGGTGTGTGCGTGCTTCATGGCCCTATTCAATTAAGCTCTCTATTCTTAATTAACTACATAATTAACTACTAAATCCTCCTTCAGTTTTTAGTTTCATAAAAACTTTCGTGAGATATTCTTGGAATAGAAAATGTAGTCCATTTCTTTCCATCTCATAAGTTACACCTTGACCTAACTTTTTTATGCGAAATGATTGTGCTTACTATTCTTCCTTTTAAGGGTTTGCTGAAGATGGCGGTATTAGCAAGAGATGGTGAGGTTTACCAGGGTTTATCAATTATAGAACAGGCTCCTCTAGAGGGATATAAAGCACCACCAAGTCCTTTGAGTTTTAAGCTGTTGCTAATAGTTCTCTGGCGAATTATTTTGTTGTAGAATGATTTATGTTTAGGGCTAAGCATAGTGGGGTATTTAATCCCAGTTTGGATCTTAGCTATTGTGTAATCAGAAAATTTTAAAGTCACTTTCGTAGCATATTTTATGGTAACTGTAGCTTTTTACGGCTTAGTTAAGTTTTAACTTTAGCATTGTATTATCTTAAACACGCTTTACGCTGTGGGCCTATTAGTTTGGGTCAATCGTATGACCGCGGTGGCTGGCACGAAATTTACCAGCCCTCTTTAGTGTAGCTTAGTCGAACTTTCGTCCATGGCTTAATTTTTATCACTGCTGTATCCCGTGGGGGTGTGGCTTAGCAAGGTGTTATGAGCTACTTAAGAGTGTGCTTGATACCCGCTCCTTTAGATCATTAGTGATTTTAAGGGCATTCTCACTGGGGCGTGGAGGCTTGCATGTGTAAGCTTACTAAGGACTAATAGGAAGGCTAGGACCAAACCTTTGTGTTTATGGAGTCTTATGACTCATCTTGGCATTTTCAGTGCCTTGCTTTACTAATTAAGCTACATTAACAAATGTTTATGGCATTGTATGCTATATTAGGGAGTGTGTGGGTATGGGTTGTGTAATAAATAGAAGGGGTAAAGTTAAGGAAACCCTATCTATAGATAGACTGTGAGATAGGCATATAAAGTCGTTTTGTTGAATTAACTGGGGTTGTGATGTATAAAATTTAGATGAGGCTTATGGATGTTGCATAGACTTAGTCCTGTTTTGGGGGTTTGGCGGGACATAGATAAGTATATAGTAAATGACATGAGTTTATGGGGAGTAAGGGGGTCTGGATTAATTTAATGTCTCGCGTGTGTGTGTGTACGTGTGTACGTGTACGTGTGTACGTGTATACCTGTATAAAATCTGTATTTCCTGAAACCATTGACTGAATAGCACCTTGAATTGTGCACAGAGCTGATAATGATAATGAATAAGTCCAGCTACAAGTTATCTGACTGCGTCGGGGCGTGACAGGCATGTTCCCTGAGTGCAGATATATATTAGAGTTAGTGCCGTTGCAGTCATAGTTGAGTGATAGCAAGTCCCCCCCACCCCGAAAAATAAAAGATACCAAATGCATAACACCACAGTTATGTGTGATCATGGGCTGATTAGTCATTAGTCCATCGAGATGTCCCATTTGAGAGAATTAGTAGGATTGGAGTGAATGAAAGTATGGCCCTGAAGTAAGAACCAGATGCCAGATATAGTTTCAGTATAGAAACCCCCACATGAATATGGGCCCGGAGCAAGAAGAGGGATATTTCGTGCAAGGATTGATGGTTTCTCAAGGCATGGTGATTAAGCCCTTACTGGACTAAGTGACGTGCAGTCGAACACATCCTGATAGGAAATATGTGCTAGGTGTGGTAGACAATACATGTCTTTATGTAAAGGTATAATAATATGTACTTGCTTATATGCATGGGGCAAAACAGTAATGCATGATATACATAGGGGAGGGGTAAAAAGGAAATTTTGGACATACTGACATAGCACAGTAGAGTTGTTGCAATATATGAATAGAGGAGGGTTTGTTATCAGGGAATAGTTTAAGAAGAATTTCAGCTTTGGGTGCTGATGGTGGAGCTGGTGCTTCTTCCTTGAGTCTTAGGGAGGGTAATTAGTCTCCATTTTTGGCTTACAAGACCAAGGTAATAAATATACTACAAAGACTCTTCATTTTAGGAGATTATTTTCGATGATATTGATAGTTGGTAGCAGGACTAAGAGGATAGTAAAGTATAGAATGGAGGTGATTTGGCCAATAATGATGAAGGGGTGCTCTACTGGTTGCCCTCTGATTCATGTTAATGTGAATAGATCGGCTGTTAGCAATCAGAATAAACATTGACTGAGGGGTCGGAATATTATTCCACGTTGTTTGGATGTGTAAAGTAAGGGGATAATTGCTAGAATTAGGATGGAGAATACTAGGGCGAGAACTCCTCCTAGTTTATTGGGGATGGATCGTAGGATGGCATAGGCGAATAGGAAGTATCACTCAGGCTTAATGTGTGGGGGAGTGTTGAGGGGATTTGCAGGAGTATAATTGTCTGGGTCTCCTAGTAGGTCTGGTGAAAATAAAACTAGTGACATCAGTACTAGAAATAGAAGTAGAGTTCCTAAGATGTCTTTGATTGTGTAATAGGGATGGAATAGAAAAAAGGTTGGGGCAAAAAAGGGGAAAAAATACCCCATTTCCTAAGTTCCAAGAGAAAAAGATATGGGTATTTCTCAATTGCTTTAGAACCCACAGGGGAAAGGTGTGTGCTTGGCATATCAGAGGAAACACTGACATTCTAAAAGGACCTATTTGCTTGTCTCTCCCCCTCCCCTTCACTTCTTCCCTCTTTTTCTCTTCCCTCTTGCTAAAAGATAAACTTTGAGACATATGAAAAATTCTAAGAGTTTATTTGAGCAAAAACTGATTAAAATGGGGCTGCTAACCATCTAGCAGATGGCAAGAATCCCCAAGTATCTGTACAAAATGGAAGACTTGTATAAGTAGGAGGGGACAGGACAAGGAAGATAGGGACAAAGAGTGGGTTGTTTATGGCAAGGTCACTTTCCTTAGGGGACAGTAGGGATATCTCAGGCAGATTACCTCATCAGTGCTGGCCAGTTGATTCCAAATTGACTTGTCTAAGATTCCACTCCTGGGAGAGATTGAAACTGATTTAAGTTAGGCATTAAATCTCAGTTTGGTGATGTTGGCTCAGCACAAATGACTCCATTTTGAGCCTGTTGCCCCTTTTTTTAACACTCTCCCACTAGGGATGATGACTCAGCACTTTCTCTGATTGGCTCCCCCTGGGGGATGGCTAGGCCAGTTGGCAGTGTAAGCTCAGGCAAACAGGATTTCTGTTCACCTCTGGAGGAACCCAGGTGGAAGGGTGTGTTTCCCCATAGGCAATGGTCTCCAGTATGTGGATTCTTACATCCCTCCCTTCGTGCCCTGTTCAACTCTGCCCCACTTGGTATTTCCCAAACATAAACTTCCAATAGTTTCTGCCCTCAAGGGTCTGGCTAGGGAAAGGCCAAACCCTTACCCTGGCATTCAGGCCACTCACCATCTAAGCCATGCTGGCCCCTCTACCTCCTCATCAGACACACAAGCTGGCCAGGAGTTCCCCCATCTAGGGTTTCTGAGTGGCCTGAGGCACATATCCAGCCCTAGGAGAGTTCCTTAGCCTCTCTAGCTCTCTGGTTGCTAATCTGTAGAACAGAGGTTACAATAGTATCTATCTCATTAGATTATTTCTAAATGAGATAAAGTGTATAATACACCCAGCTCCCACATTGAGTGCTCAGTAAATCCAAGCTTTATGTTCTTACAGTTTTTGGATGGATATAACCAATGAAAGGAGAATGGGTGGGACAACCTCTAGGCTTTGTCTTCAGAATGGCTTGTCCCACTGAGATAGATGTGCTTCCAAGTAATCCCAGCTGCCTTGGCTGGTGTTTAGGCCCAGGTAGGTACAAGCCCAGGGAGGCAGCTCAAAAGCTATGGAATGTGGGCAGGGCAGGATCAGGAGGCCTGGCAGCCTGCCACATTCCATTGGGGCACTACCCATAAGAGAAGCCAGGATTCTGCCTCTGGAGTGGCCTGAGGGCCTTTGGTTGAGAATATAGGATCAGGTGCCTAGAATCATTGATTTGGAGTGCACTGGGCAGCCTCTTGGGCTAGGAAGCTGAATTCCAGGTCAATCTCTGCCATGGAATTATTGTGTAATCCTGAGCAAGTAAGTTTCCTCTTAGGTACTCAATCGGTCCATGTGTTCAATGAGAGGGTTGGACAAAGTCCCATCTTCCTCTACAACATCACAACTGAAAGACCCTGACACCTGAAAAAGAAAAGCGAGTTAGCCCCCAAGTCATGGGTGAGTCTGGAGGCAGCTGGGAGAATTCTAGAATTAGAAGAAAGAGCATGGAGGAAAAACCATTTGAGTAAGTAATAAGTGAGAATTTTCAGAACTAATGAAAGACAATCCTTAGAAACAAGAATTTTAATAAATTCTAAGTGGGATAAATGAAGAGGAAATCCACATCTCAACACATCACAGTGAGTCTGAATATAGTATTCTCCATCTTCTGTGCTTTATTGTTGCTTTTGAAAAGAAAGTCTTGGGACGCCTGGGTGGCTCAGTGGTTGAGTACCTGCCTTCCACCCACAGTGTGATCCCGGGGTCCTGGGATCGAGTCCCACATTGGGCTCCCTGCAAGGAACCTGCTTCTCTCTCTGCCTGTCTCTGCCTCTGTGTGTGTGTGTGTGTGTGTGTGTCTCATGAATAAATAAATAAAATATTTTTTTTTAAGAAAAGAAAGTCTTTAGGGGTGCCAGGTGGCTCAGTGGTTAAGCATCTGCCTTCGACTCAGAGCCTGATCCCAGGGTCCTGGGATCGAGTTCCACATGGGGCTATCTGAGGGGAGCCTGTATCTCCCTCTGCCTGTGTCTCTGCCTCTCTCTCTCTCTCTCTCTCTCTCTCATAAATAAAATCTTTTAAAATTAAAAAAAAAGAAAGTCTTTAGTCTAATTTCCTTCCTTCATTGGTTCCACAAAATATAGGAGAAAATAACCATCAACCTAGATTTGAATACCTAGAGAAATTATCTTTCAAGAATGAAGCGGAAATAAAGATATTTTCAGATAAACAAGAAAATATACTTCAAAACTAAGGAAAGTTGATCCCAGACAAAAAAGTCTGAGTTGCAGTAGTGAGTAGAGGAAGTTTACACTTACATGGGTAAAAGTAGATAAATATGGACTGTATAAAACAACAATAGTGTCTCACAGAATGTTTAAAAAAAAAGATATTGCCAAATAAGCTGATAGTAATAACATTAGTGGAGGGGAGGGTAAGAGTAAAGTGTTAAAAGGTCCTTTGATTATTCAGGAGGAGATAAAGTATTAATTTTACTTTAACTTTAAACTGATGTGTTAAGGGTATATGTTAAAATTTCTAGATTACCACTTAGGAATATATTTTGACAAATTCTAAGCATGGTAGAAAATGAAAGGAAAGAAAATGTTCAATCAGTCCAAAAGAAAGCAGAGATAAAGAAATACTAAAAAGGCAGGGAAGGCCATTTTTTATAGAAATAGAAAATAGCACAAAATAAAATGGAAATAAGATGCTAGAACCCCCGTGGGGGAGGGCTGAGGAAGGGGCAGTGTTGCACCTGGCTTAGAGAGGGAGCCTAGGGAAGTCTGCAGATGCTTACTGAGAGCACTTTCCTGCCTTTGGCCCCCTGACCCCCAGGAATCCAGGTGTCCTTCAGAAACACAATGGAAGTAAAAGCAAAGCACTTGTTCATGTAAATGCAGAAAACTAGTGCTCTAAGTATTCTCTACTCCTCCCCCAGACACTTAACACCTATTCCAACTGAGTGTTCCCTGCACATTGAGGCTAAGGTTTAATTTGCATATGCAAAGAAGATGCTCCAGTCAATTTAGTGGGCCTTTCCTTGGGTTTCTCCTGAGCTACAGGACAGTGCTGAGCCAAACATAGGAGCTCATCAAAAATATAAGAGGCTTGGAGGCACCTGGCTGGCTCAGTCATTGGAGCATGCGACTCTTGATCTCAGGGTTGTGAGTTCGAACTCTACCCTGAGTAGAGACTGCTTAAAAATAAAATCTTAAAAAATATATATGAGGCTTGGTATCAGATCCAATGGGGGAAAACTCTTGGACATGCAATGCAGCCCGGAGATAGGAAAAGAGAACAGGAGCTCACTGTTACTGAACTCTTAACTTTCTAGGCCCATTATACAACCAGGCACCTTTGAGCTTTGAGATGGTAAGCATCCCAAAGCTGGAAGTGAGCCAACAGAGCTGGGATCACAGTTGGTGAGGGAGAGGAAGAAGGGCCGAGTCAGTGCCCTCAGAAGCTCCTTCCTCTCCAGCCGGGAGAACAGGGCTCCACTTTAGCGAAGCAGGCCTGTTAGTGGCCCATTCTCTGGCAGGGACAACACACAGACTGTGGCAGGTGCAGCTCAGGGCAAGTGATCAAGTTATCAGGTTCAGGTTGCATGCAGCCCCACCCTCCTGTGGGGCCTGCCCTGTGGCAGCTCAGGTAGTTAGGCAGTGCTTAGGGCTAGGACGGCTTCCAAAAACTCTGCAAGCTTGCTGAGTACCTTTGTCTCCTTGTGTGGTCTCCAGCCCTGCCCTGGGAATGGCTGGCTCCCTTGTCTGTGGTCAACAAACATTGCCTGGCCCTCAGGCCTGCTGAGGAGAAACCCAACAGGTTTAGAAAAAGGGCTGGGCTCAGAGAAAGATCCTGTGGTCAAGTGGGAACAGGGTAGGGTTGTGCCCTGGTGACCTGGGCCAGAGCCATGTCAGGGGAAAAACACTAGGGCCAGAGTCAGAACACTGCAGATGGAGGAGTGAGTAGGGAGGGAAGAATGTGGACAGCGAGGGGCAAGGCTCAACTGAGCATGGCTGGGAAGAGGCAAGGAGCACCGAAGGGTGTTTTTCTTTTAAGGTGGAGACACTTGAGCATTTTTTTTAATGGGGGAGGAAGGATGCTGGAAGAGAAGAAGCTTGAGAATGCAGGGCAGGGGCTAAGAGATGGACCCACGGGCCGAGAAGGCAGGAGGACACGGGTCCTACAGTACAGAATTGGCCACGCCAGGTGGAGAAGGTGCAAAAGAGTGGGTGGGGTGAAGGGGTGACCAAATGGATGCTAGGTCCTTCTCAAGGCAGCAGCCATGTTTCAGGCAGAGGGGAGGCTAGCCCGAGTAGAAAAAATGAAAAGGAAATGGTGGCCACCCAGAGAAGTTCGGGAACAGTCACAAAGGAAGGACACAGAGCAGAGCATGAGCTGGGGCCCAGCATACTGAGGGCAGCTGAAGGAGAATGGAATCTGCCTAGAGTAGGGGTGCAGAGTCTGTGGAGGCTACAGCCCCCACCCCACCACCCAGATAGAAAGCTCAGTCCTGTGGTTAGCACTGATGGGCTCTGAGGACCGACCCACACTACCCTGACTGGCTCCTCTTCAGGAGCCATCCTTCAAGCCTCAACCTGGGAAGCCTTCCCCAGTCCACGGGCACCCAGGCAGAGTGAACCCCTCCCTCCTGAGAGTCCCGCAAGCCTCTCCCAACAATTGCAACTTCTGCGGTAATGCCTGGAGTGCTCAGTTCTTTAGATGTGTTGATTTTCTTTTTCTCTTTTTAAGATTTTATTTATTCATGAGAGACACAGAGAGAGAGAGGCAGAGACACAGTCGGAGGGAGAAGCAGGCTCCCTGTGGGAAGCTGGATGCAGGACTCAATCCCAAGACCCCACGATCACGACCTGAGCCAAAGGCAGACACTCAACCACTGAGCCACCCAGGTGTCCCCTGATTTTATTTTCATTTAACCTCATAACACACCGCCTATCCGCAGGAATTACTGTCCTCATTTTACCTAAGGGAGAACAGAGGCTAAGAGAGATCGGGACAGTTGCCAGAGGTAACTCAGCCAGGACTCTGACTTGTTCATTCTGGCCACAAAGCCCATCCTTTCCACTTTGCAAAGACTCTGCCATGACTCTGCCCTGCTCTGATCTGTGGGCTCTATGAGGAAAAGAATAGGGGCAGCAGAGCCAGCATGGTGCTCAGTAATATTTGTTGAGAAGACCCCAGAAACAGATGGTCTAGCATGATCCTTTCAGACTGATAAGGAAACTGAGGTCAGGTGAGGGAGAGGGACTCACCAGGCTCGCCCAGCAAATCGTTACTCGTGCTAAGTTAGGACACAGATATGCAGACTCTGAGGCCAGAGCTAGGCCCACAGAACCCAGAATTAGATTTGGTTCCTTTTCCTGTGGCCACAATCTCACTTTTAACTAATTATTTGCCCACTAATCCTCTTATATACTAGGTTAGAAACAGACTCCAGAACCTGGGAAGGCTGCCCGCCATACCTCCCTTCTCCTTCTACCCAAGGAAGCCATGCCAGGAAGCAAAGCAGCCACCCTACTCAGGAAATCTGGGCTGGGAGCTGAGCCCACAGGCCAAAGTTTAGGCTGGGGCTCCCCTGGGGACACTAGAGAAGTCACAGTTCAGAAACATCTAAGTAAAGGGGCCCAGACATGATTTAGAAAAGTAGCAACATTGTCAAGACCTTAAGGATATGGAAGAGATAGACAAACACAGAAGGGTGAAAAGTGGAAAGAACATCACAGGTTCAGGGCGGCTGCAATGAAGTTGCCTCGAAGGACATAGTGTTCCCGAGTAAGTGGAGAGGATAGAGTGTACAAGGCTGAGGGAGGCCAGAAATGCTTCTCGAGCAAGGAAAAGAATGGCACTGGGGCCCCCAGGTAGGGAGAACGGAATGAGCAAATGCCACAAGAGGGAACAGAGAAGAAGCTGTTTCAATTACAGCACTGCTCAGTCTAGAAGCTACCAATGGGATCATACCAGTCGCCCTCAGGATGGAAACCAAATTCTTTCCCACTCAGGCCTGGCACAAGTGGATTCCTGCAGGTCACCTGGCATCCCCCCCTCGCCTCCTGCTCCTCACACCTAGGACAAACTCCACAGCTCTGCTCATGCGGTTGCCTCTGCCTGGAATGCTCTCCTAGTTCAAATGTCACTTCCTCCAGGAAGTGACAACTGCAACCTGATTTTCCCCGATCTCTGCCACAAGGTCCCTAGTGCTGAGTCTACCACAGCTCTGTTTACACAGTTTTGTAATTATATAACAGGAGAGGGGACTTAAAAGTCATCTGCAATCTGGGCCAATTGGGCTTAAGAAGAAGGTAGAGCTGTTCTTAGGGGGAAAATGTTCTGGTTGGAGAAGGGCCCTAAGGAGGGCACTTTTGATGAGATGCCCCAGCCAGGCATTAGATGTGAGCTGAGTGGACAAGTTTAAGTGGCTTCGTGAGAAGTTTCCTTCCCGGAGCTCTGCTGTCTCCCCTCCCCTTGCAGTTAGGAAAGGGCTAGGCCTGGGCTTTTGCGATCAGAGTTAAATTCTCGATTTGGGAATTCAAACGCTGAGAACTTTAATTGGAAAAAAAAAAAGCACCCAGGTTTTGAACTTCAAAAGCCTAAGCCCTGTAGGATTGGAGCATCAGCTCTAGAACATAAAAACAGTAGATCTGAAGAAACACGTGATCGGAGCCACTTTCCAGCAGGGGAGACTAGAACTGAGCTGAAGGAAGGCAGCAGGGAGAGAAAAGGCTGGGTGAGGAAGAGACGAGACTCTGGTGAGTCCCTGGGAAACACAAAGGTCCTTGTGTTGTCAGTGTGGGAACTCAGGAGAGAAAAGAAGGAAAGCGGCAAAGCCAAGCGTTGCTTTGGAAAGGTGGCAAAGAGGGGGGTGGCATGGTGCTTCTGGGCTCCTGGCTCTTAGCCCCGCAGCATGGGAGCAAATGAGTGTATTCTGTGCACCCCAGGGTGGGGGGCGGCACGGGGCGACCGGGAGGGAGATGGAGCTGGAGAGGCTTGTGGTTGGGAATAAGGGAAGACCTGGCCACCCTCTCAAGCACATACAGCTCAGGACATGCCCCCAAGATCAAGCACCCCAAGCCCCAGACTCCCCACCACTGCCATGACTCCTAGACCTCGACACGCACCTGGCAGAAAGAAGGAGGAAACCCCGAAGTCACTGGAACATGTTTCTGCTGCCTGGAGGGCGGGCATCGGAAGACGAGCAAGAGTTTAAAAGTAGAGAAGTAAAATTTCATTTCTGGCAGCCCTCCCATTTATGGACTAAGAATCTAGCTGCTGGGTGGCTCTGGCTAGGAAAACAGGACTCATTGGGGCTAAGGAGAGATAGGAGGACTGAGGGTGGAGGGAGAGAGGCCCAGATGACAGCCCGGGGCCAGCAGAAATCCCCTGCGACACCAAGTGCCTGCGAACCTCCACTGGCGTGAGTCTAACTCTCAAATTTGGGTTCCCACTTGTCTAGTCTTTCCTGCAGCTCCCCTCCCGGCCCCAAATCATCAATCTTACCCGCTGCAGACACTAGCCTTACATTGGTGTTGCTTTGTGAGGATGAAGGAGGGGCAAAGGCGTGTGTGGAACCTGAGCAGAAAGAGGACCCCCCCCCACCGCCAGGACATAGAGTGGGTGCAGCCAGCCAGTGGCTGGGGCGGGGGTCTTCTCGAAGGCTCCCTCACTCGCATGCACTCACATGCCACTCCTATGTCACCTGGGATGTCAGCGGAGGCTTTTGACTAGAACACACACACACACACACACACACACACACACACACACACACGGCCTCACACATGTGGCCTGGGCTCCCTCCCAGCATGGCAGCTGAGTTCCACAAGCAGAGAGAGTTTGACAGAAGCTCTATCATCATGTACGGTCTACACTCAGGAATCCGGCTGCATCACTTCCGCCTCATTCTGTTTTTTAAAAACACATCACTGAGGTCATCCCATACTCTAGGAGAGGAGATTAGATGCAACTTTTTGATGGGAAGAATATCACAGAATTGCAGACATGCTTAAAACCACCACAAAAACCAAAAGGTCGGGGATCCCTGGGTGGCGCAGCGGTTTAGCGCCTGCCTTTGGCCCAGGGCACGATCCTGGAGACCCGGGATCGAATCCCACGTCAGGCTCCCGGTGCATGGAGCCTGCTTCTCCCTCTGCCTATGTCTCTGCCTCTCTCTCTCTCTCTCTCTCTCTCTCTCTATCATAAATAAATAAAAATTAAAAAAAAAAAAAAGGTCACCAGGAGAAACACAAGACCCTGGGAATCTCTGAAAATATTGGTTGTGAGGGGGTCAGAAATGGGTCTTAGATTATTCTATTTGATAGCAAAGGGCAGAATGACCTAAGAGGCTAGAGGACTTTAAGGAACCAAGGGCAGGGACACCAGTTTGCCTGAATGACACCCTCAGCAGCAGACAGTACATTCATTCCCTGCCCTCTGCCCTGGGCATTGGACTGTGTGGGTGAATGAGCATCCCAGGACAACTGGAATGGCTCAGGGTTTCAGCTTCCATGGGGCATATGCTTGCTTCAAATCTGATAAACATGCAAAATGCATGATGTTCAAAGGAGCATTGCTACAAGAGAGGGTACAACACTTTCAGACACGAGAATGAGCATCTGGAATTGACTCTGGGACTAACCACAGTCTCACATCTTCTGGACACACCCAGGGGTGGGTGATGGTTCCTCCAGTGATCAAAACTCCCAAACTAAACCAGGCAGTTAAAATCAGCAGAGCTGGATTGCAAAATTAATCCCTCCACAACATGGTTAGTGTCTAATAATAAAACAAACAGACCATATGCAGTGCAAACATGTCTGTGAGTAGGAGAGGACAAGACAAGGGCAGAAAATATGAATCAGGTTCTGCCAAAAGAAAAAAAAAAAAAAAGAAGAAGAAGAAAAAGCCTGGGGCTTGCCAGCCCCCCCCCCTCCGTTGCCTCTGAGGACCCTCCCCAGGGGAGATGCAAAGGATCTTGACAGTGAATCGTTCACCTCCTTCCCTGCCACAAGTGCCGAGTGCCGATGAGGAGAAATTATTTCTGCTTACTCAGTGCTTGCCACTTCACCCAGAAGAGGAAGCCCTAGAACACAATATGTACATGCTACTCCACCTCTCCACTTTGCCCTCTCCCATCTTTAGGCTCACCTTCTCCCTTGTCCTCTCTCCTGATAAGCGACAACAGGCGATGAGTAATGTGGAGGCCAGGAGCTGCACAGAGACTTCATAAAGACTGTGGGCAGGGACACCTGGGTGGCTCAGCTGTTGAGAGCCTGCCTTCCTGCCCAGGACATGATCCTGGAGTCCTGGGATCGAGTCTGACATCGGGCTCCTTGCAGGGAGCCTGCTTCTCTCTCTGCCTGTGTCTCTGCCTCTCTCTCTGTGTGTGTCTCTCATGAATAAATAAATAAAATCTTGAAAGAAATAAATAAAGAAAGAAAGAAAGAAAGAAAGAAAGAAAGAAAGACTGTGGGTGGAATTTCGGGGGGGGGAGTGGTTGGGGAGAAGGAAGAAGGAAATGTGCCTCCAAGTTTACACCAAGGTAGAACTCAAAGATAGGATCTGCCTGTCACCATGGTGGGTGTGGGAGGTGTGGGAAGGAGTTGGGGTGTGGGGGATGTGCCCTTATTGTGCCTGAGGAAGGGGGAGCCTGCCCAGAAGGGACACTGAAGCCAGCTCTTTCTTCATACCACATGGCACAGTTTTCCCAAAACCTCAGAAGAGATTGGAGCAGAGAAACCTAAAGCTACAGACCTGAGCGGGGACGCCATCTGAGGTCAAGTTCATACATTCAACAGACACCCACTAAGGTACTACTGCGTGCTGGACTCAGTGCTGAAGGCTGGGGACACAGCTATCTCAGACATTGCCACTGGGGTGAGTGGAAGAGGAAGACACAGAACAAATTAAGCAGTCAGGTATTTTCAGGGTGGAACCCTGGGAGGGGAAGAATTTGTTCTAGCTGCGGGGCAGAGAGAGGTCACAGGAGCCTTCCCAGGCAGAGGTCACTAGAACTGAGTCTGGAAAGAAAAACAAGCATTCCCTAGCAGAGGAAGTAACAGGGATGACCAAAGCCACAGAGGTGGGGCACCAAAGCCAAGTTAGCAAATCAATTGAACCCACGAAGGGGGTCATTGTAACTTTCGATCTATATATAGCCAATTGGTCAGAAGGTGGGGGACCAGCTGTCAGATTGAGATTGAGATTGCACTAGTTAGAGGATGGGGCACTGACGGAAGAGCCTGGAGAGGCAGGCCAGGCCCAAATCATGCCCAGCTTTGCAGAAGTCGGAGAAATTGGAACTTTACCCTGGAGACCATGGGGAGCTCTGGAAGACTTGAAGGGAAATGAGGCATTGCCAGCAGGGTGCACTCTGGCTATGATGTGAGGATCCGTGCAAGGAGGTGGAAAGGCCTGGAGAGTGGGAGATCAGTGGGGAAGCCTGACAAGAGATGGTGGAGGCTAATACCAGGGCAGGAGCTATTGAGCCCGAATGCAGGATGAGCAGCAGCAAGGCCAGGACAATTGATGAGGCCAGTGGGCAGGATCCAGCCTTGTTCAGTGCCCCAGATTCTAGCCCCAAGCACCTTTTTCCAAGCCCATCTTCAGATGGAAAGATGATGTGATATTGTGATTTATGATAAGAAATATATGTATGACTATGTCCTTTGGTTCCTGGCATAGAGCTCCTTAACACTTCTAGTAAAATCTAAGTAATAGGAGCAATGGGAGCCTCTTTTGTTCTCATCTGTTGTTTGACTCTGGTTTCTGACACAGGGCTCCTGAAACCCTTGTAATTCACTGGATGATAGGAGTGTCTTTTGTTCTAACCAGGCAACTCTGGGCAGATCCTGGATGGCACCTGGATGAGGGCTAATTACCAGAAAAACAAAGCCATAATTGGGAACTTAGAATTTTCAGCCTTGCCTCCTATTCTCTTGAGAAGGGTGGAGGGCTGTAAGTGGAGTTAATTATCCATCACGTCTACAAG
Organism: Vulpes vulpes; assembly: GCF_048418805.1. Taxonomy (NCBI): domain Eukaryota; kingdom Metazoa; phylum Chordata; class Mammalia; order Carnivora; family Canidae; genus Vulpes; species Vulpes vulpes. The sequence continues at coordinate 51,611,806 of NC_132789.1, forward strand.
ATAAAGCCTCCATAAAATTCCAATAGTATTGGGCTCAGAGAGCTTCCAGGGCTCAGAGAGCTTCCAGGTAGGTGAATATATCCATACCAGGAAGACAAAAACTCTTAAGCTCAGAACCCTTTCAGACCTTGCTCTATGTTCCTCTTCACCTGGATGTCATCATATTCTTTTATAATAAATTAATAAACATAATTCAACGGCTTTTCTGAGCTTGTGAGCCAAGTTAGCAAACCAATTGAACCCACGAAGGGGGTCATTGTAACTTTCGATCTATATATAGCCAATTGGTCAGAAGCACAGGTGACAAACTGGACTTGTGACTGGGGTCTGGGGGCAGGGAGACTTACACAACTGAGCCCTTAACCTGTGGGCTATTTCCAGGCAGATAGTGTTAGAATTGGCTAAAATTGTAGGACACCCCACTGGGTGGGAGCTTGATGTGAAGAGAAACCTCTACACATTTGGTGACCAGAAGTGAGGTGCTCTGTGTGAGCAGTGAAGGAGACTGACTGGAAGGAAATGCACAGAAGGGAAGAACCCAGCTTTTCCTGCACAGATAAAAAGCTGACAGTTTGTCCATTTTAGAAGGATTAGGGCCAGCTTCAGAAAGAAAAGAAAGAGAGAGGAAAGCACCATGGAATACGCAGAGCAGTAACAGAATCTGGCAGGGGAGGCAGCGATCTGGGGATATGCGCTCAGCCCTGTGTGATGTTGACTTGGAACAGCAGGATGGCTGGGAGGGAGGAGGATCCTTCCTTGACTTCATTTAACAATACTTTTTTTTTAATAATAAATTTATTTCTTATTGGTGTTCAATTTGCCAACATACAGAATAACACCCAGTGCTCATCCTGTCAAGTGCCCCCCTCAGTGCCCGTCACCCATTCACCCCCCACCCCCCCCTTCCACCACCCCTAGTTCATTTCCCAGAGTTAGGAGTCTTTATGTTCTGTCATTCAACAGGCATTTGTCCTGGGCCTGCTAAAAGAGACGCACTAATCCTCTGGAGACAGCAGACCTGCTTCACAACCCACTTACGAACTTCGTGGCCTCAGGCAAGGGACTTAATTTCTGAACCAGTTTCCCTATCTGGAAAATGGAAATGGTCATCCCTTCTATGCATAATTGATTTAAGGATTAGAAATGATAAGAATAATATTTTTGTATGTTTTTTATTGGAGTTCGATTTACCAAAACATAGTAATAATACCCACTGCTCATCCCATAATAATTTTATGGCACATCGCAGGTATTCAGTAAGTAGCAGTCATTACTATTTGCCTAGAACTCAGGCAGAGGTTCTAGTCATGTAAAGTGAGGCCGAACCCAAACCGGTCCGGGCTTTAGAAAATCCAGTATTTCTGTGCTTCCCTCTGCCGGCCAAAAGGGGCAGACTCCACTGAGAGAATAGTAGGATGCTAATACAGAGTTTTCGGTCTCCCATCCAGAGTAGGAATCCCTTTGCACGGAGCATCCCCTGTGGGAGGACACCAGCCTCAGTGTGGTATCACCTCCAGAGGTGACAGATGCAGTGCAATATATAGACTGCCCAGCACTGTGAAATTGGATACATCCCTTCAACCTCTCTGAGCCTGTTTCCTTGGCTACAAAATGAGGTAATATTCCCTGCCAGGTTTCACAGATTTTCTGTGAACCACAAATAAGGTTATATCCGTAGATGTTCTATAAAACACAAGCTATCCCACAAACATTAATGGTCAACACCTTCTGATGCCCCTTGCCCACCATGCTGGGTGCTGGGGGTCCCAGGAAGATGTAAGAAGCTGACCCTGCCTATGAGGAGCTCCAGTCTGCTGGGAGAGACAGCCATGCTTCAGGCAGGTATCAATACGGTAGGTTGGAGACTGTGCGTGTCTAGACAAGTCAAGGTCAGTTAGTTAGTTCAGCCCTGAAAGGGCAGAGGTTAAAGCCAAATCCAGGATGACCTACAGGTTTCCAACTCTTGCATCTCTTGGCATGATCCTTCTTCCTACTCCTCAAGTCCATCTCCCCCAAAGCAGTGAACAAGGAAATGTAGAAAGAGGTCACCAGAGTCAACTGGCAAAATCACGGCTGCCTCTGAGTATAAACCCAGCTCATACTTGGGTAAGGATCTCAAGACCTTACTGTACTTTGTACTACTCTCTCACTGGAATTCTTGGACCAACTCTCAAGGAAGATACCCTCATATCCAAAGTTTTGTTTTGACTTCACCTCAGTGACCTTGTTAGATCACCCAAGAAATGCATTCTGGATGCCTAAATCTGTAGACACTTTTGAGGTACGGATACTGACAAAGAATCACAGGGGGAAAGTTCCAGACAGACAGACAAGGACAAATTGGCAGGGAAACAGACATATACTCGGCCCTACCTTCTTTTTTTAAGATTTTATGTATGTATTTATTTGAGAGAGAGCATTAGTGGGGGAAGGAGCAGAGGGGGAGTGAAAAGGGGAGGAAAAGAATCTCAAGCAGACTCCAGCACAGAGCCCAATACGGGGCTCAATCTCATGACCCCAAGATCATGATCTGAGCTGAAACCAAGAGTCAGATGTTTAACTGACTGAGCCACCCATATGCCAACATTTTTTTAACTTGGCAATACTTTAGAATTTAACATCAAGAAAAAAATTTTTTTGCCTGATGAGGAAAACTATATAAATGACCATTTTCCAAACTGAGCAACTCAAACTGATTCTTTACAAGATATTAATAAATTTTCCATGAGAAAGGGACTCCATGATAAATTAAATTTGGGAAACTGTGCACAAAAAGAATTTGATTTTGTTTCAAGAGGTCTCAGAGCCTTCAATGTTTAATGCTACTAAAATTTTCAAACAGGATGTGCACTGTAGTATATGCCATGTTTCTCAGTTTATTTGACTAAGGAGCTGTTTACTAAAGGTACACTTATTAACATCTTATGAGACTCAGTTGATTTCGTGAAATGAAATGCTGATATCTGTTGTGATTCCCTTTATGCCTTGGCTTCTAGGGAGCTCAGTGCTAACCATAACACTCATGTGTAATTGCAAGAAGTATGTTGCTTAGATTTGAGACATAATTATCTCCCCCAACAATATTTCAGGACTTCTGTATAAGACATAGATGTTTTTCCATAGCAATATAACACAGATGCTACTGAAGATAATAGAATAATTCCTCTCGCCCCTGATCAGTTTGCGTTTGAATGACTTCAGTTCCTGTAGTTTGCATTTGAATGGTGTCAGTTTATGTCCACTTTTCAATTTGACCTAAGGAAGCACTACTAGGTTTTGAGTGTGCCTAAGTGTTTGAGAAGCCTAAAGTCATTAATATAAAATCTAACATCAAAAAATCGGAAGCCAAGTAACTTGTGCAGAAGGAATACACAGAATACTTGGGGTGGTTTGGTTAGAGTATAATTAGGGGAGGGTGTGCATAAGGTAGATTTTTCTGGTTTTCAGAAATTGTAATTTTTTTGATGTGCTATTTCAATTTTTAGTAGCAAATGTGTATGTAGAGGATCTTATTAAAATTGAGACTTATTTGAATACTTAAAAAAAAGGGGGGGGGGGGTTTAGACCATGTTCACCAACATAAGTCCCTGAATCTTAGGTCTGGCTACTCCCAGGCCTGCAAAAGCTGCACAGCCTGAGACTGAGAAGGCAGCTTCAACTGAGCTTTCCAGCAGGAAGCCTAAAAGCTAAGAATGGGCCCTTAAGGGACTGCCCCCAGGAAATTCCTAGGCTGAACACTTACAGGCCATCTGCTGCCAAAGCTGGGGACAACCAGGATACATGATGACCCCATGATCCATGAGAAATCAGAGTTATCTGGCCATCCTTTGGGACAATGGAAAAGCCTTAGCCCTCAGCGGTTTAGCACCGCCTTCAGCCCAGGATCTCTCCTGGAGACCCGGGATCGAGTCCCACGTCGGGCTCCCTGCATGGAGCCTGGTTCTCCCTCTGCCTATTTCTCTGCCTCTCTCTCTCTCTCTCTCTCTCTGTATGTGTGTGTGTGTCTCATTAATAAATAAATAGAATCTTAAAAATTAATAAAAAAAAAAAAAAGAAAAGCCTTAGCCCATCTCTTGAATGGCTTGAATTGGTAAGAGTTGTCCCAGGATAGCAGCCCCTATAATATCCCTGCTAGATCCTCAACCGCTAACATATTTCTGCTCCCATGGACAGCTGGAGGGACTCTAGAATGTAAGATGGGTTTCACTATTTTATTGGGGAGACCACTAGGGCTTCCAAAGGTGACCTAGAACCAATAAGCCTCAGTGCTCAAAACTTTCCAAAGAAACACAGATCCCAAGAGACCTTCCAAAACCCCTGGACATGGAAGGAGGCACCCCAATCCTTCTTCCTACCCATTTGCTCATTAATTCACTGGGGAAGCTATAAACAATAGTGATTAAGAGGAAAGTATCAGGAATTAGACCTGAGTTCAAATCTAAGCTCACCTTTTTCTGACTATGCGGCCTTTGGTAAGTTGCTTAACCTCTCTGAGTCTCACTTTTCTCATTTAAAAATGTAGAAAATAGGAGGACCTAGGTGGCTCAGTGGTTGAGCCTCTGCCTTTGGCTCAGGTCATGATCCCAGGGTACTAGGATCAAGTCCCACATCAGGCTCCCTGCATGGAGCCTGCTTCTCCCTCTGCCTGTTTCTCTGCCTCTCTGTGTGTGTCTCTCATGAATAAATAAATAAAATGTTTTTTAAAAATGATAAAAATGTAGAAAATAATTGTACTCATCTTGTAGTGTATTGGGAGTATTAAATAAAATTATTTATGGGGTACCTGAATGGCTCAGTCAGTTAAGTATCTATCTTATGCTCAGGTCGTGATCTCAGGGTCTTGGGATTGAGCTCCATGTCAAGCTCCATGTGTGTAAGGCTCCTTGTTCAGTGGGGAGCCTGCTTCTCCCTCTACCCTTCCCCACCCCTGCCTGCTCGTGTGCTAGTGCTCAATCTTTCAAATGAATAAATAAAATCTTTAAATAAATAAATAAATAAATAAATTTGTGTAAAATACATAGCACAGTGCTCTACTATGGTTATTATTCTCAAATATTCACTCCAGGACAAGACTTGTTTGAGTACCATGGATTCAGAGACAAATCGATCTATGTCCTTAAAGAATTCTGAGGCTAATAAAGGAGACAGAGAAGTGATTGGGCAATACTAATACAATCTATCAGTGCCAAGAGTGAGGGAAGCATAGGGCTGAGAGCACAAAGGCAAAACTGCAGCCCTGATAAGTAAAAGAGACATTCAGGTACAAACAATTGAAAAGGGAGAAATAAAGCTGTTACTATGTACAGGTAATATAATTGTCTTCATAAAAGAAACAAAACAAAAAATCCACAAATTATTAGGATTATTAGGTAAGCATGGCAAGGCAACTGGATATAATGTCAATACACAGAGATCATTGCATTTCTATACACCATCAACAAACAAATGCCATAGAAAACAATGTTTTTTTTAAAAAAAGAAAATAATATTTAAGAAAGGGGAACAAAATCATAAAGGACTTAGGCAAAATTATAACTAGAAGTTGTATAAGATCTATATACAAAAAAACCACAATACATTATTGAGAGATACATCCTCCACCAAGTAATTAAATCTAATGTTACCAACAAATACACAAATAGCATTGTGTATCCTGAGATGTGAAACTTAGTGACACAGTAGTCTGGCCAAAAATGGTTAACTTGAGTCTAAGCATGAGGAAACAATCATACAAAAAATTGCTGGCAAAAGTGTACGTCAGCACAATCATTTTAATCTAAATTGAAGGATATTTTTGCAAAACAACTAGCCTATATTTTCAAATATCATGAAAGATAAAATTCACATAGGTCAGTGACAGGCTGAAAACTGTCATTTAAAAAAAAAAGTTGGCTACAAAACACATTGAGAGAGCAATTATTCACCATGATCAAGTGGGATTTATCCCCGGGATGCAAGGCTGGTTAAACACTCATAAAGCAATCAATGTGGTAGATCATATCAACAAGAGAAAAAACAAGAACCATATGATCCTCTCAACAGATGCAGAGAAAGCATTTGACAAAATACAGCACCCATTCCTGATCAAAACTCTTCAGAGTGTAGGGATAGAGGGAACATTCCTCAGCATCTTAAAAGCTATCTATGAAAAGCCCACAGCAAATTTCATTCTCAATGGGGAAACACTAGGAGCCTTTCCCCTAAGATCAGGAACAGGACAGGGATATCCACTCTCACCAATGCTATTCAACATAGTACTGGAAGTCCTAGCCTCAGCAATCAGGCAACATAAAGAAATAAAAGGCATTCAAATTGGCAAAGAAGTCAAACTCTCCCCCTTGCAGATGACATGATACTGTACATAGAAAACCCAAAAGACTCCACCCCAAGATTGCTAGAACTCATAGAGCAATTCGGCAGTGTGGCAGGATACAAAATCAATGCCCAGAAGTCAGTGCTATTTCTATACACTAACAATGAGACTGAAGAAAGAGAAATTAAGGAGTCAATCCCATTTACAATTGCACCCAAAAGCATAAGATACCTAGGATTAAACCTAACCAAAGAGGTAAAGGATACCCTCAAAACTATACCTTAAAAACTACAGAACACTTCTGAAAGAAATTGAGGAAGAAACAAAGAGATGGAAAAATATTCCATGCTCATGAATTGGAAGATTTAATATTGTGAAAATGTCAATGCTACCCAGGGCAATTTACACGTTTAATGCAATCCCTATCAAAATACCATGGGCTTTCTTCACAGAGTTGGAACAAATCATCTTAAGATTTGTGTGGAATCAAAAAAGACCCTGAATAGCCAGGGGAATATTAAAAGAGAAAACCAGAGCTGGGGGCATCACAATGCCAGATTTCAGGTTGTACTACAAAGCTGTGGTCATCAAGACAGTGTGGAACTGGCACAAAAACAGACACATAGATCAATGGAACAGAATAGAGAATCCAGAAATGGATCCTCAACTCTATGGTCAACTAATATTCGACAAAGCAAGAAAGACAATCCACTGGAAAAAAAGACAGTCTCTTCAATAAATGGTGCTGGGAACACTGGACAGCCACATGCAGAAGAATGAAACTAGACCATTCTCTTACACCAGAAACAAAGATATACTCAAAATGGATAAAGATCTAAATGTGAACAAGAATCTATCCAAATCCTAGAAGAGAACACAGGTAACACCCTTTTTGAACTGGGCCACAGCAACTTCTTGCAAGATACATCTATGAAGACAAGAGAAACAAAAGCAAAAATGAATTATTGGGACTTCATCAAGATAAGAAGCTTTTGCACAGCAAAAGAAACAGTCAACAAAACTAAAAGACAACCTACAGAATGGGTGAAGATATTTGAAAAATGACCTATCAGATAAAGGGCTAGTTTCCAAGATCTATAAAGAACTTATTAAACTCAACAGCAAAGAAACAAACAATCCAATCATGAAATGGGCAAAAGACATGAACAGAAATCTCACAGAGGAAGACATAGACATGGCCAACAAGCACATGAGAAAATGCTCTGCATCACTTGCCATCAGGGAAATACAAATCAGAACCACAGTGAGATCCCACCTCACGCCAGTGAGAATGGGGAAAATTAACAAGGCAGGAAACCACAAATGTTGGAGAGGAGAAAGGGGAACCCTCCTGCACTGTTGGTGGGAATGGGAACTGGTGCAACCACTCTGGAAAACTGTGTGGAGGTTCCTCAAAGAGTTAAAAATAGATCTGCCCTACGACCCAGCAATTGCACTGCTGGGGATTTACCCCAAAGATACAGATGCAATGAAACGCTGGGACACCTGCACCCCGATGTTTACAGCAGCAATGTCCACAATAGCCAAACTGTGGAAGGAGCCTTGGTGTCCATCGAAAGATGAATGGATAAAGAAGATGTGGTGAATGTATACAATGGAATATTACTCAGCCACTAGAAACGACAAATACCCACCATTTGCTTCGACGTGGATGGAACTGGAGGGTATTATGCTGAGTGAAATAAGTCAATCGGAGAAGGACAAACATTATATGGTCTCATTCATTTGGGGAATACAAATAATAGTGAAAGGGAATAGAGGGGAAGGGAGAAGAAATGTGTGGGAAATATCAGAAAGGGAGAGAGAACATGGAAGACTCCTAACTCTGGGAAATGAACTAGGGGTGGTGGAAGGGGAGGAGGGCGGGGAGTGGGGGTGACTAGGTGGCGGGCACTGAGGGGGGCACTTGACGGGATGAGCCCTGGGTGTTATTCTGTATGTTGGCAAATTGAACACCAATAAAAAATAAATTTATTATTTTTTAAAAAGGAATATTACTCAGCCATTAGAAATGACAAATACCCACCATTTGCTTTGACATGAATGAAACTGGAGGATATTATGCTGAGTGAAATAAGTCAATCGGAAAAGGACAAATATTATATGATCTCATTCATTTGGGGAATATAAAAAATAGTGAAAGAGAATAAAGGGGAAAGGAGAGAAGATTAGTGGGAAATATCAGTGAGGGAGACAGAACATGAGAGACACCTAACCCTGGGAAACGAACAAGGGGTAGTGGAGAGGAAGGTGGGCAGGGGGTTGGGGTGACTGGGTGTCGGGTACTGAGAGGGGCGCTTGACAGGATGACCCCTGGGTGATATGCTATATGTTGACAAATTGAACTCCAATAAAAAAAAGAGAACAATCAGAATTTTTTAATATGGACTGTATATTCAAGAATAATAATGTACTAGTGTTAATTTTCTAAATGTGATCATTATATTGTGCTCATACAGAAGAATGTCCTTATACTTGAGAGTTATATGTGGAAATATTTGGGAGTAAAAATTCCTAATTTGAATGTAAGCTACTCTCAAGCGGTTCAGAATAAAAGAACATATTAAAACTTATGTAAATATAGAGAGCTAAAGTAAATGTTGCAAGGTTACACAGCTGCTAATTTACTACTCTTGTTGATATTTTATATAACCCTGACATTGTTCCAGAATAAAAAGTTGGAAAAAAAAACCTTATAAGAGCTATTTGTTTTTAAAACAAACTTTTTTTGTAAGATTTTATTTACTTATTCATGAGAGACAGAGAAAGAGGCAGAAGGAGAAGCAGGCTCCATGCAGGGAGCCTGACATGGGACTTGATCCCTGGTCTCCAGGATCAGGCCCTGGGCTGAAGATGGCAGCAGTAAACCACTGAGCCACCTGAGCTGCCCCTATAAGAGCTATTTTAAAGGATCTAGGTAGGGGCAGCCCAAGTGGCTCAGTGGTTTAGCGCCGCCTTCAGTCCAGGACCTGATCCTGGGGACCTGGGATCAAGTCCTACGTTGGGCTCCCATGGAGCCTGCTTCTCCCTCTGTCTGTGTCTCTGCCTCTCTCTCTCTCTGTCTCTCATGAATGAATAAATAAATTTTTTTTTAAAAAAGATCTACGTAATGGAGACAGTATTTACCCATCTTTCTAAATAGGAATACTTTAATATGATTACTATAGATTCAATGGAACCCCAATCAAAATATCACAGGGCTCGTTAAAAATTAAACTTAGGCAGCCCAGCTGTCTCTCATGAATAAATAAATAAAATCTTTAAAAAAAACTAAACTTAATAAGCTGATTGTAAGGGCCAACAATATCCTAGATATTTCCAAGAAGAATAGGGAGGAAGGATGTGTCCTACCAGTTATCAGAACATATTATGTAACAAAAGTAATTAAGACAGTAGGATGTTTATATTAGCCAATATGGTTTAGAATAGACAATCCCAAAGCATACCTATCATATAACATGACAGAAATGAAAAATGTGGAATTGGATCCATATTTCCCCATACATATAAAAAAAATCCACTCAAAATGGACTAAGGACCAAAATGGAAAATGTAAAACTTCAAAGCATTTAATATAAAATGCAGGTTAATATTTTTATAACTTTGACGTAGGAAATCATTTCTTAAACAATTTACAAAAAAAGAGATAGAAAGAAAAAGAATAATAAACTGAACTATGTTAAAATAATTACTTCTGAACATTAAAAGACATTTGAAAGAAAAAGAAGCAATAATTTACAAACTGGGGGAAAATAATTGTAACAGATAACCAACAAAGGATTTATATCAAGAACCTATAAAATGCCTCAAATCATTCAGAGAGGGAAAAACAATAGAAAAAGAACAAAAGTCATGATTGGGCACTTTACAGAAAAGGAAACCATACCTTCAATAAACATATGTTCAATTTCATTCATAATTGGATAAATGAAAATAAAGACTAAATGAAATCCCAATTATTCCCCCTCAATTTACAAAGATTAAGAAGTCTAACAATAACAAATCTTAGAGAGAATGTGAGTCAACCATTCTACTATACATTGAATATATACTAGGAGTGGAAGTGTCGATTGGCACAAACATTTTGAAAAACAATTTAGTATTATCTTAAAAAGTTGGATTGCCATAAACTCTACAACCCAGAAATTCCTCCTCAAGATATGTATGTATAAGTGTGAGTGTATAAAAGGAGACATGCACCAAGAGGTATATATAATAATATTTTTAGCAGTATTGTTTGTAATAGCAAAATAATGGAAACAACTCCAATGTCCATTGACAGGAAAATGGATAAATAAATTGTGATATAGCATTTACATAAAGGAATATGTATAGCAGCAAAATTGAATGAACTATGGTCCATATTAAAATTTGGATGAATCATAGTAACATTTGCATTGAAAGTAAAAAGCAAGTCTCAGACTGCATACAGCATGATACTCTTTTTATAAATTTCAAAAACAACTAAAACTAAAAAAACATGGTGTGTGTATGTGTGTGTGCATACATATAAAGAGAGGGAAAGGTGAGAAGGAGAAAGAGAAAAGAAGGAAAGAGGGAGAGCGGAGTGGGGATCTGTGCAAGGACTAATGATGACAATGTTATGAGCCAAGATTATAGATAAATCAGTTATGTATGACTGATGTCAATTAAGAAAAAGAAGAGGGGGCACCTGGGTGATTCAGTCAGTTAAGCAACCGACTCCATTTCCGCTCAGGTCATAATCTCAGGATTGTGAGATTGAGCCCCGTGTTGAGGTCCATGCTCAGTGGGAAGTCTACTTGAGATTCTCTCTCTCTCTCTCTCAAATAAATAAATAAATAAATCTTTTAAAAAGAAGAAGAGGAAGAAGAAGAGAAAGAGAAACCTAAGCAACCTGGGAGGGATTGGGGAAGGATTTCCAGAATCAAGTACACCTGAAGAACACTTAGGATTTACCCAGGTGAAGGAGGTATAAAAGGACTTTTCAGGAAAAATTAACATGCAAAGTCAACAAATCAGAACGTTTGGGTCTACTGGTTGCTAAAAATATCTGCATGGAATAAAAATATGAGTGGGAACTAGGCTACTGTGAGAAATGAGACTTAAAAACTATGAAGGTTTTAACCCACCTCCAATAGCCTCAACCACAAGGGGTGAGGTAGGACCTAGGAATATGACTGGGTCAGGGTCCTCCATTCCCTAGGTATAAGTTTTTCTCAATCTGTTTGGCCAGCAAGACTTCATCAAAGCAGCTATGACCTGAGGGATCTGAGCAGAGGTAGAATCAGGCACACAATTCCAAATCATCTTTTATCAGAACCCAAGGCCTCTGAGCCATGTGACAAAACATGAGAGACTCCTAACTCTGGGAAATGAGCAAAGGGTAGTGTAAGAGGAGGCGGGCGGGGGGGATGGGGTAACTGGGTGACAGGCACTGAGGAGGGCACTTGACGGGATGAACACTGGGTGTTACACTATATGTTGGCAGATTGAGCTTCAATAAAATAAAAAAAAATTAAAAATTAAAAAAAATAAAAATTAAATTAAATTAACCACACACACAAAAAAAGAGGAGGTTGGAGGGAGACTAACAAATCAGCACCACGGACAGAGGCCTCAGCAATAAATTTCTTGTCAGAGTGCAGGCCAAGCCTGGAAGACCTAGCTGAAATCTTTGGCAGACAAATCCCTGAAGACTCTGACACTTCAGGCTGGAGGAGTCCACTGACTGGAAGATCCAAGATCAAGAAACCATCATCCCTTATCTTTCCTGATATAATGGCTTCATGATTTCTCTTGTCTCCTCCCTGGTCTTTCTGCCTGTAGGCTCACACCACCCTAACCTCCATTTCATCCCCTCAGTGCTACCAGAGTGATATTTCTACATCTTGAATCTGACTATGACTCTAGAAACTTCCTAGCCTGGCATTCAAAGTCCTTTATGATTTCTCCTGCCTATATTTCTGACATGATTAGTCACCCCTGCTCCTACTTTGTTCATGACAAAGCTTTTCCTCCTACTTCTCTGATGACCCCCCCCCCCCCATCCTCCAAGCTCTACATGTTGGAAAATCCTTAAGACTCTGTTCTTGGACATTTTCTCCTTCTATTTCTACTCACCCTATTAGTAATCTTATCCCATCCCATGGCTTTAAACATATCTAACCTAGACCTCTACCATGGACTTCAGATTCATAACTCCAACTAACTACTTGATAGTTCCACTTGGACATCCAATAAACATCTCTAACAAAACACTTCATGCCATTCTCACAAAATGACTCCTCCCACCATCTTCCTCACTGCAGTAATTAGCAACTTTGTCTTCCAGTTTCTCGGGCCTTAAATTCCCCCCCCCCTTTTTCCCCCCATTCATTTCCCATAGCTAATCTATCAACAAATTTAGTCAGTTCTACCTGCAAAATGTGTCCATAAATCAATCATTTCTCCCTACCTCCACCTTGACCCAAATCACCATGACCTCTGTATTATTGTAGTAGCCTCTAAACTGACTCCCTGTTTCTGCCCTTGCCCCTTTCATTCTATTCTGATCATGTTACCTGGAGTGATCCAGTTAAAACATTAAGTGGGAACATACAATTTCTTTTATCAAAATCTTCTAATGGCTCCCTAATTCACTTAAAGTAAAATTTATAGTCTTCTCAACAGCCTACCCAGCCCTGAGTTATCTAGCCTCCTACTGCCTGTCTGATCTCATCTCCTGCTACTCTTGCATGGATAATTCTGCTGTAGCCATAGCAGTATCTTTCACTGTTCCTCAAAGGTGACACACATGCTCCTACCTTACAGCTTTTGCACTTTCTCATCTCTCTGCTTGAATACTTTATCCCCAGATTTTCACATGGCTCATTCTCACTTCTCCCCCAGGTCTCTGTTACTGCTGCATTCTATTGTCTTAGAATCAATAGTGTAAATCTTTCAACTTTGCCTTCAAAAAGTTTTCGGCTATTCCAGGTTCTTTGCATTTCCATGTATATTTTAGAATCAGCTCATCAATTTCTACCAAAAAAAAAAAAAAAAAAAGGCTGCTGGCATTTTGCTTAAGTCTGCACTGAATCTATACTCAATTTGAGGAAAACTGACATAGTAACAGTATTATCTTTCAACCACTGAACATGGTTCATGTCTTAATTTATTTAGGTCTTATTTTGGTTTCAGCAATAATTTGTGGTTTTAGTGTACAGATTTTACACATAACTTGTTAGACTCATTTATAAATATTCCATGTATTGTATTGTTGGATTTTTTAGTTATATTTTCTAATTGTTTGTTCCTAGTATATAAAAATACAATTATCAGGGCACCTGGGTGGCTCAGTCAGTTAGGCAGCTGCCTTCCACTCAGGTCATGATCTTGGAGTCCTGGAATGGAGCCCCAGGCCAGGATCCCTGCTCAGAGGGAAATCTGCATCTCTCTCTCTCTGCTCCTCCCCCTACTTGTGCTCTCTCTCTCTCTCTCTGAAATAAATAAAATCTCTTTTAAAACTACAATTGTGGGATGCATGGGTGACTCAGTAGTTGAGCGTCTGCCATCGGCTCAGGGCGTGATCCTGGAGTCCCAGGATCGAGTCCCACTTTGGACTCCCTGCATGGAGCCTGCTTCTCCCTCTGCCTGTGTCTCTGCCTCTCTCTCTCTCTCTCTCTGTCTTTCATGAATAAATAAATAAATAAATAAATAAATAAATAAATAAATAAATAAAATCTTTTTAAAAACCCTACAACTGTGACCTTTTATCTTGTGACTTTGCTAAAGTAATAATTATCTCTAATAGTTCTTTTGTAGATCCCCTATGATTTCTTATTTATAGGCTATGATCATATCACGTGTATAAAAAAGTTTTACTTTTTTATGTCTAACTATGTTCCTTCCTTGTCTTTTTTTTTCCTCTTTGCTTATAGCACTGACTAGGACCTTAGTACAATATTAAGTAGAAGCAATGAGAGCAGGTATCCTTGACTTCTCCCTAATCTGATAGTAAAAGTATTCCATCTTTCATCATTAACTATATTAGCCATAGGTTTTTCATAGATGCCCTTTATCACATTAAGAAACTTCTCTTCTACTCTTAATTTTCTTTCAGAGTTTTTCTTAAGAACAGTGAATACTTTTTTTTGCATGTATTATGATAATTGTACAGCTTTTCTCTACTTACTGTATAATATGGTAAATTACACTAGTTTATTTAGGTCTGGATTTTCTTCTTTATTATTCTTTGGCAGGGAGAGAGGAAAGAGATTTTAATTATAAATTTCATTTCTTTTATGATAGAAGGCTACTCAGGACATTCCTTTTTTCTTGAGTAAGCCTTGTAGTTTGTACTTTACTTTTTTTAAGATTTATTTATTTGTTTGTTTGTTTGTTTGTTTATTCATAAGAGAGAGAGAGGCAGAGACATAGGCAGATGGAGAAGCAGGCTCCCCGCGAGGAGACCAGTGAGGGATCTGATCTCGGGAATCCAGGATCATGTCCTGAGCCAAAGGCAGACGCTCAACTGCTGAGCCACCCAGGTGTCCCTGTAGTTTGTACTTTTCAAGAAATTCGTTCATTTTATCTAAATTGTCAAACTTATTGACATGAAGTCTTTCAAAATATTACCTTATTATCCTCTCCATATCTAAAAGATGTGTAGCTATGTTCTCTCTTTTCTCTTGACCAGTCTAACTATAGATAGATCTCATTTTATTGATATTTTCAAAGAACCAGCCTTTGGTTTAATTTTTTTCTATTGTTTGTTTTCTATTAAATGATTTCCATTCCTATCTTTATTATTTCTTTTCTTCTATTTATTTTAAATTTAATTTGCCTTTCTTTTCCTAGTATGTTAAGGTAGACATTTATATAATTAACTTCTAACCTTTTTTCTTTTCTAACATAAGAATTTAAATTATAAATTTTCTTCTATATAGTATTAGCCACAACTCTCAAATTTTAGTGCCCTTTGTTCTCTTTTCCTGCCTTCCTTTCAGTAGAGTTTTTGTTTGTTTTATTATTTCATCATATTTCCACCATTAGCCTGTTAGCCACACATCTTTTAATAGTAACTTACCACAATCAAATAATATTATGCTGCTTAATTCATATTGAAAGAAACGTAATAATATGCTTCTGTCTTCTTCCTATCCTTTGTTGTCACACATTTTACTTCTACATATGTTATAAACATCATAATACATTGTTATTTTTGCATTAAACAGTCAATTTAAATTTTTTTAACTAAGAAAAAATTTCTATATTTAACATTCCTGGTGCTCTTTGTTCCTTTGTAAAGGTCCAAATTTTCAGCTGGTATTATTTTACAATTTCTTTTAGCATTTTTATAGTGAAAAACTGTATGAATTCTCTCACTTTTTGTTTGTCTGAAAATGTCTTCACTTCCCTTCACTTGTGTAGAGTATTTTCACTGATGTATAAAAAGATTGGCATCTTTTTTCCTGCTCTTTCTGTTTGTAAAAGAGATTATCTCTTTGTCTTTTAGCTTGCATTGTTCCTAGTGAGAAATCGATGATAATTCTTATCTTTATTCTCCTGTATATATGTCTTATTTTCTGTCTGCCTCAAACATTTTCTCTTTAACTAGGTTTTTAGTAAATTTGTTATGGTGTACCTTGGCGTGGTTATCCTGCTAGAGTTTACTGAATTTCTTGGGTCTATTGTTTATAGCCTTCATATTTTAAAAAAGTTTGGCTCCTATTTCTTCAAATATTTTTTTGCCCCTACACTCCTGAGGCCCTGGTTACATATTTATTATATCACTTGCAGTTTTCCACCAGTAATGAGGCTCTATTCACTTTTTAAAGTCAAGTATTTTTTTTTCTTTCTCTGCTATGGTTTGGATTTTTTTATTGCTGTGTCTTCAAGATCACTGATGTTTTCTTCTTCCTTATCTAATCTAGTTTTTAAGTTATACAATATAATTTAGTTCAGATATTATACTTGTAAACTCTTAAAGTTCCATTTGGCAACTTCCACTTCTTTCCTCATACATTCATGTTTTCACTTAAATCTCTCGATAGATAGATAGATAGATAGATAGATAGATAGATAGATAGATAGAGATATATATATCTTTATAAATGTATATATATTTACATTAGCTACTTCAAAGTCTATGTCTGTTAATTCCATCATCTTTGTTGTTTCTGGGTCTATTTCTATAGATTAATTTCTTTCCTGGTTATAGGTCATACTTTCCTGTGTCCTTTCATTTCTAATCACTTTTATTGAATGTTAGATATTGTGAATGTTCCATTGTGGAAGGTCTGAATTTTGTTTCCTTCCTTTAAAGGATGTTAAAAGAATGTTGAAGTTTTTTGTTGTTGTTGTTTGGACAGGCACTTAAGTTACTTGTGGATCAGTTTTATCCTTTTTTAAGCTTTATTAAAGTAGCCTTAGAGTAGCCCTTACTTTGAGGCTATGTTAGCCTACTACATGATCCTTTTGAGGTCTCTACTGAATGCCCAGGTGCTCAGCAAGTTCTCTCCCCTGTAGCCAGCCAGAATTTGAATGTTTCCCAGCCTGGCTCAGCTATACCTCTCCAGTAGTTATGATCTGCCCATCTTCATGGAGTTTCAGCCTGTGCGTGTACAACTTAGGAATTAGACAAAGAGTCAAGGAAGACTCCTACATAGCTTTCTGGAGCTCTTTTCTGAGTGGCTTCTTCCTCTCAGATATTCTACCCTCACACTCTACTTGAGTTTCCTCCCCCGGGTCTGCCAGAAATTGCCTTCAGTCATAGAGCTAGGGTGATCATTAGACTCTCCTTGTTTGCTTTCTTTCTTTCAGGGAATCATGGTCCTGTGCTAGCATTGTCCAATGTCTGAACAATTGTTTCATATATTTGTCCAGTCTTATAGTTATTTATGCAGGAGAGAAAGTCCTTTACAACTTACTCAATCATATTCAGAAGTGAAAATTTATTTCCCTTAGGTCCATATGCAGGTGTTACTTCAAAAGTTGCAATCACTCCAACGATGCTCCCTGTCCTCTTTTCCTGCTTCATTTTTCCTTTTTTTTTCCATTTTTCCCTTTTAGTACCACCTTGCAACACTATATATATTTACCTGTCTTATTTTTGCATTATTTCCCTTCATTAGACTGTAAGCTCCATGAAGGCAGGGATTTTTGTGTATTCTGTTACCAGTTGTAGCTCAAGCACAAAGACTAGTTTTTATAAGACATTAAGAACTCAACAAATACATAATGGATGGATGGATAGATGAAAAATCACCTCTTTTCAAAAACTTTCCTTAATGACATTTCTACCCTTTCTGCATCTTGTATCATGGTGCTGATACACTTTTATTGTTTACCTATCTGTTTCTCTCTCCCTCTCTTTCTCACTGCGTGTGTCTGTCTCTCTCTTACACACACACACACACACACACACACACACACACACATCAGGAGTTCTTGACTAGCAGGATGTGATTTCGTCTATTTATGAGTTCCCATCTCCCAACACGGGGCTGGTCAGGAGAGAGAATTACCATTTGCGTAAATGGAAATTCTTCCCATCTTAAAAGTGCAGTTTTCAGGACACCAGCAGAGGGCAGCGCAGGGCCACGCATGTCTTTACTGTCTCCCGCCTGCTTCTCTAAGCAGGGTTTGGTCTCAGATGGACCTGGACCTTCAGCCTTAGGCGGAGACACTCGCTCTCGCTGGGAGTTAGTGCTATTCCCCCAAAAGAACCCTGGGGGGTGGGGCAGGAAGCCTCTCCTAGACTGTCCTGTCACATGGCTTTGCTGGCTCAGCATCTCCCATCATTTACTCCTTCATCCATAAACATCCTGCCTCTATTGAGGAAGCATAAACACACACACACATACACACACACACACACACACACACAAAGCGCCCTCCTTTCATGATCCCATCACCTTCTCTCCCAGCCTGTGTGCTATTTAAGTTTCATGGTTCAAATGGGATTTCTCAGAGGTCTGTTTCTTGGTCTCCCTGTTCACTTATTGCACTTAGCAATTCCCTTGAAGCCTGTTAATGCATACCATTTAAATTTAATCCTTACCACAGGCACTGTCAGGAGGTAAGTTTTGTTAGTTCCAATTTATTGATGAGGAAACAGGCTCAGAGAGGAAAAGCAACTTGCCTAAGATCACACAGCTAGTGGGTGGAAAGGGTGAGACCGGACCCCAGCTGTGCTAGTCCAGGCCTCCTGGGGCTACTCGCAGCCCCTTGTTCAGCTCAAGCCCCAGGGATGGGGGGCAGGTGCACTGGAGACCACAATGCAGGTTCTTTCCTCTCAGGATTATTGTTCTCATCCTAAAAATAAACCCAGTCACTCCACACTTGCTGCCCCCCCCCCCCCCAGTATAGACTTCTTTTGTGGCATTTGCCCCCAGGGCCATTTCCTCCTTCCTGGGAACTCTTGCAGGGCTGGGCATGTACTCCAGAGCTTCAGGCAGCAGGCTGCAGGGGCTCCCTCAGAGCAGAATTGCTGGATGGATGGCTAGATGGATAAAGGAACCAAAAAAGAAGGACAAGGACTGAAAACTCTAGGATTTCATCTACTCCTCTAATAATTTAATTCAGCAAATAGTCCCTGAGGTCCTCTCAGCACTGGGTCCTGTTCTGGGGTCTAAGACACAGTTAATAGATGGGGAAACTGAGGCTATTACACAGCCAAGACACCAAAACTGGCAGCAACTCAAAGGAGGCTGTGCCCAGAATAGAAGGAGAATCCCAGCGGGGGCAGCTCTCACCCCTGCCCACAATAATGCTGGGAACCAGTTGCTGTTTCCGGCTGCCTGGGACCCACCAGGAGAGAAACCATTGTTTAGCTTGGAGCTTGGCCTCTTTCCTACCACCCAATCCTTCCCCTTCCCATTGTCCTGAGGCCTCTCATCAGGGTACAGGATGCAGCTGCTAGCAAATCAGCAAAAAGAATAGTGGAAAGGGTTGGGGAAAGCAGATGAGGCCATCCCAGGAGTGGAAAGATACTTACTGGTGGTCCCTTTCCAGATGAGCTGCAGACAAAGACCTCAGGCAGCAGGCTCCCTGGGTGCAGAACTCAGGCTTCAGAGGCAGACAGATCCAGATTCAGGACCCAGCATCTGCCACTGATGTGCTGTGTGTCTCTGAGCAAGACTCTTTTTCTGGGCATTGATTTCCTTCTTAGTTAGAGCAGGGGAAGATGCTTGCCTAGCAAGGATTGGCTTATTGTGGTGAGGACTAACACAAAAAAATCCCTAATAACTATTTATTTTTTATTTATTTATTTATTTATTTATTTATTTATTTATTTATTTATGAGAAAGAGACAGAGAAATAGCATGTGAGGGAGGAAGGGAAGCGGGAGAGGGAGAGGGAGAGGGAGAGAGAGAGAGAGAGAGAGAGAATCTCAAGCAGGTTCCACACCCAGCGTGGGGCTTGATGTTACAACCCTGAGATCATGACTCAAGCCAAAATCAAGAGTCAGAACCTTAACTGACTGAGCCACCCAGGTGCCCCCTTAAGTATTTTTTTAAGGTTTTATTTATTTATTCATGATAAATAGGTAGAGGCGCAGAGACACAGGCAGAGGGAGAAGCAGGCCCCATGCAGGGAGCCTGACATGGGACTCGATCCCGGGTCTCCAGGATCAGGCCCTGGGCTGAAGATGGCACTAAACCACTGAGCCACCAGGGCTGCCCCCCACCCAAGTATTTTTAAATGTTCATTTATCTTCCTTCTCCCCACTTTAACCATAGCAAACCACCAAGAAATGTGATGATGGCAAAGAAGCTTCTTATAGCAGATGGCAGCAGCGCTTTCTATTAAGTAAATGAAGATGTATTGCCAACTGAGTCATCATCAAAATCAAATTTTAAGAATCTGTAATAAGTCACATTTAATAATTAATAATGACCTTAATGGGACAGCTGACATTTATTGAGACATTTATTAACATTTACTATGGACAGGCATATTCTTCACAGCTACTCTGAGCCTCATGGATGTGTAAGCAGTGCAGTTGTACAGAGCCCTCCACTCAGAAAGGTGCTCTGTAACTGGGGTTCAATGCTCTGTGATTAAAATTGAAATTCTTAACAATTTTATCTTTGAATTTGTGTTTTGTAAGTGAAGTCTGGTGTCATAATGGGGCATGCACTGGGGACTTGGAAACAGCTGATTGTCTCTGGTTGTCTCCCCCCAGGCTCTCCCCAGAATGGGTTCTTGGCTGCCTATTTCCTGGCCTCTGGCCCAGGCAGGGGCTTAGATGCAGGCATAGGGAAAATTGGGTTGAGGATGCCTGCCAAGTCGTGAGGCAGGGCCCCATGCCCCTGTGAGTATCCCCATGCCCAAAGGAATGCAACATTAAATAGTGAATAATAAACAAGTTGAGTGAGAAATCACAGAAGAAAGGAAATAAGCTCTTTTCCTGCTTTTTGAACAAGGAGCTCTGCATTTTCATTTGCACTGAGCCCCATAAATTATGTAACTGGTCCTGGGTATATTACCATCACCATTTTGCAAAAACGGAGGCTCAGAGAGGCTCAGTAATGTCCCCAAGATCACATGGCTACCAAGTGACAAAGTTCAGGCATGGACTTAGATCCTAGAGGAGAAGATTCTGAGGTCTTAAAGAGCCAGAACACAGAAAGGGTCTCAAGATTTGGCATTATCACTTATACAAGTTGGGATTTTGATCACAACTTGTATAAGTGATCAAAATGTCATCTTTGCCCACCTTTCTGACAGAGCTACTAAGAGGATTCAGTAAGCATCACCCATCCAGCATGATACTTCACAGCGTATAAAGCGCTTTCATTCCACTCCCTCCTCTGAAAAGTACTGAGCAGAAAGCAGGACCAGGATTATTCTTATTCCCATTTTACAGACAGGAAAGTTGAAGGACCAGAGCTGCAGAGTGCACCATGGACTTCTCGGTGCAGGAACCCTTGCTCTGAGGAGGTTGGCTTAATCCCTGGCTTTGAGAGACCCAGGTATGGGTGAGGAGGCCAGAGAAGTACCAAGAACTCCTGAAAGAAGACACATGGCCAGCAACTTTCAAAGGTCCTCAGAATCCTTTGGGTTGTCTCCCCAACACAGGACAGCTGTTATCCATTGATCAAAAGACACACAGGACAGCTGTTATCCATAGATCATCCCACAGGTGGACAGAGGGACCAAATGACAGATGCAGCAGAAGTATCCCCTTAGCTCTCAGCTCCATTCCTCAAGCCTCCCTACCCATGACTAGTCAGTCCACTGGCTGGTCCTGGGGGAGGGCCCCATCTGCAGAGAGGGTGGGGTCTGACCACCAGAAGTCATTGCAGCTAGGTCATGCATCCTTGGCTCTGCCTTACTTCCCTGGGTTCCTCAGCCCCTGGTTCCCAGGGTGAGGATATGACATCTACAATGCAGGAAGGCCTGTCCAGGGCTATCCTGGGCTATCCATTTCTCTTCCCTGAGGCTTCACATGGCCCCAGAATGTGTTTGTGAAGTGGTTCCTGAAGTCAGGACCCCCTTCCTGTTCATCCTCAGACCTTCCAGGAGGAACTAGAATGGAGCTGTCCAATAAAACATTCAATAGTGATGGAAATGTTCTGTGGTGCCTGACAGCCACTAGCAACATATGGCTACAGAACACAGTGGCCAGTGAGACGAAGGAGCTAATTTAAACTTTTTTTTATTATTAATTTATTAATGAGAGAGAGAGGGAGAGAGAGAGCGGCAGAGAGAGAAGCAGGCTCCATGCAGGGAGCCTCACATGGGACTCGATCTCGGGTCTCCAGGATCAGGCCCTGGGCTGAAGGCAGCGCTAAACCACTGAGCCACCCGGGCTGCCCTAATTTAAACTTTTAATTTCATTTTAATTAAGTTAAATGTCAGAATTGCCATGTGTGGCTAGTGGCTACCATATTGGGCAGTACGGTTCTAGAAACAAAAGGAAGCAGCAAAAAACAATAACTGCACAATAATTGAGGCTTCAAATGCTTTCACAAGCATCTTCTCATTTGTCTCATCTGTGAAACAGATGTCCTTTTTTTAAAATATTTTATTTATTTATTCACGAGAGACACAGAGAGAAAGGCAGAGACACAGGCAGAGAGAGGAGAAGCAGGCTCCATGCAAGGAGCCCGATGTGGGACTTGATCCCAGGTCTCCAGGATCATGTCCTGAGCCAAAGGCAGACGCTCAACCACTGAGCCACCCAGGTGTCCCTGTGAAACAGATGTTAATCCCCATTTTGCAGCGGGGAAAACTAAAGCTCAAAGTAAATAGCTTTTGTGCTGACAGAGCTAGTACTAGAAGCATGATTTCATCCCACATCTCTTGATTCCAAAACTCTGCTAGTACCTCTATTCAACACTGCCTATTTATGTATGCATTGCATATTAATTGGGTCATTGTTACTAGATGCCTAGTCCTGGGCTAGACATAAACAGACAAATAAGAGACAGGCCCAGGCTTTGGGTGGGTATCTCAGATAAAGATAGAATAGTTACAATAAAATGTGGGCATAAAAATGACTTCAAGTGACTTTTTTCCAAGTAGTTCAAAGAACTTTGCTTTATTCTTTTTTTAAAAAGATGTTATTTATTTGAGAAAGAGAGCATGAGCAGGGGGAGGGGCAGAGGAAGAAGCAGACTCCCCACTGAGCAGGGAGCCAGACAAAGGGGCTCAATCCCAGGACCCTGGGATTATGACCTGAGCTGAAGATAGATGCTTAACTGACTGAGACACCCAGGCACTCCAGCACTTTGATTTAAAATCACCTACATTTGATAGTTCTCACATTTTTATTTCAAGCCCCAGCCTCTGTCCAGAACTCCAAACAGACATAGGTATACCTCATTTTATTGTGTTTCATTTTATTGCACTTCACAGATAGTGCATTTTTTTACAAGCTGAAGTTTTGTGGCAACTCTGAGTCAAGCAAGACTACTGGCACAATTTTTCCGACAGCATTTGTTCACTCTGTGTCACATTTTGGTAAGTCTTTAAAAGTATTTCAAACTTTGTCATTATTATATTTGTTATGGCAATCATGATCAGTAGTTACAATCACTGAAAACTCAGATGATGGTTAGCATTTTTTAGCAATAAAGTATTTTTAATTAAAGCGAGATTGGTTTTTAGACATTCTATTACACTTAGGAGCTGATAGTATAGGGTAAACATAACTTTTATATGCACTGGGAAACCAAAAAATTCATGAGTCACTTTATTGAGAAATTTGCTTTATTGTGGTGGTGTGGAACTGAGCCAACAGTATCTCCAAGGCAGGCCTATATACCAAGCAGCTCATTTGAATGTTGAATTGGCTTCTCAAGTTTACCCCCAAACAGCTCTTTCCCTTCTCGGTAAACAGTGATTTCCTTCTTCCATTTGTTCCACATTAAGATTCTGGAGTCATATATTACTCCTTTTTTTTTTCATACCTTTTATGTAATCCATCAGCAAATATTGTTAGCTCTGACTTCAAAAAGCCAGAGTGCTCTTTTCAAAATATGAGCCAGAGCATGATTCCTCTTAAGTTTTTAGAATCAAAAACAAATAGAGACCAGCCTTGAAAATTCCCTGAGCAGACAAAACCAGTTTAATCATACAAACAAAGCTTCATTTAGCTTTAAGTTAGCAAGATTAATTTGATCTGGGTTATTTCTTGCTTATGCCTCTGGAAATCATAAGAAAAATTAAACTGTTTCCCAAGGTTGACATGAGGTAACCACTGGCCAATTCCCAATCACTTAAGGAAATTCTATTATAACCAATCACTGTGAAGAATAGTCGCTGCTTTCCTACTATTTAAACTGCCTTAGGACAACATAACCCTGAGCCTCATTCCATATTTTGGTTTGAGTGCCCCAGTTTGCAAATTGTCTTTTTGGTGTATGCACAGTATACTTTTACTAATTATGACTTCTAGGATCCATTGGTTTTACTTCTGTTATTTTTGATCTTCTGACATCAGAAGGGGGTCCCAAAGAAGACCTCCAGCAATGCCAAAGCTAGTGACCCAACAGGTGCTGGTACCCATAGAGCCCACTGTGCTCAATGCTTTCTCACCAACCCTGGAGCTTGACAGTGAGTCTGTCTTGCATCCAAGCTCCACTCTGTGCTTTGAGCTCTTCAACTTTATTGTACATACCTGTGTTTCATTTGTTGGAGCTTCTTGGTAAGTCACCCTATTGTGTTCAAAGGTGAGGGGGGAAATACATGATTCTCTGTGTTTTAGAACAACTGTTGGAAAATATGGCACCTCGTCGTTAGGACATCTTCAAGAATCGAAAGCAAAGATGTTTTCCACCTGATCTATGGACCACAATCTTGTGCCATTTTGAACAAAGGGTGAACTTTTGGAATCCTTGTGAATCTTTCGCTAAGTCCATCTTAAGAGGGTACCCTTAAAAAGAAATGTTTCCAAACCTCTTAAAGATGGTAGGATGCATTCTTCAATTGATATGTAGAAACTTCTAAAAGACAAAGACTCCAAAAACAACTCTAAAAGGATTCTTTCAGCATGCAAAAAAAAAAATCTTTAGTAAAAACTCTTTTGTAATCTGAACAGATAGCCTTAACTTGGTCCATCTCCCAGAAACACAATTTGGACCCAACTATTCATTTGAGTTCTGTACCTGAAACATGGCTAAAATATTTTAAACAAAAGCAATAAGATCTCTGTTTGTGTTTGTCTGTATGTATTTTGTGATATTTTTCAAACTCCAGATGATACTGCCAAAATTAATATGTAGAGAGTTCTATTTAATTGGCTTAAAGAAAACTAAGCATTTATACAAATCAAGTATACTCTCAGAAATATAGAAACTAATCCAAATGTTTTTCAAGTTCATGTGATTTGAGATAATCTTTGATAAATAAAAGCTGGTTTAATTTGTGGGTTTAACAAAAGCAGGCCTGTCCTCAAAGCTTGTCAACAAGAAAAATAACTTAGGATGATTAGTTGTTTAATGTCTAATCCAAGCATAACTGTTAAAAGCAATTGTTAAGTAAATATAAATAAAAGTTTATACAAAATTAAACTAAATAATGGATATTCATTGAATATGTAAATCATCTGCAAATAAGCATTAAATGCCAGATGTAAGTTTATCTACTTTTGACTTTTTAATTTTTTCAGAGGCAAAAATACTTGGGTTTATTAACCATGTTTTGTGCCACATTTAAAAATTTATTATGAAAAAGAATATACTTCTAGAAATTTATAAAATGTGTTTATAAATTTACTATTCCAACAAATACTAACTTCTTGGTTTTTACTAGGAGTTAAGGATCTTAAGGGCTAAGAATTTTAATTAATATATGTAATAACAACTACTAGAAATAGTAAGAGTTAAAAAAACAACTGTCTATGCAAAGTAGAATGTATTTTTTCAATAAGGAAAGGTATGAAGGACATAGGGTTTTTGGGGTTTGGGTTGTTTTGTTTTATAAGAGAAAAAAGAATGTAATTTTGTCCTAAAGTAAAACCATTATTCCTAATTAAGAAAGGTAAAAGATAAGACAAAACCTGAATAGATAACAGAAAGTTTTATAAGGTGTGTGAAAAAGGAATCTTGAGAAGGTAATTTTGGTCAAGCTGATTAAGATTGAAATGGATTTATCTATGTTTTTAAAAAAGGAGAGTTTTAATATCAAAGGTACACCAATACAAAATTAGAATTTTGTTTTCTCTCTGTTAAAAGGACAAAGGCTTCTTAGATCATTAGTTGGCTCTTAATAAAAAATTATAAAGGTTTTTCTTTACCTTTAATATAACTGGCCTAAAAGAGTCTGTGTTTTGTCTTTATCAATTCTTTGATTATTTAGAAAGAAATTTAAGTCTTATCTATTAAAAAGCTAAGGTTTGTTCTTTTTTTCAACTATATAACTTTCTGTATTTGTTTTTTATTTTTTAATTTTTTTAAATTTTCTTTTTTTAAAAGATTTTATTTATTCATGAGTGACACAGAGAGAGAGAGGCAGAGACATAGGCAGAGGGAGAAGCAGGCTTCCTGCAGGGAACCCAATGTGGGACTTACTCCCAGGACCCTGGGACCACGACCTGAGCCAAAGGCAGATGCTCAACCGCTGAGCCATCCAGGTGCCCCTGTATTTGTTTTTTAAATCTTTCAAATGTCACTTTGGTTTAGTGGATAACTAAGTATTGTTTCACAGTAATCGATGATTGTATTTTATCAAATGTTTTAAGTCTTTTGACATTTTTAACAAACTTCCCCAAATGAAATTCTGAATAAAGTAATAAGAGAAATGTTAATTTATTTAGGATCATTTGAAGTGTTAAATTACATGGGAAGCATTGCCAAATGAGAATTCTAAACTTTCTTTATTCTTATACATGTTAACATAAGTGTTCCAGAGATGGTATGAAATTCCTAAAAATCTATGTCCTGGTATAATGTTATCAGACATGATTTTAAAATCCATGTCACAAAAATAACCAAAGCTAGTTGTCAATTTCATCACTCTCTTTGCATGTTTATGTGAACAGATCTTTCTTTTAAAGTCTTTTGTCACTTATAGACAGTTATTGTTTTACTCTGATGCTTTTGCAAAAGTATTCCTGCAAAAATGTTTCATCTTCAAAGAGATTTATGGAAAAGACCCTGAGAAGTACTCTAAAATTCAGGTTTCTGACTTTTTAAAAATTTTTATTTATTAATGAGAGACACAGAGAGAGAGAGAGAGAGGCAGAGACACAGGCAGAGGGAGAAGCAGGCTCCATGCAGGGAGCCGGATACAGGACTCAGTCCCAGGACCCCAGGATCACGACCGGGGCTGCGCGGTTTCTGACATTTTTAAGATCATAACACAATATAAAATAAGAATTTCTAAAGCTCCAATGGAAAATTGATTGATTCCTAAAGCTGCTAACTCAAGATGAAGCAAAATTAGGATTAATTACATAACACAATATGTACTGATGAGATTATAATTTTTATGATTTCAATTAAAACATTGCTAATTCTTTAATGTTTTATTTTCCACTTTAATGAGCCCTTTTTTTCCTCCTCTCTTTTATGCTATTTATAACTTATAGCAATTTGGTAAAATGTGACAAATGTTAAGACATTTATCTTTTTTCTTCTTACCTGATCCCTCCAGTATTCAGAAACTCTTATTAAATATTCTTATTTTTATGATAAAATATATATTTGCATAACTTCAATAAGAACCTGTTCTCCTTGTAACAGGACACGAGTGAATAAGCCCTTGGCTTGGCTTCCTAGTCTCCGGAGGCTTTGGAAAGTTCAATCTGAGATGCCTTGTGACAAGTTCTAGCAAAGCAGATTTAAAAGAGCCTATATGGTCAATCACTATTCTTGCTGAACTTATAATTTTTTAAGATTTTATTTATTTGAGAGAGAGAGAACATGAGCGGAGGAAGCAGAGGGGTAGTGAGAGGGAGAAGCCGACTCCCTGGTTGATTCCAGGAACCTGAGATCATGACCTGACCAAAGGCTGATACTTAATTGACTGAGTCACCTACCTAGGTGCCTGTATTGCAGCACTTATGTAAATAATCAGGCCCAGTTTATTGAAACTACTTAATTTGTAAACAAACTAGTCTTACTATGGTTATCCTTGATAGAAATGGGAATGATTATAGGGAGAAAAATTATGTTCTAGTCATACATCTTTGGGGTTATCAGATTCTAGTGCTGTTAATTGTTTTGGAAGTTTTGTTTTCTACCTCTGAACTGGACTGGATCTTGAATTCTTCCATTTTCCTCCAATATTTGGCGAACTCTCCAAACAAACATTTTCCATTTTCTCCTACTCTTTTGACTTGGAATGACTATGGAACTAAAACTATGTGTCCACTCAGAAAAATCACCAGAGACATTTACACTGCAAACCAGGAAAATCTGTCTGATATCCATGCTTGCCCTCACTCCACCTAAAGATGCTTCAAATTTGGTATCTAGAAATTTTCTCAACTGGCTGCTCTCCAGACTCAGTATTTATAATTTACTCGAGTAAATTTGAGTAACCTTTGTTTTTCTTTTGTTTCCATAGAAATCTCTCATTAAATTACCTGATTCCTCACATCAATAGAAGCCAAAATAGGTGGAAGTTCACCTGTAACATTGCCTTCTGAAATACAACATCCTAAAGTTCAACCTGTCCTAACTAATCATGATGGTATGTGTTTGCTAATATGTCATGTTGTGCCTATATAAATAAATAACTCAAAAAAATAGAAACCCAACTGCACATTATTTTTAAAAAGTGTAGATTGGCTTAAGTAAAATATGAATTGATTATAACCCATCTGAATTATTTAGTTAGTTAAATCTTCACTCCTGGGAACCTCTGCTCTGGGAAATTTCTCAGTTTGGGTTTTGTTTTCCTTATAGTCAACATACCAGCCTCCCTAGTGTATTGTACATGCTAGAGGGTTTTAAGTGCCTGCCAGCAGCCACTCGCATGCCAAATGGTAGCCTCCAGGATCAGAAAACTGGATGAAATCAGCAATAATCACATAAATGATGAAGGTGGTAACTACATGGCCCTCCAGCCTGATGACTCAACTAGTGGAAACATAGAACGTGTGATTCTTTGGCCTGACTACAACAATGGTGGTAACCCAGAATATTGCTATACTGTTTGGTCATACTCTCAGCATGCTGAAACAATGACCAAGGCAATGGGGGGCTTGGGGGGGGGGGGATGTTATTAAAATAAAGAACAAATGGAGACCAGCCTTGAAAATTCCCTGAGCAGACAAAACCAGTTTAATCATACAAA
Organism: Vulpes vulpes; assembly: GCF_048418805.1. Lineage (NCBI taxonomy): Eukaryota > Metazoa > Chordata > Mammalia > Carnivora > Canidae > Vulpes > Vulpes vulpes. Next base: position 51,640,856 of record NC_132789.1, read on the forward strand.
CAAAGCTTCATTGAGCTTTAAGTTAGCAAGGTTAACTTAATCTGGGTTATTTCTTGCTTGTGCCTCTGGAAATCATAAGCAAAACTTAAGCTGTTTCCAAGATTGATATGAGGCAACCACTGACCAATTCCCTAGCACTTAAGAAAATTCTAATATTTATAACCAATCACTGTGAAGAATAAACAGTCACCACTGGGTGCTTCTTTATAACAAGATACCCCTGAGCCTCAGTCCAAGTTTTGGTTTGAGAGCTCCCAGTTTGCAAACTGTCTTTTTGGTGTATGCATAATACACTTTTACTAATTACGACTTGTAGGATCCATTGGTTTTACTTCTGTTATTTCTGAAATTTTGACATAGCCTTCAGCACCAATGGTTTCACAACATCTTGCCCATGCTCCATAAAGCCCTACAAGATCTGGCCCCTGATGCTTGTTGGCCTTCATTTCCTACCGCTCGCCTCCTTGTTCTTTAGGTCCAGCCACACCAGATCTTCCAGGTCACTTCTTCCTCAAGGCCATTGCACAAGTACCTCCCTCTCTTCCAGGACCTAAGGAAGAAATGTCCCCTTATCAGGAGCCACTCCCTATCCTCTTATCATATTTCAATTTTCCTCATAACATTCATCACCTCCTGACATTTAATATACTTGCCTATCACTGCTCTCCTTCACTAGAGTATAAGCTGCAAAAATGGGGTTGACAGATAAAATATGGCACACCCAGTTAAGTTTGAATTTCAGATTAAAAAAAGAATGAACTTTTCAGTATGAAGATGGCCCCGATGTAATATATACTTTGAATACAAACCTCGGGATATAATTATACGTTGAAAAAAAACCTCGTTGTTGATCTGAAATTCAAGCTTTCCTGGTGTCCTGTATTATTTTTATTTTGTTTTATCTGGCAACCCTAAGGCAGGTGGTTATTTAGCTCATCGCTGTGTCCCCAGGGCCAGAGCTGCTCCTGGCAAGTAGCTCTCAATACATATTTATGGGATGAATGACTGTCTTCAACTAGATCGTTTCTCTGCAACACGCCTAGTCTAGGTGCAGCCGGCGAGCCGGGGGCGCAGCCCAGAGCACAGCCGGGGGTCCAGGCAGGTCGGGCAGCCGCGCGTCTCGCCGGCCGGTAGCCCCGCCCCCGGCGAGAGAAAACTCCGCCCCGCGACTGGCGAGCGGCGGGTCCCAGGGGGCCGCCCTGGGGGCGGGGCCTCCGCAACCGCAGGCGGGACCCCGCCCCCGCCGGAGCCCCGGCCCCTTTAACGCCCCGCCCCCCGCCGCCACTGGCGTCCCTGGTGTGACGTCACCCGGCGGGCGGCCAATGGGAGCGCGGGTTACTGGCAGGCGGCGCCGGCGGCTGCTGCCAAAGGGGAAGTGAGCTGGGGCTGGAGCGATGGCCCGGGTCTGGAGCCCGCGGCCGCCGCCGCCGCCGCCGCCACCGCCAGCGCGTTGGGAGCAGCTGCGGCTGCAGCCGGAGTGGGGGCCGGAGTCGCGGCTGGAGTGGAGGCGGCGCGTGTGAGTTGCCGAGTGTCGCTGGAACACCTCAGACTCCGGGCGGGAGCGCTTCAGGTGGGCTGAGCCGCGGTCGCCCCTCCGCACCCCCCAGACCCGCGGCCGAGACAGCGGGGTGGGGGCTCCCAGGTGCGGCGCTGGCACCTGGCAGGCTGGGCCCTCCGAGCCGGGCTCTGGGCCTCCCTCGCTCTCGGGCCGCCTTGGCGCCCAGGCTGTGTCGGGGTAGTAGCGGCCGCGGCCCCTGCTGCTGCCGCCTCCAGCTGGGGAGCGACTGGCGCCTTCCCCCCGGCTGGCTCTGCACCTCCGCCGCCACTCCCATTCAGGAACAAGTTTCTTTTCGCTCTCTCTTGGGAGTCCTGCCCCGGAAGGGCAAAACACCCATCTGTGAGTCCTTCCCCAGCTCCGGGAGCGCACTTAGAAATATTACCTACTTACCGGGAGGTGAAGGTTGCTCCCTTTTCCACTCCCTTACCTGGGACTCCATGCCCCGAGCCTTACCCGTTTTGATCACCAGCTCCCTGGCCGTCTCTATGTGACTTTCCTCACCCCTCTGAGTTCCACTTTCCTCTGAGCTCCGATCTCTAGCCCCCAGCGGATCGGGTCAGTCCCACCCCTGGGTGGGAGTGACCCAGGGCTCTGGCCCAGATTCCCCACCCTGGAAGGCAGCTCCAAGGCAGCGAGAGAATTGGGCGTTGGGTACGAACCTGGCAGCTCAGCAGTGGGTGCTCCGCTCACCCCACACAAAAAGATGAAGAAGCGCAAAGAGCTCAATGCATTGATCGGCTTGGCTGGGGACAGTCGGAGAAAGAAGCCCAAGAAAGGCTCAGGCCACCGCCTCCTTCGCACTGAGCCTCCTGACTCAGACTCTGAATCCAGCTCGGAGGAAGAAGAGGAATTTGGTTTAGTTGGAAATCGCTCTCGTTTTGTCAAGTGAGTGATGCAGTTGGTGGGATGTGAAAAAGGCATTTCCTTGCACTTAGCAATGGGGACATTTTAAAGGAAGGAGAAGGGTGTTCCTAGGAAGGAAAAGGATGTAGACCTTGGACGGCAAACAGGAAGAAAAGGTGTTAGGGAGATGAGCTCAGGTTCTGAGTGAAGGGTAAGTTAGGGAGATGAGCTCAGGTTCTGAGTGAAGGGTTGTCTCTAAGTGTATGAAGAACTCTGAATTCAGGGTGGAAATCCACAGACTTGGGGAATGTGCCAAGAGCCCAGAGCGACCAAGTTGGGAGTGGCAGAAAAGCCAAGAATAGGTATATGGGAGCAAACAAGCCTTTGGGGCTAGATCTTTTTAAAAAGTGCAGTAGGGACAGGGACTTTAAGACTGTAGATTATTCTTTGCACTCTCAGTGAGTCCGAATCTTGGAGGTGGGGGGATGCGGTGAGGAACTTACAAAGTATGAGCCTCCCAAGTAGGTGGAGGGTGGGAAACAAAAAGAGACAGCTTCTCCCCAGACCACTTTAGGTGGTGAAGCCACTAGGCAAAATCCAAGAGTGAGCTCTGAGGACCTTGGGAATTGGGGCTCAGGGTGGGAAAAGGCTGAAGGGAACCTTGAAAATGCCCTTGGACCCTCTCAGGGAGCACACTGAAGGAAAATAATATTGTGCTGAAGATGTGGAAGCAGGGGCTGGCTAGGCAGAAGGTTGGGGTGCTGAAAGAGTTTAAATCCTTTGAGATTTTGTTTGTTTAGAGTGTCTTTGTCCTTTTATTTTGTTAAAGAAGTTTGGTATTCTAATGAGCTTTGTCAGATTAAGTAGTTAAGGGCAATCTTAGATTTGGGAAAATGAAGGTCTGATGAAATGGAGCAGTTCCACTGGAATAGTTGCCCTGTTGAGGGAGTTTAGACATTGAGTGTTGAAGTTTGGTGTGAAATCTAACCCCTTTCCATGTTTCCTGGCTTCTGAGCCAATAAGCTAGAAGGCACACCAGGTGTCTGCTTAAACCTACAGTTCCTATTTCTTCCATTCTATTTGCGGTAAAACTTACTCAAAGGTTTATGAAGTTTCAGTAGTCTGAAACAGGGTGCCCTGGGAGGGTGGGGGAATGAGAAATAGGTAAATTACAGTGCTGTAATGGACTTTCGCAGAAGCTCTAGTCCTGACACTTTGCTAACCCGAGCTTGTCCCCAAAGACCTGAATCCTTGATGACTTCTGTGGGGTGCAGTGCCCATAAGATCTGTGTTGTGGGAAAAAAAAAATCTGTGTTGTGTATGTGAAGTTCTGAAACCTTTGTGTCCAAAATATGAACTCTTCATAGGTCATGTTATTTAGTCACTTTCAACCTGTTGTTCACAGTTAAGAATGTGTTGCCCAGTGGTTCCTGGTAAATAACTATATGGTGACACGTGTGCTATTTTTAATACAGCTGTACTCGTAATCACTTTTGTACTCCTGGTTGAATTTGTTCTTATGATCAGGGGAGACTATTTACGATGCTGCAAGATCTGTTATCCCCTCTGTGCTTTTGTCATCCTTGCCGCCTGTGTTGTGGCCTGCGTTGGCTTGGTGTGGATGCAAGTTGCCCTGAAGGAAGATCTGGATGCCCTCAAGGAAAAATTTAGAACAAGTAAGTGTTGCCCTTTTCAGAGTGTTATGTTGTTTCTGGGTTCTGGATCCACAAATTGGACCATACTGAGTTAAGAGTTTTGCCCACTCAGATGAAGCAATTATATATTCCTTCCAGCCTTATAACTCTTTCTTAGCTGTCTTGAATGTGGGAACAATTGTTTGTTTGCTTGTTTTTAAACCTACAAATAAAAAATAGTGCTTATGCATCATCAGGACAAACACCATCTGAAATAATGGCTCTCTGGTTGACACTTAAGGTGCAGGAAGAAAGTGCTAAGGTCCAGGAGACTGGAACCTTGGTTAACCTCCACTATTGCCAACCTCCACTTTATACTTAGGAGGTATACTAATACTATACTATACTATACTATACTTTATACTTAATGTCTAAATGGTATTTCTAGAGGGTGGAAATATAAAGTGGCAGTAGCAACACTGGGCTATTTTCTTCCTTCTCACGGGGCCATTTGAGAAAGAATGTGGGAGCATTTGTCAATTTCCTCCTTAAGAAAATCTGTATGGAATGAGCAGTAATAATAGCTAGCATTTATGGAGTGCTTACCATGTACCAGATCACAAATAAATATTTGTCTCATGAATGAGTTTTAAAGTTTGAGACTTACTAAGTTGAAGAGTTTTCTATGTTTTAAATTACAAAGTTGTATTTTGTCATATCCAGGGTACTTTATCTGAACAGTGTGTTTGCATCGTAGCTTCAACCAGATTTGACCTAAGTATCTTCCTTTAGCAATGCAGATCTTTGGTTCTAGGTTTCAAGGGTTAATTTTCTAAGCTAAAGAACCAGTTTCAAGTTAATCACAAATGGCTTAAGCTTAGCAGCATTAGCACATGGGCAAACTGACCACTAAGCTTTCTCAAGGTCATAACAAAACCTGACCCCAGAACTGGAATTAGAGTTATGTTCTTACTTCTCACCTTAAGCCTTCGGAGATCACAACTTCCAAGTGTTCCTTCACCCCAGCTTCCTTTTGCTCTCTGTAGTTATTCAGGTTCTGAACTTGACCTAGGAACAGCTAATCCTTGGTTACTGTGTTAATGATGTTCTTAGGGATGTTGTTGAAAAAAAATGTTGAAATACTAATTTTGGTTTTCTTTTGAATCAAGGGAAGGAATTGGGTAAACCATAATTCTGTGTCTGAATCATCTTGACTTGTATGTTTAATCAATTGGTGGAATCAGAGTACAGTATAATAAAGAAGGAGATTTTGTATTCTAGTTAATCTCCTTTCTTAGTGGTTGTCTATCCCAGTATTGGAAAATGTTTTTAAGGCCAGTGTTTTCTTTGTAAGTGGTAATCATAACTTGGAAATGAGGTTCTAAGAAACAATGCCTAACTGTAGGTAACCACTAAAGATACCCGTCTGTGCCCTCATCTCTCTGTAATTAACTGGGCCTCCTAAGTTTGTGCTGCAGCATGTTTTGATCACATATAGTAGTTATTTATTTACACATCTCAAAACTTTGCTCACTTCTACCCTCCAGGGACTCCTTTCTCTGACTGTTCTGTACCTGTGTTTACAGGACACCCATGTAACTTACACCTTAGCTGAGCTTTTCAGGGAATTTCTTTTCTTAGAAATGTACATTTGAAGTGTATACAGGTAATAGACCTAACAATCAATCAGTCAACAAAATTTTGTTGAACATTTGTTAATACCAATCCCTGGAAATACTATATTCAAGAGATGCCAAGATTTATACCCTGAACTATGAGACCTGCTTTCTACCACTGAGCAACAGTCCCCTGGGACTCTGACTGCATTTGTCAGCCAGCTGAATGAAGCAGATTTGGAAATGTCAGTCTAGCTGCTTTGTTGTCTTTGGTTTGCTGCAATAGAAATGCCAGCCCTGTAATGTCTAAATGGTATTTCTAGAGGGTGGAACCTGGGGCATAGTCTGTCCATTGGCTGAACCATTGTGGACCACTTGCCCAAGAGTTTTTTGTGAAAACCATTATTTTGAGTAAATGAGGTCAGTCTTGTTAAGCTTAAATAGCCTTTCTTTGAATTACATCTTCTTTCCCTTAGACATATTTCAATAAGTTTATTTTTATTTCCTGTTTTTCAAGAGAATAGTGGAAGTCACTGTTTCAAATAAGACCACCTCTGCTGGTCTGGCTTTAATACCTTTTCGAGAAATTTAGAGCTCTTGTTCTTTATTTTGATAAATTTTCAAAGACACTCATCAAAAAAGGAGGCAGGATTCCTGAAATATCTGAAATAGAAAGCAAAGCAGATAGACTTGGTATTTTTTCTTGCAGTCAAGGAACAACTTGGTCCTTACACTGAAGACTGAGTGGCATTGAAACTTAGTTCAGTATTCTTTCCAAAACTGAGTACTTCAGAAGACTGCACAATTATTTTAAGGAAAATTCTGTTCTCAAACCATCTTTCCCTGTCACTCAACAATGGAACACAAGAGTGGAGGAAGAGAATTTGGAAGAGAAGGAAAGAATAAATCAGGCTGTTTCTTTTTTGGTCACACAGGCAGGGTAACAGTTTGGTCATTTACTACAGAACTTAAAAATGGTATTGTGGTAATGAGGGCATTGGGGTGTAAGCATCTGACGGCTGTAGTATACTAGAGAGAGTGTTGGTCCTAGGAGCAGAAGGTTTGACTGTCAAATCCTGGGTTGCTCATTACTAGCAGGAAAATGTGGATAAGTCACTTATTCTTTCTGTGCCTTTATTTTCCCATCCACAAAACCCAAAGACATATTTATGCTACCAGAGCACTTTGGTCATCTCTGTCATACCATCCATCACACTGTGTAGTGGTTCTGTGACGACACCTTGCCGTCCCCCACTGCCCCCACCCCCAAGTGAGAGCTTCAGGGTCTTCTGTGTACACTGGTGCTAAGTGCAGGGCTAGGCACATGATAGGTACCCCAATAACAAGTTGAGTGATTACATAAAAGTTTATTGCAAACTGAAAAGATATTTAAATATAAAATACATTGTTGTTAGCATTGTATGTGTTCTATCTAAAGAGTGTATGCAGAAATCTCTACTTCCTGATCTTAGAGACCAGGAAGAGAGCTAGGTAAGTTCTTTTAAGTATTAATATACTAAATTTTAAATGAGTTGTTTTGAAAGAACGTAAATTAGTAATCGTAAGTTGTTTGCTGTACTTCCTCTCTTGTTTTTTTTTTTTTGTTTTTGTTTTTGTTTTTTAAGATTTTATTTATTTGAGAGAGAGAGAGAGAGACCGAGCATAAGCAGTGGGAAGGAGGCAGATGGAGAAGGGGAAGCGGACACCCTGCTGAGCAGGGAGCCTGACTCAGTACTCGATCCCAGGACCCCAGGATCATGACCTGAGCCAAAGGCAGACACTTAACTGTCTGAGCCACCTAAGTGCCCTTACTTGTCCCATTTATAAGTAGCCAAAGTGCCTTGACACAGGCTACTCTCTCCTAAAAAGCCCCAAATAAGATAATGAAAATGATCCTCCCTTGGTTCACACAATCCTAAGTATCCAGAAGGTTTTCAGGGCTTGTAAGCTTTATATGTTTGTTAGTTAATAACTGTAACCCAGGTTATTTATGTATTCGTCTTATTTCCTCTTCGACGTCTACTTTCTACTTCTTTCATATAGACTGTAGGACAGAGACCCCCCCCCCTACACACACACATACACAACCACCTGAGAATGGCAGACATGTGTGGGATAGGTTTTACTTTACAACCTCACTGAAAATGTAAAAGAAAATCATCGAAATGCTGTATTAATTTAGACTGACATAATGTTCTTACTGTTTGAGATGGATGTATTCCTGTAAACTGATGAAAATCAAATGTTAAAGTAAAAGCACTGAGGGAAATCTTTCATTTATAAAGAGATCCTTTCACACTTATTTTATTTATTTATTTTTAAGATTTTATTTATTCATTCATGAGAGACACAGAGAGAGAGAGAGGCAGAGACATAGGCAGAGAGAAGTAGGCTCCCTGCTGGGAGCCTGACCTGGGACTCGATCCCAGGACTCCAGGATCACGCCCTGGGCCGAAGGCAGGCGCTAAACCACTGAGCTACACAGGGATCCCTCGCACATATTTTATATCTCATTTAAAAAAAAAATTTCTGAATTTTGAGAGAGTGGGCTTGTTTGTAGTAGGGGTACCACCGCCTCCACCCTACTCTTTGATTTTTGTGGGGATTTTTTGTTGTTGAGTTTGATTGAATTTTCTTTGTTTAACTTAATAGGACAACATTAACTCCATTTCATACCCTACAATTATTTCCCTGGAGAAGCATTAGACTGCTGACACTGTGTTGGAAATACATGACAAAAGATCTGGTCCCCATCCTTAAGCAACTGTCTCTCACTTAATCTGGTAGAGGAGACAGATGAGTAAATAGTTAAAGGACAGTGTATTAAGTGCTTGGTAGAGTTTGGAGTGGTGAAGTGGTGGGGGTCCAAGCTGGGAGCCCAACTATTTGTGGTGAGTCTTGAACTAACTAGGCTAACATAACAGAAATGGAGAAGAGGCAAGCCAAGGGCATCAGGGCAGAAAGAATAGTGTGTACAGAGTCACTGAGGCTTAAAGAGATTGGTGTGTCTGGAAACTCCACTTGTCTAGAAAATAGATTGAAGAGGAAGATTATGAGAAATGCGGTTGAGAGGTAAGCAAAGGCCAGATTTACTCAGTCAGTGATACTTACCAAGTGCCTATAATGCGCCAGGTGTATTCCAAGTGCTGACCCCACAGAGAGGAACAAAAAAAGTCATAGCACTTCAATTTTAGTAAATTGTTTCATATCTGCCCTGTATGCCAGGTTTTTTTTTATTTTAAACAAAGTATATAATAACTAATTAGACAATCTGTGGCTTTAAAGAAAAATTATTTGTGGGTTTTATTCTGGAGGACCAAGCATGATCAATATTTTATTTTTCATGAAAAGGAAAAATACTCTTTAAAGACGGAAGAGAAAGCATTCTTTCAGGCCTCTGCCTTCAGGTTGGCAAATCTCTAAACCAGTCAGGAGATAGTTTCCCAAAGGAAAAGCCAAATATCACCTTATACTTCACCTGACATGTTCCTTTATCTTCTATTTCACTTTAAGCTTTTGAGTTCATTTAAGACTTAGGAAAACACCATTTGCTGCTTATGAAAAATTTAAAATCATAGTCCACATAATAGCACTTGAAAGGTGGTTAAGAACTCATCTTGCATATGACCAGTTTGAGATAGGAAAAAAAGTATATTTAAGCATTTAGAGAGAGAACTTTTGATGTCACCTTGAGCATTAATGGAGTGAAGTTTATAAATCTTCACTGACTAATCAAAAAGCTCCTTAATTGCTCTGGTTATTACTTAGTATTTATTTATCACATGTTGTATGCCTACTGAGCCCTTTTAGTACTTTACAACCATTCTTTCACTTAATTCTAAAAATCCTGTAAAGTATATTTTATCTCTATTACAGAAGAGGAAACAGATCTCAAAGAATTTGAGTAATTTACTCAGGATCACAGTAACTTACAGAGTTGAGATACAAGTTCACTTCTTTCTGCTAATACTTATCATTTTTAGCCATCTGACTTTTAAAAGTTATACTGCCAGTAGTGAAATAGCCCCAGTAAAAATGGTGCTTTAATATTAAAAATGTACATTTACATAAACCATGTAGCTGGTAGATAGGAATTCAGCCGTCCTACCAGGATCACTTCTATTAATCTGTCTTCCTTCATACTGTAAGATAATTTTTTCATCTTGGAGTCAAGATGGCTGTTATCATTCTTGTTTTTGCTTTTAGTGGAATCTAATCAGAAAAGCTCATTCCAAGAAATTCCCAAACTTAATGAAGAACTACTCAGCAATCAAAAGCAAGTTGAGAAGATTGAATCTGGGGAGCTGGGCCTGAACAAAGTCTGGATCAACATCACAGAAATGAATAAGCAGGTAGCATATGTGTGATTTTATTTCTGTGTAAGCTGTGAATGTTTAGTTTTGTTTGTTTAGTATGCATTTGTAGGTATAGAGCACTCACTTCTGATTGTTTTACTTTTTGAAATCATGTTTTGCATACTGTGATCCCAGCACATTAAGGTCAGGTAAAATGGGTAATAGTTGTGCATTTACCAGATATATAAGATGTTAGCCCTTTCTGCAAAGAAACGATCTTATCAAGTAGAGTAGTTTGGAAGGAGTTGGAAATTCTTGAGTCACCTTTTCCTTAGGAGCAGTGTAGGATAAAATAAAGAGAAAGAGTGTCATTCTAACCTCGAGGAAAAATGGGTAGTCTCTTTGTATTAGATAATGAGAGCTTACTTGTTTAATAGAGTTCACAAACTTACAGCCTTGGGTATAATGCTATACACTGGAGTAACACAAATCTGTAAACCATCCATAGCTAATGATAGTTATTCTAGAGTACCACAGCAGGAGGAGCAGAGTTGGTTAAATACCTTGGCCAGGCAAGCAAGCCTAGAGCAAAAACTTGTCCAGTCCCCAAATTGGCCAGATCTCAGTAGGCATTGATTCCAAAAGAGGGATTCTCCCAGAGGGAAAGGGCTAATGCAAAGGAGATTGATCAAGCATCTCCTGTGTAAAAGGTGCCAGAGTTGCCATGAGGTACTGTAGCCGCTGTTCTCGGTTTTTGCAGTTTAGTTAAAAAAGATGTGTGTTGGGGGCAGCCCAGGTGGCTCAGTGGTTTAGCACCACCTTCAGCCCGGGGCCTGATCCTGGAGACCCAGGATCGAGTCCCACATCAGGCTCTCTGCATGGAACCCTGCTTCTCCCTCTGCCTGTGTCTCTGCCTCTCTCTCTCTCTCTCTGTGTGTGTCTCTCATGAATAAATAAATAAAATCTTAAAAAAAAAAAAAAAAAGATATGTGTTGGCAAGAAAACTCGAGTACAGAAAGAATGGTACAGCTGCAGAGTGCTTAAAAATAGATGCACCATCTTCATTGGGGCTAAGAAGATATTCTTTTCAGAATGGAGTGCCAAAGTTCAGAATCAGCCATTGGCAGGGAGCACTGTGCTCTAATAAAGTGCTTACCCACATTTCTGAAGCTATTGCCTGCTTTCAGCAGCAGTGTGGGAGTGGGGCAGGTCAGCACTTAAGTCCAGGGGTCAGTGGTGTGCAACAGTGGCATGCAACAATGGCTTTCAGATTTTGCCGGCAACCCACAAAAAGAAATGTTTTATGTCATTACCCACTAAACACATACCTACATACATACATGTATAACTGAAATAAAAGTTTCTGAAAACAGTAACTTACCCTTAGTATGCCTTATGATATCTTCTATTAAGTTCTATTTCCCAAAAAAAAAAAAAAAAAAAAGTTCTATTTCCCTTTAAAGTTACTCAAAGAATAACTGACAGGTTGTAGCACTCAGTATCTGCTCATTATCACTTATCTTTGAACTCCAAGTAATTAGAGAAAAGCGAGTAGTCACTCCCTTTTTATAAAAAGAATAGGATAAATTGTGGACTTGCTTTTATTGACAGCAAATTAGCAGTTTGGTCAGAGATTATATTAAGTGAAAACAGACCACAGTGAAGCACTGAGAAGTAATTCATTAGCATAACCTCACTGGGGCAAGCCGTGGATTCCATTGAGTCTGTCATGGAGAATGCTGTTCTGACGCAAGGATGAAATCTTTCAAGATGAAGAGTCAATGTCAGCTCTGTCTCATCTTGTTCATGTAAATCAGCATTGTGGAAAGAATCAAACGGGGAAATTGGTACTCGGTGTGAGAGGTACACACAGGTTTTCAAGTCTTTGCTACATATTTTGGCTTTTGAGTTCTTATTAACCAGGAATCTAACAACAAAGGAATCATTTTGTTCTTGGCCTGGCTCTTTTAGTGCAAGAAGTACATGGGAAAGCAGGTATACAAGAAAAGTTTACTCTAGTTCCAGGACTTCTTATATATATAACAGGGAGACATTGAACTGAAACTCTTACCATTTTAGTCTCCGTAGATCTTCACAGATGAGGGGACTGACTGCTGAGACCAGCCTGAAGCAGAGGAATTCTCTGCTAGTGTGGGCACAGGAGGGTGGTGGTAGTGAAGTAAACTTTATATTGGTCCAAGGGGAGCTCATCACTCTGAGTGATTTTCTGAAATTAATGTCTGTGTATATCTGATGGTCTGTTCAAGGAAAAGGGATATGTCCTAAATTAGAATAGCTATAAAAATAAAATTGGTATTTAACTATGTTACTATGTCTAAGGGTAACTGTCAGCTAAGATGGCTTTTATTGGCAAATTATGTTTAATTTTTTTTTGACAATGGATTGGCAAATTATGTTTTAAAGAGTAATTCAAAAGTGACTTAAACAAACAAAAAAAAAAGTGACTTAAACAGGGATGCCTGGGTGGCTCAGTGGTTGAGTGTCTGCCTTTGGCTCAGGGCATGATCCCGGATTCCCCGGATCGAGATTCACATCGGGCTTCCCGCAAGGAGCCTGCTTCTTCCTCTGCCTATGTCTCTGCCTCTCTCTCTCTCTCTGTCTGTCTCTTGTGAATAAATAAATAAAATCTTTTTTTTTTTTTTTTTAAGTGGCTTAGGGCAGCCCGGGTGGCTCAGCAGTTTAGCACCGCCTTCAGCCAAGGGCCTGATCCTGGAGACCTGAGATCAAATCCCATGTCGGGCTCCCTGTATGGAGCCTGCTTCTCCCTCTGCCTGTCTCTCTCTCTCTCTCTCTCTCTCTCTCTCTCTCTGTCTCTCATGAATAAATTTTAAAAATCTTAAAAAAAAAAGTGGCTTAAACAATAAGAAAATGGATTATATCACTTAATGAGAACTTCCTTATCCCAATGTAAAGTTGAAATTAATGCCACCTAGGGGGGGAAGCCATTAGTTAGAAATAAGTTAAAATCCAATTTTGCATTGAAAACCTTTAATAGCTAAAATTTCACTTTTCTGTTTTATTCATGAAACCTCTGATTTCATACCTGTAGCCATTCTCAACCACTATAGGGAGTCTCTTCTCCCTTCTTTGAAGACTGTAACTCAACAGTTGTTTAATGAGCTACTTGTATGGGCCTTGGATTCAAAGCCAAAAATGATAATTCCTGCCCCCAAGGCTCTTACAGCCAAATAGAGGAGACAGAAAAGTAAACAATTGTAAAATAGCTTGATGAGCAATAAGAGTCAGGTCCAGATGAGTGCTATGGGGCATTTTTAAGGATGTTTTTAACCAGAGGTCAGACAAGCTCACATATCTTGAGCTGAGTCCTGACCGGCACATAGTGTTGGCCAGGTGAATTCTGCAGAAAGAGAGAAGTGCATCATCGTTAAAGCATCAATAGAATTGATCCTCATTTGCAGATTCCATATTTGTGAATTTGCCTATTTGCTAAAATTTGTCTGCAACCCCCAAATCTATATCTGTGGTGCTTTCATAGTCATTCACTGACAGGTGTACAGTGACAGAATATTTGAGTCACTCAACACAGACATTTCCAATGGATGTCAAGCAAAGTGACACTCTGCCTTGTTTCGACTCTCCTAGTATTAACAGGTTTCCTTTTCAAATTATATTTAGTGTCATGTTTTCATACTTTTGTGGTTTTTTTTTTTTTTTTTTTTTTTTTTAATGATTCTACTGCATGGGGATCCCTGGGTGGCGCAGCGGTTTAGCGCCTGCCTTTGGCCCAGGGTGCGATCCTGGAGACCCGGGATCGAGTCCCACATCGGGCTCCCGGTGCATGGAGCCTGCTTCTCCCTCTGCCTATGTCTCTGCCTCTCTCTCTCTCTCTCTCTGTGTGACTATCATAAATAAATAAAAATTTAAAAAAAATGATTCTACTGCTTGAAATGTCCCTCAAGCGTAATACTGAAGTACTGGTTAGTATTCCTAAGTGCAAGAAGGCTGTGATGTGCCTTATATAGAAAATATGTGTGTTAGATAAGCTTCAGGCATGAGTTCAGCAATGCACACTTAATAAGATGTCTTTAAACAGAAACACATAAAACAAGGTTATATATTATATTGATCAGTTGACAAAAATGTGACCAGACAGTTCTCAAGAACCTAAGCCTATACTTCCCTTAGGAGTAGTGGTTCAGTATTCACTAATTCAGTGTTTGCTGCCACTTTCTAGAGCATAACTATTGTGAATAATGAGAATTTACTGTCCAATGAGAATAATGAGAATTTACTGTCCAAAAGGATAGAAAAATGAAAAACAGTGTGTTCAGGGAATTTTAGTAGTTCATTATAGTTATAGTTTGGTGAAAAGAGGCTAGAAGTACGGATATGTCAACAAGAGCCATATCAAGAAGGATCTTGAGTGACCTTCTATAGTATGCTCTCTATCTCTTGGCACTCGGTCCTGATACCCTTTTTTTTTTTTTTTTTTTTTAGTCCTGATACCTTATAGTTATTTGTATATACATCTAATTTTACTAGAAGGTTATATACTGTACTTGTGAGCTTTAAGCATGATGATGATGGTGATAACTGCCATTCATTAAATGTTTTCTTTGTGTAGGCCACTGTTAGATGCACTTACATGTGAGATCTCCTTTTTTGCTTCTATAACCCTATGAAATAGGAAATGGTATCTCCATTTTACAGATAAGAAAACTGAGGCTCAAAGAGGTTAAGTAGTTAGCTCAAGGTTGCACAGCTGTGTGACATTGCTAATATTAAAATATTTGAGGCATAGGAGCCTGTTTTCTTTTCAGTTTTCTATTCTGCCTTAAATCTTTGTATCCTCTATCGGATGCAGTAGGTGCTCAGTAGATCAAGTTGAAAGGCTGCGATGTCAGGTCCCTATTAAGGCTTGTAATCATTCATCATTAATGATTAGCTGTTTTAGTAACTCTTTTACTTACTATTTAAAGAATCCTTAATTTAACCCCAAAGTAAAAAAAAGCATTTCAGACTTTATAGTATAAAATGGTCTAATAAGCAAACGGTCTACAGTGGTTATTTTTAATTCTGCTAATGAAAAGTCATGTAATATGCATAAAAGTCGTGATTCATCTTTTGGCTGGAATGTAGGGTTTTTTCCTAATAATTTCTACTTAATTCAACTTTTTAGACTCTTTGAACTACATTGTGTGACTTTTAGAGATAAATTCTGTAATGCTTGAATCTGATCTGACATTCTAGAATGTCTACCCAGAGACTAGAGCAGTGCCAGAGATAGTAAAAGGAGAGTGCCCCTTGTCTCTCTGTTCTAGTTCCATATGTAGCTTTGCTGTACTTTTCTATAGATATTGACATTACTCTCAAAGAGGAATGCCAAAAGATGGAATCCAGTTTTGCAGTTTTATGGGAATGTAGCTGAGTCCTAGTGACCAGTGTGGAGTTCAGGTCTTGTAAATGAGTAAGAAGGCCTAAGTTATGTTTGGTAATTGGAGAGCTAATTGTCAGCTCTCCAGGGCATACTCTTTCATGGAGGCAGCTTATCCCCTCCCTGGAGTGTTTGGGGCATGGGGAGAAGTGGACCGGTATTTCACTTTATCCTACTTTCATTACTTTCATGTGCTCCTCTGGTTTTGGGTGAAGTGGTAGCTGCCACCAGCCACAATGGCCATTACCATTCTTGAGATGCTTCTGATTAGCCTCAGGATATTGTAGTACCTGAGAGAATAGTTTCTACCTCGATCACTCCACCCAAAACATGGCTTGCATCTTTTAGGAACTGGCCAGTTATCAATGGAAAGAGTTTACTCCCTTAGGTGGCCTAAAGGTAATCACACAATTGATAGGGCAATTGGAATAACCATATTCTTGGCCATCAAGTTGGTATTGAGTCTTTCGTATACATAACTTCGGCGCACTGAGTTAAAACGTACCTGAGGGAAGGCCTCCTTCCTCACACTTTATGATTGAGCATGTTAAGATAGTCTTGGAAGGCCCAGTGAAGGGCGTGGAAGAAAAGGCCAGCCTAGGAAATCTATTAAACGCATCCAGAGTCTTGTCTTTTTCCTATATGTATATTTCTTTCCCATCTTTTGTCTTTGAAATTTTGTGAATAATATGTGAATGTATTCTTATATAAGATTTAAACAATAAAATATATAACGAACTCTTATGAAAATTCCCCTTCAACTTCATCTCTGTATGTTCCCCCAACACACACAGACATTTCTGGTCCCCATAGGTGTCCACTGCCATGAGTCTGGGCTGCATTCTTCCATGATTTTCTATCAAAATCATAATAGCTTTTCATAAGAATTAGCTTACGGGTAAGTGTGTGTGTGTGTGTGTGTGTGTGTGTGTGTGTGTGAGAGAGAGAGAGAGAGAGAGAGAGAGAGACCAAATGGATAGAGTCATTCAATATATATTGTTCCACAAGATGCTTTGTTCACTCTGAATATATCTCCACATCCTTAGCAATAGACACTTAGATGGTTTCTAGTGTTTTGCTGTTACAAATAGGGAAACAGTAGATACTCTTGTGTATATATCTTTGTGCACTTGAGCAAGTAATGTGTAGATAGATTTCTAGAAATGAAATTGCTAAATTAAAGAATATAAACACTCAAATTTTGACAGATACTCCTAGATAACAGGTCTTCTCCAATTTACATTCCCATTAACAGTGCATAAGAATGCCTATTTCCTTTGAGTCCTTTTCAGAACCTCAGTATTATATCTTTTTAAAGATATGGATTAAAACAACCATGATACAATTGCTACTCTTAGGAGGCTTATAGTTTGCTGAGAGTATCTCTCTGTGGGGTGAGATTTCTCACCCATTTTGTTTTTAAATGCAGAGTTGGAATGTTGAAAATTAGTCTGAAGATTTTGGAGCATTTTGGAGAATTTACATGTTTAAGTACTTATTAAATTTCACTATTAAGAAACTAACACTAATTGGTATTTTTGTTTGTACCACGTACTGTGCCAAGAGCTTTAATTATATATCTCATTTAATCCTTATGGCCTGTATGAGTCATCTGTCACCATTATTACATTCATCCCAGAACTTTGTAACTTAACACAACAAACATTTATTGCCTCACAGTTTCTGTGGGTCAGGAACCTGAATGCTGCTTAGAGTGGTTCTGGCTAGGATCTCTTTAAGGTCTAGGCCAAGGCCGCATCAACTGAAAGCTTGCCTGGGACTAGAGAATCTTCACCCACATGGGTATTGGCACCAGATGTTAGTTCCTCACAATGTGGGCTTCTCCCTAGGGCTGCTTGAGTGTTCTCATAACACAGCAGCTGGCTTCTACGAGTGAGTGATCCAAAAGGAATCCAGGAGGAAGCCCTGGTGCTTTTAATGACCTAGTCTCTGGCAGCCCCGGTGGCTCAGCAGTTTAGCGCCACCTTCAGTCCAGGGCCTGATCCTGGAGTCCCGGGATCGAGTCCCACATCAGGCTCCCTGCATGGAGCCTGCTTCTCCCTCTGCCTGTGTCTCTGCCTTTCTCTCTCTCTGTGTCTCTCATGAATAAATAAATAAAATCTTAAAAAAAAAAAAAGTGACCTAGTTTCCCGAGTTGCCCATTGTCACTTCCACTTTATTATGTAGGGACAGGGGGAAGGGGGTTAGGAAGGGGGTTAGGTTCCAACTATTGAAGGGAAGACTATCAAAGAATTTGTAGACATATTTTAAAACATCCCTATGGATGATTGTTGTTAAACAGTTTTTATTGTTTAAGCCATTTTACTGGGGAGAAAAATGCATTGACTGCTTATTTATGCTTTTCTCCTCCTTCCTGGTGTCTACCCTCTACTCTGCTTGGACTAGTCTTCTCACTGTCCCTCCTAGACAGTGTTCTTTCTCAGCCATACATTCATTCAGTGAATACTTAACTGGTGCATGTCTGTATGCCAGGTAGATGATGGAAGATGTTTAAACAGAAAAGGTCCATGATGTCATGGAGCTTATGGTCTATTGGAAGAGAGAATCCTTAATCAAGTAATCACACAAATAAATAAATCATTGTCACTTGGAGAAAGGTCATGAAGATAAGATATTCTTGGGCCTGTTCATGCTTTGTTCCCTTCTTATTTCCTAATGCCACACTCACCTATTTAACCTAGAAAGAAAACCTGCTTTACTTTTTATATGTATAAAGCTTACTTACTTCTCTATCTATTCGAGTCCTACTTCAGTGAAGCCTGTCCCATTCAGCCTACACAAATATTCTTCCCTCTGAACTTTTTTTCAGCATCACATCTAGTACATAATTATTTCTTTAATGTTACCTATCTCTACCTCCCTCTCTACCCCCCTCTCCTGGTCTCTCCCTCCTCTTCTCTCTTTCTCATTCCCATTATATGTTCCTACCACCCAGCCTTCTTCCCATTCTTTAAATATGCCAAGCTCTTCTTTGCACTGGGGCATTTGCCCTAGTAGTTCCCCCCGTGTAATAAAGCCTTCTCGGGGGGGGGGGGGGAGTAGCTACCTGGTCACTCATCAAGTCACCTTATTTTAATTTTCTTCTAGTGCACCCAGTTATCCAGTATATTTCTTATATGAAATTGTCTTTCTCCTTGCACTAAAATGTAAATACCACAAGATCATTGACATCTGTATTAATTCACCACTGGTATGGAATAGGTCTCATTTGTTGCAGTAATGAATGAATGAAAAAATGTCCTGAAGCCCCTGAATATACTCTTCCTAACAGGAAAGAGGGAAAGAGGACTAAGTTCCTGGGCTCCTTACTAGACTTCCTGGTTCAGAACACTCTGCTTTTTGCTCCAGGAACTCTGTTGAACTTCTTTGCTAGTGCTTAATCCAATACTTTTCTTTGTTTTTCTTTCACCTTCTACTAGGATGTAAGCTCCTTAAGAGCAAAACCTCATGGTCTTGTTTGCCACTGTCTCCACAATGCCTGCAGCAGTGCCTAGCACGTAGATGCCCAGCACTGGTTGAAGGAAAGAATAGGGGATCAGGTTTACTTTGTGTGCTATCCCTCTGCCGCCTGCCATGATGTTAGGCACATAACAGAATGTCCAGAAACTTTAGTGGTTACTGTATGAGGCCATTCTGAATATAACTGCTACTGGTAGATTTGTGTCCCATCCTAGAAGTCAGGACAGGAAAGCAGCTTGGAACTAAGAATTTTTCAAGACTGTTTTTGAGCCATACTACAAAGGTGTTAGAATATGATCTCTGCAGCCTGAAATTGTGTATTATATAGGTTTCCTCAGTCCTCATTCCAGAGAGAAGTCAGGCTTTTTAGAATTCTACCCCTAAATAGCAGAAGGGAAGATATGTTTTATTTTTATTCAATTCCTATTTTAATACATGTACTACATCAGTCAGCACATCAGTGGGTATTTATTGGGCCCCTTCAGTACAGAGTAATACTTTGGTTGAGCTATTGAGTTTGAAATATTAATCACATTGTTAAACCAAAACTGAATCCCCAAGTAATCTAAAGTGTTGTACAAGTTCCTGTAGACTATATTTTGTGATGATGGGCTTTTACTTAATGTATGTTCCCACTTGGTCAGGAACAAAAGTTTAGTAAATAACCAAGGTGTTATTTTTTATCAAAATGAAATCTTTCAGGGGTCCTTGATCATTAGGTTTCTCCCTCCCTGTCCAATTGTTGAAGGATTGTGTTGTAATCTCTGTAACTTAAGATTTTGAATCTGGTAGCTGTCAGAAGTAAGGTAAAGAATGATACTTGCCTTTCTGTCTTTGGCACTGGTGTTTAATTTGGGCAGGGAAAGGGGCGCCTGAGTAGCACAGTTGGTTAAGTGTCCAACTCTTGGTTTCGGCTTAGGTCATGATCTCAGGGTCCTAAGGTCATCGGGCTCCGTGCTCAGCACAGAAGCTGCTTGGGTTTCTCTTTCCCTCTCCCTTCCCATTTTTTTTCTCTCTCTCTCCCCCTCTCTCAAATAAATAAATAAATAAATTTTTAAAAATGGGGCAGGGAAAGAAGAGGTATTACTGCTGTCTTCCAGATCTCGGTTCTGTCCAAGGGTGTTGTTTTTTTTTTTTTTTTAAAGATCTTATTCATTTATTCATGAGAGAGACACAGAGGCAGAGACATAGACAGAGGGAGAAGCAGGTTCCCTGCAGCGAGCCCAATGCAGAACTCGATCCTAAGACCCCGGGATCGCAATCAGATCCAAAGGCAGATGCTCAACCCCTGAGCCACCCAGGCATCCCAAGTCCAAGAGTATTGTAGTTCTCTACTCTTTGAGCTGACAGGGTATAATGTCTGGATCACAGAAACCATAAAAGCCAAGGGCGCCTTGATATCATCAGCTAGAGTCTGTGCAGTAAGCGTTCATTCTCCAAATTCTCTTTTCATTATTAATCTCTTTCAGATTTCTCTGTTGACTTCTGCGGTAAACCACCTGAAAGCCAACGTTAAGTCAGCCGCAGACTTAATTAGTCTGCCTGCTACTGTAGAGGGACTTCAGAAGGTAAGTGCTGCATGTGGGCACTAAGATTAACCTGTTGCTGTCATTTTAGCTTCTAACAAGTTTTTTTCTGAAAACATGGCATTTGAAATTAGCTGTTCCAAGAAGGCAGTAATAGAATATATCATTTTGTTCTAAGCAGTTCAGAACCTTTTTGGTTTGGTTAAATTGGGCCTTTAATTTGCAACAGGTGAGTTTAGTTGTGGTTTTCATGGATTTACATCTTTTTATTTGGCTCTCTGAATCCCAGAATTTCTCTACTAGGACTCTTAGGTTAACATACATGGGTTTGCTTCTCATCATTTGCCTTCTCAGTTCATCATCCAAAATGTCTTCATGAGGGCATCCCGGGTGGCTCAGCGGTTTAGCGCCGCCTTCAGCCCAGGGCCTGATCCTGAGACACGGGATCAAGTCCTATGTCAGGCTCCCTGCATGGAGCCTGCTTCTCCCTCTGCCTGTGTCTCTGCCTCTCTCTCTCTCTCTCTCTGTGTCTCATGAATAAATAAATAAAAAATCCTAAAAAAAAAAAATGTCTTCATGAAAGCAGACCAACTATAGAAGAGAATTGCTCTAAATTGCTATTTTTTTCATGTTTGAGAAAGTGGTTTTTAAAAAAATAATAATTGGGGGAAGTGCAAAAATTAAAAGTTTAGGATATGATAAGTGTTGGCAAGGATGTGGAGAGAAAGAAAGAAACTTTCAAACACTCCTCCTGGGAGCATAAATTGGTAAAAACCATTTTGGAAAACAATATATATTATTTTATAAAGGTAAAGGTGTACATTCTCTAAGCAGTTCACTTTTATGTACCCTAAACTCTAGGGCCTAGGCAAGAAATAATTTGGAATTTCCATTTCCTTGATCCCTAGGATTCTGGACCAAAGCAGGAGGCAGTGACCAACCAAATAATCAGCAATATGTAGAGCTGGATGGGGAGAGTGGATAGGGATAGGAAGGAATAAAAAGATGCCTAATTGGGACACAAGCAACATTAACCCCTGCAGCAGGAAATGGAAGAAGGGATACTGGAGGAAAGGAACCCTAAAAACTGAGTGTCAAATCTAAGGTCTTTGACTTTTCAAATTTAGTGTATAAAAAGTTTGATTTGACTGTATACCAGGTTCTATAAACATATAAATTGTTTCCACAAAGAAGTAAAGAACTCCTGTGCCACTTGCAGAAACAGAACTTGGTATTTTGTAGCCACACCATCTGTGTGTGTCAGTCTCCATAGTTTGCTGTTTATCCAAGATGGTCATCTGCTTACAACTTAAACGGCGGGGGCGGGGTTGGGGGGGTGGCCTGAGGAGGCGGAGAGATAACTGTGATGAGGCAAAGTCTTCTTGCCATTATTCCCAAGGGTCAAATGGAAAAAAGGTAGGCTTCTGTGGTCTTTAATGCAGAAGCAACTCTGGCAGTCTAGCATTAGAAAAAGGACATTGGTTTATTGCATTAATTAATTCAGTAAACATTTGTGGCACTTCCTCCAGTTTGTGCCAGGCACTTTGCAGTTGGTGAGAATACTAGTTTCAGGGTTTTGCTCTAGAGTTCACATGGCTCTGTCAGCTGCTTCCTTAAAAAAAAAAATCTTAAACAAGAGCTTACTATCTTGCATCCTAATGGGCTCATATATCCAGCAAGCGAGGATCATCTAACAGTAGATGTCTTTGAATGCATGTAGCTTCTGTAGCAACAGAGCTCGCATAGATAACATCCCAGCTTAGAGACTTCTAAGAGTGTGTGTTTTCACTTTGCAAAACTGTGTGCTTATAATGTCAGATACTACTTTTAATACAAGTGGCTCCATTTTGAAGTGGAAGATCATCCCAAATACCTGATCTCAGTTTATCTCATGATTTTTTTTAAGTGTTGAAAATGTCATCTCTTGGTCTTTTGGGTTCTTAGCTGTCACTATAATAGAAACAACCTACGTTAAAAATACTAATGTATTTAGTATAAAACTATAAAACCGTCAGTAGATCTTAATGAGAGGCCAGCACCCACCAAATAGTAACACTCTTTTAGATGTCATCCCTTAGGGCAGGCCTTTTTAAAATGATGGTATCTGAATCATATTTCCCCAGTCCCTAGACCAGTTGGACTCCTTAAACCTAATTGAAGACAAAGTAAGCCACTACTCGCATCTCATTCCACTCAGCAGTTGCTGGTGGGATTCTAAAGCAAAAGAGTAACAAATGCTGCCAAATGGAATTTTTCCTTCATCTCTGAAACACTGGGCTTCCCAAAGCCAAAAATGGTTCCACTCATTGTCATTCAGAAGTCATCATTTGTTCCTGACGTGATGACGGTCTAGTGTTAGCTGTGGCCTTCTGCTTGCCTACCATAGGGCTTGGTAAAGGCAGTTGTGGGAGACCCTTATCTCTGGGTCCCAAACTTAGGAACTATTTTTTTTTTGTTTCTTTAAGAAAATTTGTTTTTTCTCTAGGAAAAGTCCTTTAAATTCAGAAAATTATTTGTTATATATAATTATATATATACAGGTGACCCTTGAACATGATAGGTTTGAATTATGTGGTCCACATATGTGTTTTTTGGTTGTTGTTGTTGTTTTTTTATTTTTTTGAAATACAGTACAAACTAAATGTATTTTCTCTTATGATTTTCTTAACATTTTCTTTAGCTTACTTTATGGTAAGAATACAGTATATAATACATACACAAAATATGTGTTAAATGTTTATGCTATTGGTAGGCTTCTCATCAACAGGCTATTAGTAAAGTGTTTGGTGAGTTAGAAGTTATATGTAGATTTTTGACTGCAAAATTGAATAACTGTATTATTGAAGGGTCAACTGTATATAACCATAAACATGTATAGTTTCCTGTTAATTGTGTCTGCATAAGCTATGTGAAATTCAATTTGAAGAAACTTGAAATAAGTAAAAACACTGACCTTCATTAGGTCAGTGTTTACTATAAAATAAAACACAGTGATAAACCACTGTACTCCTAAAAGAATGGCTAAAAATAAAAAGACTGAGAAGAGGAGTTTTGATGAGGATATGAAGGAACTGGAATTCTACACTGCCGGTAGGAATGTAAAATGGTACAACCATTTTGGAACACATCTTGGCAGCTTTTAAAAAATTAAGCATTGGGACTCCTGGGTGGCTCACTGGTTGAGTGTTGGCCTTCAGCTCAGGGTGTGATCCTGGAGTTCCGAGATCAAGTCCCACATCCAGCTCCCTGCAGGGAACCTGCTTCTCCCTCTGCCTATGTCTCTACCTCTCCCTGTGTCTCTCATGAATAAATAAGTAAAAATCTTTAAAAAAAAAAAAAAAAAGTTAAGCACATATCTACTGTATGATCAGCCATTCACATCCTAGACGTTATGCTGATGAAAAAGCATGCAATGAAGGGAAGTGAAAACATATGCCCATGCCCACATAAAGACTTGTACATGAATGACATGAGTGTTGATAGCAGCTTTATTTGTACTAGTCAAATACTGGGAACAACCTAAATGTCCATCAACAGGTGAGTAGTTAAAACTGTGATGTATCCATATAATGGAATGCTTCTCAGCAACAAGCTAAGTGGCTACAGCCTGTATAAATCTTAAAAGATGAAGCCAAGTCAAAGAAGCTATACCCCAAAAAAGAAAACAAAAAACCTCCACATACTCATTCACTGATCCTATTTATACAAAATTCTAGAACATGCAAACAGATATGTAGTGGATCGGTGGCTGCCTGGGGGCAAGGGAGGGAAAAATCACAAAGGGGTCTGAGGAAACTTGGGGTGATGGACGTTTATTATCTAAATTTTGCTAATGGTTTCCTAGGTATATATGTCAAATCTTACCAAGCTGTAACTTTTGAATATGTGCCCCTTCACTGTGTCAATTACATCTTAGTAAAGCTATTACAAATCTTAAAAAGGAAAAGACACTGGTCTTATGACATGTTTCTTTTCAGAGTGTAGCTACCATTGGCAACACTTTAAACAGTGTCCATCTTGCTGTGGAGGCAATACAGAAGACTGTGGACGAACACAAGAAAACCATGGAGTCACTGCAGAGTGACATGGTAAGGAAATCTAACAAATGCTGCAGGAAATCTGCATTCCGCCTATCCTCTTCTCTGCAGTAGGAGTAATGCTATCTTCCCATTCATCTGAACAGACCCTGCCATGCACCTTTTATAGTGGAGGAAATAACAGCAGTAAGATACAGTTCCTAGATGGAATGAATAGGAAGGAAAATGGAGAAGAAAAGGGAAGTGTGGGATCCCTGGGTGGCGCAGCGGTTTAGCGCCTGCCTTTGGCCCAGGGCGCGATCCTGGAGACCCGGGATCGAATCCCACGTCAGGCTCCCTGCATGGAGCCTGCTTCTCCCTCTGCCTATGTCTCTGCCTCTCTCTCTCTCTCTCTCTCTCTCTCTCTGTGTGTGTATGACTATCATGAATAAATAAATAAAATCTTAAAAAAAAAAAGAAAAGAAAAGAGAAGTGTCATAGGATTGATAACAATCACCCTAAACTTAGTGGCTTAAAGCAACATGTTATTTCTCACTCTTCTGTAGGTCAGGAATTTGGACAGACTCTCAGACTTTGTAGCGAAGAGAAGCCAAGTAAAGAGGACTCTAGAAATACAAGGCCAACTGGATGTTCCAGCTCCAGCCAGACTCCCAGTTGAATGCAGCCTTGTGTGTGTGTGTGTGTGTGTGTGTGTGTGTGTGTGTGAGAGAGAGAGAGAGAGACAGACAGACAGACAGAAACAGACAAACTTCGGCACCACGTGAAACAGAAAAATACCGCCACCCCACTGAGCCAAGTGAACCCACAGAATCTTGGGAAATGAAAATTGTTTTAGCCACAAAGTTTGGAGATGATTTGTTATGCGGCTGCAGATAACTGAGACAGAAGCAAACCCCTGCAGTGATCAAAAAATGTTTTCAAATCTCTCTTAGTGTTATGTGAGTGTAAACAGTCTCTAGTCAGAGGCCTTAATTAATTACCTAGTGAGTACTCCACTCCATCAAAGATTTACGAAGGGTGAACAGGATGGCACAATCCTCCCTGTCTTGCTGGGGAGAGGAGTTATATGTACAAATCAGGACTATTCAAGGCACACAACAGTTCCCCAGCTTCTTCACTAATTTCTAGGTCTATCCTGCATGCTCTTTTCCAGCCTTGGAGTTTTGAGTTTAAATTGGGCAGTTTGTACCTAGGAGACTTGGGCTATGTTAGAGTTCTAGAAAAGGACGGTTTTTCTTTTCTTCAAAACAAATACCCCTCACTGGTATTTAATGTGGCTGTTCTGGAGAGATATTGAGCTAGGTGTTCAGACACCCTGGATTCCAGTTTCACTTCTGCTGCTGAGTGTCTGTGGGATCCATAATAATAAAGACCTCTAACTCAGCAGTTTTTCCATTACTGCTATGTTAATATCTTGAGCATTTTCTCAAAATAATAAGTATTTTCCAAAATACCTGTTTCCTAAGTCAAAAATTCATGCTTTAGAGAACCATGGGGCTTTTTTCTCCCACCTCTCTTTTTCTTTATTGTTGCCTTTTGTTTCTTATAAAAGCAGGTTGATAAATGTCTGGGATTTCAGATTTCAGGGAAAACTGGTTATTTTCCCTAATTGCATTCTGTTATAATTAAATCTGCCTCTTTTAAACTTCCATGGTTGCCGATGGTAATCCTCCCCATTGGAACATTTTATACTAAGTCATAGATATAGGCTCTGAAAGATTAACCCATGCAAAGTTTTTCCACTAGAGGGAAAAAAGTTTATGTAAATATGTTATACTTCAGTCTCTGCAAAGAGACTTGAGCCAGTGGGAAGGGGATGGGAAAAGGAAGAGTAACCTTTAGACATAAATCTTGGCATATGCTGTTAAAACTGAAAAATAAGTAATGTGCATGATTGGTTGTACTTAAAATAAGGCTAGCGGTTACATGACTGGCTACTCTTTGAGTGTACAGACCTCTTTAGTCCTGGGGAAATTATGACACTAGCCAGGTCCAGACTGAGTTGGCCCCTGAGAAGTTAAAGTGATCCTATAGTTTCTCTGGGAGTACAGGTAATGGAGGAGAGAACTGGTTTCTGGGGAGTTCATTCCATTCCATTCAGAGACTGAGAAACAGACTGGGAGGACCTCAGCTCCCTGATGTGTCTGGGTGCCGTTGGTCCAGTTCATGCTTCCCCAAAAGCACCTGGTGCCCTCAGGGCCAAGTACAAGACTGGTCACACTGTAAGCTCCTGGGAAATAATTGGGGGTTTTTTGTTTGTTTTTAAGATTTTATTTATTCATGAGAGACAGAGAGAGAGGCAGAGACATAGGCAGAGGGAGAAGCAGGCTCCATACATGGACCCCGATGCGAGACTCAATCCTGGGACCCTGTGATCACAACCTGAGCCGAAGGCAGGCACTCAACCGCTGAGCCTCCCAGACGTCCCTCCTGGGAAATGATTATTGATTAATCTGTGGATACCCCCTGTGGGAAGCTAGAATGTTCTAGGACCATCCCAGATGGTTAGGTAGACCTGGTAATTAGTTGTTGCCTATACTAATCTCCATTTCTGTTAACAGAATCAACACTTCTTGAAAGAGACCAGTGGAAGCAACCAGATCGTTCCATCACCTTCAGCTACATCAGAATTTGACAATAAAACTCACAGTGAGAATTTGAAACAGGTAGTGGCTTAACTCCCTGTGCCCACAATGGACTCTGGGGGCTGCCTGAATAGCTGGGCTTAGTGTTGTGGTGCCTCATCCCATGCCTGCCTGAGAGCTGAGCAGAGAGCAATATGTATTACTATCTTAGGAATCCAAGATGCCATCTTGGCTCTTCTTTGGCACTCTCCTTTTTTTTTTCCCTGTATGTCAATCAGTGAAGCAAATTCCTTTTCACATCTTGGAAGGCATAGAATAGCCAGATTATCCTGAAGAAGATATTCATGAGAAATAGCAATCTGGGCAAATTAACATTTCTAAAATGTTGGAAAGTGTATCCCTAGAAGTCAAGATGTTCTAAAGACAGGAGGAGGAAAAAGGCTATCAAGTTCAGAATCACATTAAAAAAAATAAAGGAAACCTCCATGGAGCGGAATTCCTGTCCTGAGTTTAATGCCCTCTAAAACCTGTAGTCATCATTCGTTTTTAAGTAGCAATCAGTACTAGAGGATGTCAATAAAAATAATTGAATCTTGTACTAAATAATGCACTACTTGTTATGGTTTTGCTACATGAGCCAATTCAGTAATTGGTATTGTTCCTAAGGTAGTTTTGTCCTGACAAATTAGGTTAATAGGCGTTTTAGTTAATAACCCAGCAAGCTTTCCCGCCAGCAGGTGAGGTAAACATTGGGAAATCAATTCCCAAGCTCAGCTTTCTGGAACCAGAGAGTGAATCATGTAGGTAGACCCCTTTCCTCTCTTGTCTAGCTGAGATCAAACAATTCCAGAGGGAGCAAACTTGGAGCAATTTAGAGTGGAGGGACAAAGCCAAGACAGACAATCAATGGTCTAAACCAGGAAGAGTTTACTTCAGTAACGTGACATAGTAATGGTTGTTTAGTGCTGCTGGCCGGCTTGTCTAGTGTATGTCTTTAGCTGGATTCCACAATTTGATTTATTTCCACTCCAGGATATCCTGTACCTTCACAACTCCTTAGAGGAGGTAAACAGTGCCCTAGTGGGGTACCAGAGACAGAATGATCTTAAACTTGAGGGAATGAATGAAACAGTCAGTAACCTTACCCAGAGGGTCAACTTGATGGAAACAGATCTGGTTGCTGTGAGCAAGGTAGAAAAGCAAGCGAACCTGTCCCTCAGTGTGGTAAGCCTTTTCAAATCTTTTGTGGTATGTTCTGTGTTGCAGTGTGTTTTGTCTCTACGTGGATGACATTCCGTAGACTTTTTGGATCCAGTCCCCGGCATATTGGAGGGGCTATTTGTACCAAGCTTCACACTAGCTTTGTGATGTGAATGCCATGGGCACAGTTAGCTCTGATCTGGAAAGGGAGACGTAGAGGTGTTCATTTGCTTGCCTGGCCTTCCCCACAAGGGTTGGCAGAAGTGACAAGCTTTCTATCATGTTACCAGTGACCCATCTGGTAGGGAAGCTCTGGCACATATTTCCGAGGGAGGTCTTCTTGCTCTTTTTTAAGTTGTTAAGAGTGGAGCAATGACAATGACAATAACTGAAGAATCTTGTGCTGTTTCTTTAACCCTGAGCTTGACTTTCAGATTTATCCTGCTATGTCTGCATGTTAGAGTGATCCTTTTTCATCTAATGCAAGAAAGCCATTTAAAACAGACCAGCCAGACCAGCTCCTCAACTTGAGAGATCATTGAGTCCATCCTCCCATTTTACGTGAGGATACTGAGTGACCTAAGTCTTTGAAGCTTGCAGACTATGTGTTTTACTGGTTTGCATGTTATTGTCAATAAAATTTGTGTTTTTAAATCCCCTTCATATATATGTTGTGCTGGGATCCATGGGGAAATATTTTAATAGCTGCAAGCCCCATCCTTAACGATTTCATATAACAAAGACACAGGCATATGTAAGAAATGGAAGCCTAAAACAGGAAATTGTATCATAAATTCAAGTAAACAGCAGGGCCAGAAGCAAGCGCACAAGTAAGGTTGAACTCCAGCACCTGGAAGTCAGATTTTGAACCGGCTCTGCCACAGTGGAGCCTTGGCAGCTTGCCTGACACGGCTTGGACGGTAGAATCAGAAGACCAGTTCCCCCTCCCGCTTTACAAGGATGTGTGATTTACTACAAAGCTGTGAAGATTAAAGGAGCCTTGTTTAAAAAAACCCTTTTGAACTTAGCTAAGTAGGGGCTAGAAATTTGGGGTGATTTGAGGAGTTGTAGGCCTTGAAGGTTTTAGTGAAAACCGAATAGTGAAAACTTACTGCTGCAAACTCCCCATACCGTCCCTCTCCTCTCCCCGTCCTTTTCCTCCAGAAGAGGAAATTGTTAGTAGAACCCTCTGTCCTGCTGTTTCTTCCAGCAGCATCCTCCCTACCATGCTTCTGGGTGTAAGTCCTCTCGCCATCTATACTTCAGAAGTTTTAAGGTTTCTGAGGCACCAGTTTTAGCTTTGTATCTCAGCAGCCTTTCTCCCTCTCCTCTTGTTCTCCCACTGGTATTTCTGTTGAAGGTGCTCTGAGAACCTTTAAATAAGTTTGACCAATTTGTCTTGAAAGTGTTGTTTAGGCTTTAATATTTACCTTTAATCTTGTTGTTTTTACCCTTTAAGATGGATAATAGAGCTGCCACTCTGAAAAGAGAGTCCCTGCATCAAGTGACCAACAGAACAGATACATTAAAAGCCCAAAGCATAAAGGTAAATGATAGAGGGCTGATTTTGAAGCAAAAATAATGCATCTGAAAAAAAAATAAATAAATAATGCATCTGCATCTTTGTGCTTTTGAGGGGTGCCTGGCTGGCTCGGTGGGTAGAGCATGCAGCTCTCGATCTTAGGGTTGCAAGTCCAAGCCCCATGTTGGAGGTAGAGATTACTTAAAAACAAACCAACCAACCACAACAGCACCTTTGTGCTTTTGAGCTACTGTTTCTTTCTCAAAAAGAGCATTTTGGTTCCCATTTGCTGCGACTTCAAGACAAAGTGATTAGTAAATTAATGTATTAGTGAATAAGAGAGTACTTTATCAGGCACCTACCCTGTGCCAGGCCCTTTGCAAGGAGTTGGGGTGACCACAGTGAGCAGGACAGACAGGTGACCCTTATTCTGGTGGAGCTCAAAGTCAGAAAATCATTAATACATAATTGAACAGATAGTTAAGTGTGAGTATGATAAGTGCTACAAAGGAAGAGTATAGGGTATGATGAGGATGTTACCAAAGATCAGGAGAGCTTCCCTAAGGAAATGACTTTTAAGGTAAGACAGTAAGTTATCTGTACTAATGATAGTGAACAGAGGCAGAGATCATTGAAAACTGGTGTCTAATCAGCATTTATTTTTAGATCACAGTCTCTGTACATACATGGTCCATTTAAGTCCCAGCCTGTTCCTTTCACCTTGTCCCTTTCCCTGTTTTTTTTTTTTTTTAAGTTCTTCCCTGACATATTGTCACTGTAAGACAGTCTGTGATATGCTTTGATATTCCAAGAAAGATAGTTTATTTGCAACATTCTCTGTGACTAGAGTGTTGTTTAGTATTATAAGATCTGGGTTAAGATAAAACAAGGAAGATTGTGGCTGAGTGGCTAAAATACCATCTCAGGTGCCCAATGTGTGTGAGGAGCTCAAGGGTGTGAGGTTCAGAGGAAATGCACTTAGAAATGAACCATAGTATAGGCAGTTTTCAGTTTTAATACTTTCCACCTATATTTGTTCTTCCTTAATTGTTTCGTATAGTCTAGATATGTTAAGATTTTAATGCTTTGTGAGCTAGACTTCTGTTGACTTTTCTAAGTGCTTCTGCAAAATAAATACATAAATACCCCACCTGAGGGATGACAAGAAAAACCAAAGATCCGGATATAAATGTTGAGCCCAAAAAGTAACAGATGGTTACTGCTAGAGATTTGTAGTGTTTTCAGCAACAATCCAGATTTTAACAGTAAACATCAGAATCAAATGCAACTCATGCACATTTTGGCCTAAGCTTCCTGGTTTTGCTTTCAGACCCTTTGTGTTTTTACTGTCATCCTGGTGTATTGGTCCCTTTATTCCACTTCATCTAAGCATCCTAACCATATGTAATTTCTCCCTAATTTCTTCATAAGTTCTTCAAGTGTGTAGTACTTAGCTTTAGTCACCTGTGTCCATATATTAGCTCCTTAATAAACCAAGAGTGATTTATATGGTAACTATTTAAAGATCAGAGAGAAATAATTGAATAAAAGAAACATGTAATAACTTGGTATTCTAATTGAACATAGGATCAGGACCTTTCACACTGGCTAGAAAATAGTTAGAAAATAGTTAGAAAATAGTAAGCCTCATAGAAACCAGACTTCTCTCTTTTTACAATTAAATGTATTTTTTATATGCCACTCTGGGTCATCCTGGGAATGAAGAAGGTCATAGAGAAGAAACTTTTCAAAAAGATATAAGCAAGTAAACAAATTAGAAATTTTACAGCTCCTTCTGCGTGTTCCCAACAGTTCCTGCCACCAGTTGAGTCCTCATCGTGGGAAGAGAGAAGGAAAAGCCAGGGTTGGTTCCTTTTTTTTTTTTTTTTTTTTTTTAAGTGATAAGAGTATAACACTCTCTCTAGATTTGTTTAGTCACAAGGTGAAGTAAGATATCAGGATATCAGGAAAATTATTTAGTGTGAAATAGTTACTAGAAAATAATATCTACTCATTTAGGAAATGGGTGTTGCATGGGCACCTGAGCAAGGGTACATTTCCTTTACTGCTGACACATACATGCCTTCCGGCATCAGCCAAATGTTCGCAGTGAATCAGGTCATCTGTCGCATAATGTTCCCCTAATGGTCCAGCTTCAAATCCCTCTAGACCCTTATCAGGCCTGAGTACCAGAGGTATCTCTAGTATTTTTTGATTCATTCCTTCATTGCCTGTAATAGGGAACCTACTGGAAGTCAAACACTACATGCTAAATAGGCTCTAGAAATATAATAAAGAATCAGATAAGGTCTTAACTTCCACCTTAAGCCTTATGTGATCTTTGTTTTGGACAGAAAGAAGATAGTTCAGATACTCAAGTATCCAAGCTAAGAGAGAAACTGCAGCTGATCAGTGCTCTCACAAACAAACCTGAGAGCAACAGGCCTCCAGACACCATTAACAAAGGTGAGATACTCAGGGCTGGCTTCTGAATATTTCACGCAGGCTTGGGCAGCTTGCCTCCCACACAGAGAGTGGGGAAAGGTGTTCCAGCAGGACTGATCAAACTGAGGGAATGATGCCTGAGTGCACCGAGATGAAGCTGATACACTTTGGTTTCATTTAGAAAAAGCCCATTTTGTACATGATTTGTATTCCAGTCTATTAAGGAAGGAATGGGTAATGTTTAGCTTGAAATAGACTTCTCCATGCTGTCTGCATCCAATTATAGGCAAAAATGTAACTGTCATAGTGTATATTAAACCAGCCCTAAATGTTGTTTATGGGAGTCTTTTCATTACTCTAAGTGCATAAAATTTACTTAAAAATAAATATTAGTCCTTCTGAAAAGCCATTAACAAATAATAATAGGATCATTGAGTTGGAAAGGCTATTGGTTCTAGGTAGGGACATATCTAATCAATATTAGCGAATGTCTCAAGGACATTACCAAAGCACTGGATTGGGTTGGCTTTGACCCCTATTCCCCACAAATATTTCTCATTTTGGGGAAAGCATTACAACCTTCCTTACTCTCTTTTGGATAGGGAACAGACTACAGTGGGAAGCCTTCTCCTAACATAATGCTGCATAATTGTATAGAAGCCCTCTTTCAGCATCAGTTGATCTGGTGACGCATACCCCAGATCAGGCTTATAGGATGGCCCATAGGATGTCAAATATCCAATGTTCTTCTTACTTGCAGCTTAAACTCTTAACATCTAAATCTATATAATGCTAACTTGTACTGTAAGAGCTTCCCATGGGCTGGCTTCCCACAGCTTAAACCTTAATGTTACATCATATAGATTGATCTTCACTTACCCACACTACATATCTCAGACCATGCCTTTAACTTCATATAGTCACTGTGCTACTTAGTTCTCAACTGTTTCTCTTAAATTAAGTACATATGCAATTGCCCTAAAATGTGACCTTTGGTACTGGTTGAATTTGGTGTCAGTTTTGATAATACTACAATGGTATGTGTTTGTTGCAGAGCATGTACAGAGTTTCACATCAAAGCCATCAGCATTGCCAAAATTTCCACAGTCTCTTGGAGATCAAATTGAGAAAGCTTCCCAGCTAAGACCTGTTGCCCTACCAGGAATTTCTAGCATCCAAGGTAAATTTTTATAACATTGAGTAATAAGGAACAGGTTTAAAGCTGAAACTTCTTCGTTTCTTTAACTTAAAAGAAAAAGAATTCTATCATAACATTGAGCACTTCCTGTGAGCCAGAAATTTGACGTGATATGCATTACATCATATAGTCCTGTTAACAATCCTGGGAACATAAATATTTGTGTATTATACCCACTTTATCGATAGGGAAACTGCCTAAGTCCACACGGCAAATACTGGGCTGAGGGAGAATTTACACTGAGGTAATCTGACACCAAAGTTTGTACTCCTAACCAATGCACTAGAGAGTCTTCATTCATTGAGTGAGTGCCTAATTAGACCCAGTGCTAAGCAGTAAAAATACAGCATAAGATACCATCTCACTTTCCTCAAGGATGTGACCGTCCAGTGGAGAAGGCAAACAAGCAACCATAATACTGTGAGATTAGCAAAATGGAAGTTGACCCTGTTTGCTAAGTCCTTCCAAAAATAAGGGGTCCTTTGGCTGAAAATCAGCAAGATAAACATTAGTAAGAAGGATATGAGTCACAGTAAAACATGTTTTCCTTGCTCCCAGCAGTGTATATGCTATGTTTCATTGTGAAGTTTAGAGTCTTCTGATTTTGCTTTCGCTAACTGCCTGTAAAATCACCATTGCCATCCCCCCATCTTTGCCTGGCTCTCTACCTTAACTTAGAAACTATTCCACTAGGAAACAGTTTCTTACCTCCTAGGACTGGATTAAGGTGCTTCCTATGTGTGCTCTTTAATAATTTATATTTGCCCCTGTTTAGCACGTCACTCTTTTGTAATTTCTTGGGAAGGTAGAAAATTAACTGTACTTCCAAGCCCCTAGCATAGTGCCTGGTACATGAATATTTGTTAACTGAATGAGTTATCTGCAGGCTATAATAAATGCTTAAAGCATAGAAGACTTAAATTTATATTGCCCATATAAATGCAGTTATTTTTTCCCCTTACCCCCAGTTTTTTTTTCTTTCTATTTTCTGGGGAGACAGGAGAGTCTTAAATTATTTATTGGCAACACCACTGCCTTCTCCCACTTTCCATTTATTACATCAAGTATTGATGAGAATTAACATAGGAACGACTATTAGAGCAGATTAAGAAATGGCCATCTTAACATTTGTACTTCAATCTTTAACATAGGCCTTACACACTTTGGATGACTACACTTTTGAAATGATCCAAAGCAGCAGTTAAGATTTTTATTTAAATACTGCTGCCAAATTCATAGCACATTTTATAAGCTCATGCCCCATATACAAACAAAAAACATTTTCCAGCTAGCCACTTGGTGGCAGGCATTGAGAGCAAGTGTCCCACCTGCTTTTTTCTGGCTTTCAGAGCTTTTGAGACTTTAGCTACTTCGCTGGGTCTGTCTCAGGACTCAAAGTAGGACCTTCTTCAGAAGCTCATCTGCAAAATTCCTTGATGGACCTTGTATTGCACCGCTTCCCCTTCAGGGAATTTCCTTTCTTCCCAAGTACCAGGCAGCAGGAGGCCCATAGAGTCTAGATGTGGGGTTGACTAAATGAAGAGAGGAAGAGGATTTAGGAAGACTTCTAAAGAAACTGAAGCCTCATGACTGTCTTCAGCTATTAGAGACTAAATCTATGAAGTTCTTCTGTGGGGGGACACAATCAAGTCCTTTTAGAATATTATGTAAGTAATCAGCCCTCCTAGGTGTTCATTACAGGGCCTTTGAGGAAATACCAGAAGAGACTGGTGATAGAAACTCGCCAATCCTATTGGCTCAAATAATATCATAGAAATATTACTACTCTCTCTTAGCTGGGAGAGCGAGCACATAGGTGCCTGATGCTTTATATATACTATATATGATATATATATATATATATATATATATATATATACACACACATATATACAAAAAAGTGTATAAAAAGATATATATATGTATATCACTTTAAGGAGATCTGTAGTCTTCTGCTTTTTTTATTTCTTTTTTTTTTAATAATAAATTTTTTATTGGTGTTCAATTTACCAACATACAGAATAACACCCAGTGCTCATCCCATCAAGTGCCCCCCTCAGTGCCCGTCACCCATTCACCCTCACCCCCCGCCCTCCTCCCCTTCCATCACCGCTAGTTCGTTTCCCAGAGTTAGGAGTCTTTATGTTCTGTCTCCCTTTATGATATTTCCCACACATTTCTTCTCCCTTCCCTTATATTCCCTTTCACTATTATTTATATTCCCCAAATGAATGAGAACATACAATGTTTGTCCTTCTCCAATTGACTTACTTCACTCAGCATAATACCTTCCAGTTCCATCCATGTTGAAGCAAATGGTGGGTATTTGTCGTTTCTAATGGCTGAGTAATATTCCATTGTATACATAAACCACATCTTCTTTATCCATTCATCTTTCGATGGACACCGAGGCTCCTTCCACAGTTTGGCTATTGTGGACATTGCTGCTAGAAACATTGGGGTGCAGGTGTCCCGGCGTTTCATTGCATCTGAATCTTTGGGGTAAATCCCCAACAGTGCAATTGCTGGATCATAGGGCAGGTCTATTTTTAACCTGGTCATAGGGTCATAGGGAGGTCTTTGAGGAACCTCCACACAGTTTTCCAGAGTGGCTGCACCAGTTCACATTCCCACCAACAGTGCAGGAGGGTTCCTTTTTCTCCGCATCCTCTCCAACATTTGTGGTTTCCTGCCTTGTTAATTTTCCCCATTCTCACTGGTGTGAGGTGGGATCTCATTGTGGTTTTGATTTGTATTTCCCTGATGGCAAGTGATGCAGAGCATTTTCTCATGTGTATGTTGGCCATGTCTATGTCTTCCTCTGTGAGATTTCTGTTCATGTCTTTTGCCCATTTCATGATTGGATTGTTTGTTTCTTTGGTGTTGAGTTTAATAAGTTCTTTATAGATCTTGGAAACTAGCCCTTTATCTGATACGTCATTTGCAAACATCTTCTCCCATTCTGTAGGTTGTCTTTTAGTTTTGTTGACTGTATCCTTTGCTGTGCAAAAGCTTCTTATCTTGATGAAGTCCCAATAGTTCATTTTTGCTTTTGTTTCTTTTGCCTTTGTGGATGTATCTTGCAAGAAGTTACTGTGGCTGAGTTCAAAAAGGGTGTTGCCTGTGTTCTCCTCTAGGATTTTGATGGAATCTTGTCTCACATTTAGATCTTTCATCCATTTTGAGTTTATTTTTGTGTATGGTGAAAGAGAGTGGTCTAGTTTCATTCTTCTGCATGTGGATGTCCAATTTTCCCAGCACCGTTTATTGAAGAGACTGGCTTTGTTCCAGCGGATAGTCTTTCCTCCTTTATCGAATATTAGTTGACCATAAAGTTCAGGGTCTACTTCTGGGTTCTCTATTCTGTTCCATTGATCTATGTGTCTGTTTTTGTGCCAGTACCACACTGTCTTGATGACCACAGCTTTGTAGTACAACCTGAAATCTGGCATTGTGATGCCCCCAGCTATGATTTTCTTTTTTAAAATTCCCCTGGCTATTCGGGGTCTTTTCTGATTCCACACAAATCTTAAAATAATTTGTTCTAACTCTCTGAAGAAAGTCCATGGTATTTTGATAGGGATTGCATTAAACGTGTAAATTGCCCTGGGTAACATTGACATTTTCACAATATTAATTCTGCCAGTCCATGAGCATGGAATATATTTCCATCTCCTTGTGTCTTCCTCAATTTCTTTCAGAAGTGTTCTATAGTTTTTAGGGTATAGATCCTTTACCTCTTTGGTTAGGTTTATTCCTAGGTATCGTATGCTTTTGGGTGCAATTGTAAATGGGATTGACTCCTTAATTTCTCTTTCTTCAGTCTCATTGTTAGTGTATAGAAATGCCATTGATTTCTGGGCATTGATTTTGTATCCTGCCACGCTGCCAAATTGCTATATGAGTTCTAGCAATCTTGGGGTGGAGGCTTTTGGGTTTTCTATGTACAGTATCATGTCATCTGTGAAGAGGGAGAGTTTGACTTCTTCTTTGCCAATTTGAATGCCTTTAATGTCTTTTTGTTGTCTGATTGCTGAGGCTAGGACGTCCACTACTATGTTGAATAGCAGTGGTGAGAGTGGACATCCCTGTCTTGTTCCTGATCTTAGGGAAAAGGCTCCCAGTGCTTCCCCATTGAGAATTATATTTGCTGTGGGCTTTTCGTAGATGGCTTTTAAGATGTCGAGGAATGTTTCCTCTATCCCTACACTCTGAAGAGTTTTGATCAGGAACGGATGCTGTATTTTGTCAAATGCTTTCTCTGAATCTAATGAGAGGATCATATGGTTCTTGGTTTTTCTTTTGCTGATATGATGAATCACATTGATTGTTTCACGAGTGTTGAACCAGCTTTGTGTCCCGGGGATCAATCCTACTTGGTCATGGTGAATAATTTTCTTAATGTGTGGTTGGATCCTATTGGCTAGTATCTTCTTGAGAATTTTTGCATCCATGTTCATCAGGGATATTGGTCTGTAATTCTCCTTTTTGGTGGGGTCTTTGTCTTGTTTTGGAATTAAGGTGATGCTGGCCTCATAGAACGAATTTGGAAGTACTCCATCTCTTTCTATCTTTCCAAACAGCTTTAGTAGAATAGGTATGGTTTCTTCTTTAAACGTTTGATAGAATCCCCTGGGAAGCCATCTGGCCCTGGACTTTTGTGTCTTGGGAGGTTTTTGATGACTTCAATTTCCTCCCTGGTTATTGGCCTGTTCAGGTTTTCTATTTCTTCCTGTTCCAGTTTTGGTAGTTTGTGACTTTCCAGGAATGCGTCCATTTCTTCTAGATTGCCTAATTTATTGGCGTAGAGCTGTTCATAATATGTTTTTAAAATCGTTTGTATTTCCTTGGTGTTGGTAGTGATCTCTCCTTTCTCATTCATGATTTTATTAGTTTGAGTCTTCTCTCTCTTCTTTTTAATAAGGCTGGCTAAAAAAAAAAAAAAAATAAGGCTGGCTAATGGTTTATCTGTCTTATTAATTCTTTCAAAGAACCAACTCCTGGTTTTGTTGATCTGTTCCACAGTTCTTCTGGTCTCGATTTCGTTGAGTTCTGCTCGAATCTTAATTAACTCTCTTCTTCTGCTGGGTGTAGGATCTATTTGCTGTTTTTTCTCTAGCTCCTTTATGTGTAAGGTTACCTTTGTATTTGAGTTCTTTCCAGTTTTTGAATGGATGCTTGCATTGCAATGTATTTCCCCCTTGGGACTGCTTTTGCTGCATCCCAAAGAGTTTGAATGGTTGTATCTTCATTCTCATTAGTTTCCATGAATCTTTTTAATTCTTCCTTAATTTCCTGGTTGACCCTTTCATCTTTTAGCAGGATGGTCTTTAACCTCCACGTGTTTGAGGTCCTTACAAACTTCTTGTTGTGATTTAGTTCTAATTTTAAGGCATTATGGTCTGAGAATATGCAGGGGACAATCCCAGTCTTTTGGTATCGGTTCAGACCTGATTTGTGACCCAGTATGTGGTCTATTCTGGAGAAAGTTCCATGTGCACTGGAGAAGAATGTGTATTCAGTTGAGTTTGGATGTAAAGTTCTGTAGATATCTGTGAAATCCATCTGGTCCAGTATATCATTTAAAGCTCTTGTTTCTTTGGAGATGTTGTGCTTAGAAGACCTATCGAGTATAGAAAGAGCTACATTGAAGTCACCAAGTATAAGTGTATTATTATCTAAGTATTTCTTCACTTTGGTTATTAATTGATTTAAATATTTGGGAGCTCCCACATTCGGGGCATATATATTGAGGATTGTTAAGTCCTCTTATTGGATAGATCCTTTAAGTATGATATAGTGTCCCTCTTCATCTGTCACTACAGTCTTCGGGGTAAATTTTAGTTTATCTGATATAAGGATGGCTACCCCTGCTTTCTTTTGAGGACCATTTGAATGGTAAATGGTTCTCCAACCTTTTATTTAAAGGCTGTAGGTGTCCTTCTGTCTAAAATGAGTCTCTTGTAGACAGCAAATAGATGGGTCCTGCTTTTTTATCCAGTCTGAAACCCTGCGCCTTTTGATGGGGTCATTAAGCCTGTTCACGTTCAGAGTTACTATTGAGAGATACGAGTTTAGTGTCATCATGATATCTATTCAGTCCTTGTTTTTGTGGATTGTTCCACTGAACTTCTTCTTAAAGGGGAATTTTAAGAGTCCCCCTTAAAATTTCTTGCAGAGCTGGTTTGGAGGTCACATATTCTTTCAGTTCCTGCCTGTCTTGGGAGCTCTTTATCTCTCCTTCCATTTTGAATGAGAGCCTTGCTGGATAAAGTATTCTTGGTTGCATGTTCTTCTCATTTAGGACCCTGAATATATCCTGCCAGCCCTTTCTGGCCTGCCAGGTCTCTGTGGAGAGGTCTGCTGTTACCCTAATACTCCTCCCCATAAAATTCAGGGATTTCTTGTCTCTTGCTGCTTTAAGGATCTTCTCTTTATCTTTGGAATTTGCAAGCTTAACTATTAGATGTCGAGGTGTTAAACAGTTTTTATTGATTTCAGGGGGGAATCTCTCTATTTCCTGGATCTGAATGCCTGTTTCCCTTCCCAGATTCGGAAAGTTTTCAGCTATGATTTGTTCAAATACATATTCTGGCCCTCTGGCCCTTTTGGCGCCCTCGGGAACCCCAATTAAACGTAGGTTTTTCTTCCTCAGGCTGTCGTTTATTTCCCTTAATCTATCCTCATGGTCTTTTAATTGTTTGTCTCTTTTTTCCTCAGTTTCCCTCTTTGCCATCAACTTGTCTTCTCTGTCACTCACTCGTTCTTCCACCTCGTTAACCCTCATCATTAGGACTTCTAGTTTGGATTGATTGCATTTCATTCAGTTGATTTTTAATTTCTGCCTGATTGGATCTAAATTCTGCAGTCATGAAGTCTCTTGAGTCCTTTATGCTTTTTTCTAGAGCCACCCATAGCTGTATAATAGTGCTTCTGAATTGGCTTTCTGACATTGAATTGTAATCCAGATTTTGTAACTCTGTGGGAGAGAGGACTGTTTGTGATTCTTTCTTTTGAGGTGAGGTTTTCCTTCTAGTCATTTTGCTCAGTGCAGAGTGGCCAAAAACAAGTTGTATTGGGAAAAGGAGAAAAAGGAGAGAGAGAAGGAAAGAAAAGAGAAAAAGAAAAAGGAAGAAAAAAAGAAGAAAAGAAAAAGAAAGAGAGGGGAAAAAAGAGTGGGGGAAGCAAACAGAAATCAAAAAGCAAAAAAAAACAAAACAAAACAAAAAAACAAAACAAAAAAAACCACGGGGGAGTATGTTCTGATTCTGTATACTTTAAGTCCCTTGACTTCCCCTGGAACTTGTCCGTCTAGTTGGTCTTCTGGGGCAGGGGCCTGTTGTGCTGATTTTCAGGTGTTAGCACTTGGGGGAGCTGTTCTGCCCCCTGCCTGGCGCAGGGCTCAGTTGGGGTTGTTTACCCCGTGAGGCTCCTGAAGGAACAACCCCAGTGGCAGCGGCCAGCTCTGGAGCCCTGGATTCAGCTCCCGCAGTAACTACAGAGTGACTACGGAGCTCTCCGTCTGCAGGGCCTGGAGACTCCAGGGCGGGGCAGGAGCGTCCTTGCTGTGTTGGGCCCTCCCGGCCTCTGCCTGTCCAGGGGGCAGCCCGGATCCAGGGCTGTGTCCCAGCGCCCTGTGCTCTGGGCCTGTGCTGTTGGATTCGCGCTCCAGGCCGCGCAGCCCCCACCGCAGAGCCGCCGCCCGAGCCCCTCCAACCTGCTCCGGAGCCGCGCAGACCCCTCCGCACGGAGCCTCTTCCTCTGCCGGAGCCTCCTTCGAGCTGCTCCCGGCCGCGCAGACCCCTCCGCGCAGAGCCGCCGCCCGAGCTCCTCCGAGCTGCTCCAGGTCCAGCCGTGGGCGCTGCAGTCTTTTAGGGAGCTCCGCCGCGGGGTATGGTGCACTCTCCCTGGCGCTCAGGTGTCTGTTAGTGTCCCAGGGAGCCCGAGGGCATCCCCGCCCTACTGGGTCCTGCTCTAACTCCCTGGGAGCGCCTTTCCACCCGGGAAGATTGGTGCAGCTCCTGCTTCTCCTGGACGGAGCTTTCCTGTCCTGGGGGCACTCGCCCCGGCCTTAGCCCGGCTCCTCTCGGGGCCCCTCCCCCTTGGATGCCTTTTGTTTCTTTATTCCCCCCCACCTCACCCACCCACCCCCACCCCCCGGCTTCCTACCTTGATAGAAGTACGAACTCTTCTCACTGTAGCATTCCAGCTGGTCTCTCTTTAAATCTCAGGCCGAATTCGTAGATTTTCAGGATGATTTGAAGGTTATCTAGGTAATTTGGTGGGGACAGGTGATTTGGGGACCCTACTCTTCAGCCATCTTGCCCCTCCTCCTGCTTTTTTTTTTAATGGAGCTATAATCCACATACCTTAATATTCACCCTTTAAAAATGTATAATTCAGTAGTTTTTAGTATATTCACACATTTTAGAACCATCACCACTATCTAATTCCAGAAATTTTTTATCATCCTGAAAAGAAAACCTGTACCCATTGGTGACTCCTTGTTCCCCTAACCCCTAGCCCCTGGCAACCACTAATCTTTCAACCAAAATACTTGGATTTGTCTGTCCTGGGTACTTCATATAAATGGAATTATATGATCCATGACCTTTTGTATATGCTTCTTTCAGCATGCTTCTTTGACTTAGTGTAATGTTTTCAGGATCGATCCATGTTGTCGCATGTGGTGGTATTTCATTCCTTTTTAAAGGCCAAATAACATTTCATTGTATGGATATACACTACATTTTATCCATTCATCAGTTGATGGACATTTGGATTATTTCTACTTTTTGGCCATTAGGAATAATGCAGCTATGAACATTCATGTACCAGTGTTGATGTAGTTTATGTTTTTATTTCTTTTGAGTACATACCTAGGAATGGAATTGCTAAGTCATATAGTAACTCTGACCAACAGTATACCATAATCTGTTTTATGGCTCAGCTCCTATCATTAGCTCTTCAGGCCTTTCCAGTCCTTTTTTGCCCATTCAACATAAGAGTAGAATCTGGCAGGGGGCATCTCGGTGGCTCAGTGGTTGAGCATCTGCCTTTGGCTCAGGTCGTGACCCCAGGGTCCTGGGATTGAGTCCCATATCAGGCTCCTCAAAGGGAGCTTGCTTCTCCCTCTGCCTGTGTCTTTGCCTCTCTCTCTGTGTGTGTCTCTCATGAATAAATAAATAAAATCTTAGGAAAAAAAAAAGAATAGAATCTGGCAAATTTGAAAGGAAAGCCTTGGACAGAAAATGCCAACCCATTCATTTCTGTTGTAATATCTGTCACTGCTTCTATTTTGGATAGAAGGATAATGCCAGTGTTCCTCTCATTCTTAAAGGATCAAGAATCTGTCTTTTTAATTGAGATACTAAGCCTTACCTTTTGGAAACAAAGGCTGCAAAATAGCTTTTAGTGTTCTGAGTTCAACTGAGGCTATTTTTTTAAACTGTTGAGTAAATTTAGCTTTATGTATGGACTTACACAGTTTTTTGTATTTCCTTTTCGACAGATCTTCAGGATTTATTCCACAAGACTGGCCAGGACATGAATGGGAAGCTGACCTACCAGGAAATCTGGAACTCCTTAGGTTCTGCTATGCCAAGACTAGAGACCTTGAGACCGTTTGATTCTGATGGCGATGGAAGATATTCTTTCCTGGAGCTAAGGGTAGCTTTAGGTGTCTAGGCTCATCAGGCATATTTTTAGAAATGGGTATATACCTAGGACTACCTAATACCTACTCATCTAACAAAAACAATCCTTTTACTTACCTATCGATCCTCTGGTCCTCCAAACTACTGTAGCAGACACATTGCCATCTTTTAACTTGTTTGAAAAAGCTATAAAAAAAAAAGTTATTTTTTTAAAAAAGAAGGCCATTTTACTTATATTCAGAAATCTATGATTTCCTAAAACCAGAAAGATCTTAATTTCAAAAACTAGAAAAAAAGTCAAGCCCTCATTTTTTTTTTTTTTTTTTTTTTTTTAGGGAAGGAGACCTTATCTTTTAAAACTGGAAAATGTATATAGAGAGTAAGCCACCTTTTATATTTCACATAAATTTGCCTTAAATTAGCTGCACTTTATACAGACTCAGAAAATGTCTTTCCTTTAAAAGCTAGACCTTTTCTGTTTGTAAATATTTAAAATGAAAGAAAGAATTGTGCATATTTTGTGGGAGGTCGGAAGAATGGTTTGAAACAGGCTGTGAACAAATGACTTGTTATTAAAAATCACTAACGTGTTAACGGCTGAAACTATGTCCATGTCTCCTTAAGGC
This sequence comes from Vulpes vulpes, assembly GCF_048418805.1. Classification (NCBI taxonomy): domain Eukaryota; kingdom Metazoa; phylum Chordata; class Mammalia; order Carnivora; family Canidae; genus Vulpes; species Vulpes vulpes. The sequence continues at coordinate 51,684,493 of NC_132789.1, forward strand.
ACCTCCTTCACATGCTACCTCCAGGCTCAGGAAAGTAAGATTCTGGCAAAGGAACAAAGGTTCCTGTCCACCTCAGCTGGTCCCAACCTGTGAATGAGAGAAGTTTTGGTGGGGGCCTTTCTCACTTTTAATCCTATTTCAGGGTTTATGAGCCTAGAGTTATCCAGTGGGGAGCTACATTTTCTCCACCAGGTGAGCTAGGTTGTCTCCCCCCACTCGCCGACCCAAGCCTCTCTTAGAACTGTAGCCAACTCTCAGCTCTGGTCCAGGTTCCATTCTGCATGGCAGGGCTGCATCCTCTGCTATGCCAGCCCAGCTACCCAGGAGGAGCTGCAAGGGATGGCTTGGCCCCTCATTTTGACCCGAGGAACTCCTTGAGATTTTACCGGAAGGCTTACCAAAAAGTATCTAGTACATTCCTCTGTGGGCTGACCCCAAAGAGGTGGTAAAGTGCAGCATCTGAAATCATATCAGGTTCCCTCACAGTTGTCAGCTCAGAAGCAGCCAGAAGCCTTCTGTCCAGAGGATGCCAAACAGTATCAGGCAGGCCTGGAGCAGGGGGCATCACATGATGGCAGCAAGTTTTTTTCATAGCTCATAATAAGCAAGCACAATACTCTTCCCCTTAAAGACTTCTGTAGACCTGGTACAAAAGGTCCCCAGACTGGAAGGAATCACACACCCATGTTACACATGTGTGTGTGCGCGCGTGCCCGTGGGCACATGCTATTCTTTGAAGAAGGTTTTGGGCAACATGAAAGGAAAAACTGAAATGTAACTGTTTTGTAGGCCAAGTCAGGGAGAAACTAGAGCTTTCATGGCACAGACATCGTTCGTGGAGCTCATTCACATTTTAACTTTGTCCAGGTTACCCTGTTACCCAGGGATACTGTCAAGCACCCTTAAACATTTAAGGGCTGTTTTTTTCTTTACGTGATATTCAGTTCGGCCACTGGCTAACCTTGATTTGTTTTTTTCTGAAAGTATTCAAATTTAGTTAAAACAAGATGAGGTCTTTTCCTACTAATGTGTCTATTTACCTCATTATGGCTTATGCTTCTCTCTCTTTTGTTTTAAGACAATACTTCCTTCACCTATCTGAACTTTTTTTCTTTCTTGGAAAGGTTAAAATATAGCATAAAATTCACCTGGCACTTTAGGTAACTTGAAGACAACTCTTTTTCTTCTAGCTACCTTCCATGCTGCCCCCCCCCTTTTGAAATCTATATACCCTTACAGATTTTGTAACAACCAAATAAAATTCTAGCAATAAACTGAATTATACTGCTATATTTATATATACTGTACCATAAATAGCGTGTCTGTACCTGGAAGGTATTTTTTTAAGAACTGATTTATATGAAATATACTTGAGGGTAATGTAGCTTGTCCTTTTGAGTTTCAAATTCTTATTCACAGGCAGATACTCTGAGGACCCCTTAACTCTTTGTTGTCTGTACTTTTCTTTCGTATCATATAGCTATACCTGGAGAAGTCAGTTTTGTTTTTCAGTTTATCACCTTTCGTCCCGCCGCAAGCTCACGTGGCTCCCATCCCAGCTGTATTGGTACCTCTCCCCTACCACATTTGGCAGGTGTTCCTGCAACACTCTCAGACTGTGAATACCCTTGCTGTGCTGCTGTCCTATCTCCCAGGCAGAACGAGGGTATCTGGAACTCTTTTGTTCCAGGTTGAGGAGATTCATTGACTTGAGTTTGATGAGCTTGTTCTTCAGTGTTAATTTGGGTGTTTTATTTGGAAGTTGTCTTACCCGACGTGTGACTTTTGAGCTGTACTCAAGCCTCCCTAGTCTCAGCTCTAAGAGGAAGATTGGATTTTGGGGTTTGTTTCAAATACTTTTACCTTTTCACCTTGGCAGCTCCTATTGCTACTTTCCTGTTACCCAAAGCAGTGCTTCTTGGTCCTTTTCTTTTGCCTTTATTATCTGGGATAATGTTTATTATTATTATCCTCCCTAAAAATCAGAGGACCAAAAAGGTGTTACAGGAAGAGAAGAATCAAAGGAATAAAGAACCTGGTTTAGGGGTAAGTGTATTGTCATCTTAAGGCAGAGAGGGACCTGGCACTTAGGGATGTGTCTGGTACAGCAAAGCTGAAGAGGACACCCCTCACCTGCTACTTTTCCTTCCATTGGTGTTTCCTCACTTTATGTTGCTTTGCTGGACATTACTCTGTTGCCCCCACTTCCACTGCTGGTCTTGCCAGTCACAGTTGAAGACTTTGACTGTTGATGGGCTCATACTCATAATGGCTTGCTGTTGAGCTGTTTTTAGTGACAGCTTTTGCTTGCTACACACCTCATTGGCTTACTTACCAACACCAGCTAGATGTGGTCCCTTCTTTCATATCCAAACCAGAATGCATTTGGATATTCCTGAGACTTTATAGAGTGTGTATTGTTTGTTATACGAACCTAACCTACCTTGTTGTTTTCTCATATTAAGAGACGTAAATCTACTTTGCTTTAGTGGAGCTATTTTGGTAATGTATGAGCAATTTTGGTTCCCTTTGGGGAGTGAATGAATTCAAAGTCTCTATGACTTACGCTTTGCTTATTTCATATCAGTAATACAGCTATTTTAATTTATCTAAATAAAACATTTCCTTTTTCTCCTACTGTGTCTGTGACTAAAGGTTCCCCCCACCTCATACCTTCAATTACTAAGAAAACAAAAATCTGCTTTGATCCCTATTTTTATAGACTCCTTTATCCTTTCAAAAGCAAGAACTAACAGATGGTGAAGAATCTGCCTTAAGAACTGCAGCATCTAGCCTGAAGAAGTGAAGGCTGCTGCTTGGGCATCTGCCAGGCTAGAGGCAGTGGGATAAAGGGAGAGGGAGTCCCTTCGTCTCTCTGTATCAGCCAAACTCCACTTGGTCTCTATTAGTGTTTTGTGTTTTAGGTTTGTTTGTTTGTTTGTTTGTTTGTTTGTTTGTTTGTTTTTCGTCTGGTTGGTTGCTTGGTTGGGTTTTTTTGTTTGGTTGGTTCTTGAGTTTTGTTTTTTTTTAAGGTTCAGTAGAAAAGCATGTTTACAAGGAATGTTCCACTGTCTTTTATACAGGTGGCAGGGCGGAGAATGAAATCCATTACAAGAGAGAGGTCATATAGGGGCTAGGGCTTTTTCACACAAGGGAAAAAAAAAAAGAAAAATTCTACATATTTACTAGGATTCTGGGATTACACACACATAAGCAAACATACATGATCTGGGGGGCCTTTCCCTTCAGGGGTGACTACATAAAGCTTATCTCATTTACAAATATGGTGAGATGATTTCTTCATTCCCAAAGTGAAGGGGAAAATTTATATCCTAGGGTGGAGCTAGGCTTCCTTTAAAGTGGAACCAGGGATCCCTGGGTGGCGCAGCGGTTTGGCGCCTGCCTTTGGCCCAGGGCACGATCCTGGAGACCCAGGATCGAATCCCACGTCAGGCTCCCGGTGCATGGAGCCTGCTTCTCCCTCTGCCTATGTCTCTGCCTCTCTGTGTGTGTGTGTGTGTGTGTGACTATCATAAAAAAAAAAAAAAAAAAAAAGGTGGAACCAAATAGCCAATATTCTCTTTGTCTCTGCTTTTAGGATTGTTTCCAAACTGCACAGAAATTAATATCCCCATATAGTGGATATTAACTTTCGGAAGGTCCATGGATCCCTTTGATAATTTAAAAAGAAAAAAAAAAACATTTTGTATGTAATTTTAGAGGGTTCAGTGACCAGCCCTTCTCCTAAGCCAGTCTATTGACCACATTAATTACACCCTGCAGACACACACACACAAACACAATCATTTCCCAAGTGTTTTCTAACGACTTATCTTTAGGGAAGGGACACCATGGTGTTTGCTGAGAAGACCAAGAACTTTGGTGCTAGACAGATATAAAATTGAGACCTGGCTCTGCAACATAAAAGCAATATAGCAAATGCCCTTGGAACCTGTCTCTCCCCTTATAAGAGGAGGATTGTGAGGTCCATTTGGCAATTTTTTTGTATTAATGTAGAGACAAACATAAAAGATCTCAGTGCATCATCAGTAAAGAATGCAGTTCAGCCAGCAATGCAGTGTGGCTCGTGGATCTCATGACTTGTTTTGCGTGTGACATGGCCACTGAATTGCCATAGCTCATGCACCCCCAGCAGCTCTCTGGTGGCAGCAATTTTTAATGTCCCACAGAACAGCAGTGCCCCTGGCTGGATACCTGGCCCACAGTCTGGAATGTGGGGTTTTTTTTTTTTTTGGTCTTAAATACTGAATAGAGGGATGTTGCTGATTCACTCTTTTCCCACAGCCAACCCTCTGGTTCCTGTTTATGACTTGGTGAACTTCAGCTCAGTTTGCAAAGTGCCCCCATCCAACAGGGGAGGGACATTGCCTTCTAACAACAAATGAGACACAAAGGAGCCTTGAGCTTTTTTTTCAGTCTTTCATAATGTGACATCCAGATGGGCTCTGGCCTCTGTTAATACCACCTCCCTTGGGTTAGCTCCATTTTCCAGCTCTGCCCCTGATACCTCCAGCTCCCGCCGTCAAAGCAGGCTACAACTCTGAAGCAAAAGGCTTGGCATTGAAGCAGTGGTCTCCATGGGCCATCGTGGGTAGGGAATGGAAGTGGATGTTCCTTTCAGGACAGGTGTCCAAAGGGTAGGAGACTGAGTGGTTCATCACTGGAGGCAGGTTGCACAGGGAAATGGAAAAGGGCACCTCCTGAAAGATGGGAACTGGAAGTGGAGAGCTGGTCTGGGACCGCAGCATTGGGGAAAGTAGGGGCTGCAATGCAGGTTGTAGCAGGGCAGGGCCCTCCACCTTGGGGCTGCTGTCTTCGGCAACAGAGCTCCTGCTCTCAGAGATGTCCAACTCCCATAGAGGATCTGAATTCTGGACCTCAGTCTCAGTCTTGGTGGCAGCGGGGGGAGGCCCCGTGTTGATGGCTGTGTTCATGCCATAATACCGACGCTTGTTAATCCAGTACAACAGTGGGCTGTAGGTGAACGTGGCGGCTCTCATCACCTCCACCCATGCCTGGGCACGCTCTTCCCGCCTCAAGTTCTTCCTCCAGTGCAGAAAGAGAATGCAGCCACCAGTTGCCACAGAACACAGCCCCAGGAATCCAAAGTACAATGAGACCCACACTAAGGCAAGAAAGAAAAAGAGGCAAGGCAAGATAAGGAAAGCTAGGTCTAGAGAAAGCATGACCTGTCCAGACTCAGTCGAGCCTCTTGCTCCCAACCCTGGACCCATCCAATCCGATTTGAGAAACCTTACTAATGGCAAAGCCCATCAAGGAAGCAAGAGTTTATAGGTGACAGGGACACCGGTGTCCCATCCTATTCCATCATACCCACATACCCATTCAGCTGTGATGGCCTGGGGTATTCATAGTAACCCCCTTCTGGTTCAGCGGAGAAACAATGATTCTCTGCCACCGATCCCTAGTTTCCTAGAGGAAACAATATCCTAACTGCTTAGCACTCCTCCACGCAAGCAGCCACCACCCCATCCATGTAAAAGGTCTTCCCTGAGTATCTGCCCCAAGCTAAGGTACAGGGTAAGGGACAGAGACTGAAGGGGCATTTACCACCAGGGAGGCTCAGATCCTCCTGCTGGGAATCCATAAGGTCAAGCCTTGGTACCCAGCTGATGGCTCTGGGGAGAAGGAGCTCACTTACCCATCTGCCCAGCCAATAGAAGGCCCTGGAGTGCTTAGTCCCATTGTTGGGACTAAAGCTGAGGTCACTGGGTTCTGAGCATTAAACATTCTAGGGGCAGTGCTTATGAGGTCTTGGGTTAACAGAAGGAAGAGATTCCATCCAATGGTGTCTCCTAGGCCTAGTGTGTCTCTGCCTGGGACTGATCCCCCCACCGAATTGTCTGCCCTCCACCCCTTATGGTGAACTCTCAGAGAGGCCCCCATGTGTCTTAGAGGTCTATCCATGTTGCTGGGCTTTAAGAAACAGTTGAAGGACACCTGTCACCAGTGGGGAACAGGGCAGGGAGCACACACAACTTTGGGCAGCCTTGCCTTCAAGACTTCTATAACCAAGCCACAGGAGAAAATCTGCTGAAGGCAACTAAGTGATCAGCACCTCCGTCCTTCACTCTTAAAATCTCTTGTTTAGTTACCTTCCTTCAATAGGTGTTAGCCAATGTTTCCTGGGCCTCAGGCCCTGTGGGAGCTCCCTGCCAGCCAGCCCTACATCTCTTTCCAGCCTCACCTTCCTCCCTATCCTTCATACACCTTATGCTCTGACCCAGCCAGACTCTTGAACATACCTGGCCTATTCACATCTCTGGCGTTTTGCTCATACTGCTCCTCTACTTAGAAGTGCCCTCCCCGCTACCCCCTGGGTGAACACCTGCTTGTCTTCCAAGCCCAGCTCAGTCCTCTTACTCTGGGACAGTTGTTTCTATTGGCCTCCCCAAATCCCATCATCTCCAGTTTGAAGGGACTTTGAGAGTTGGGGGGTAGATCTCCCCTCCTCAGCAGCTGGCACCACAAGACTCCCCTGAGTGGGAGACTCGCGGCACATCCTGAGGTGGTCCAGTTAGAAAGCCCTTCCCTAGTGAAGCCCTGAGTTGCACCCCTGGGCCAGCTCAGCTACTGGCACCATTTTATTACTTCTTCTCTGCAGCCCCCCACCCCCGGCGTGTGATGTGGGGCACTATTCAGTGTGGATTTTCCTCCAGGTTCTGCTTGCTTGGCTCTCCTATCTCATTGGCTCCTGCTTTTCAGTCTCATTGCTGATTTCTCTTTTCCCTGCTTTCTAAATGCCAGCGTGCTCCAGGCCTCAGCCCTCCCTCCACTTTCATTCCGTCAGTGGTCTCATCCAGACTCATGGCTTTAAGTGTTACACAGGCACTAACAGCTCATGCCTTCTATCTCCAGCCCAAACTGCTCCTCAGGACTTTGGACTCATTCACCTCACAGCCAGGTTGACATGCCTACCTTTAAGGGGATTAAGTTTATCAAGTTATCTCAAATGAACATGCCCAAAGCCAGACTCCCAATCATCCATCCTCCAAAATCTACCCCAGCCTTCCTCCTCTCTGTAAATGGCAACTCTGCCCTTCCAGTTGTTCAGGCCAAAAGCCTGGATGTCACCCTCAGCTCCTTTCATTTGCTCACAGCCACGTTCACTCTGTTAGCACAGTCATTAGGCGTTGCCTTCAACACACATCTGGAATGTGACTACTTTCCCGCCACTACTACTGCATTCTATGCACCACCCTCCCCTGCTTGGAGTACTGGTCACCCTACAGGGAGACCCGGTTGCCTGGGACTGAGGAGGTTTTCCAGGACATATGATTTTCTACACTAAAACCAGGAAAGTCTTGAGTAAACCAGGACAAACTGGTCACCTTGGGAGAGCTTCCATCCTTGCTCCCCCAACACTGTATTTTGCCAGAAGCCAGAATGATCCTTTTAACAAGTAGGTTAAAAAAAAAAAATAACATGTTATTTCTCTGCTCAAAACCTACAGTGCCTTTTCCCCTTACTCAGAATAAAAACCAAAATCCTTAAGCAAGGTCTACAGAGCCCGAAGTGATCTAACTACCCCTCCCCATACCTCTTCACATAAGAACCTCTTTGCTAGGGATGCCTGGGTGGCTCAGGGTTGTGTGTCTGCCTTCGCCACAGGGCGTGATCCTGGACCCGGAGTCCCGGGATTGAGTCCCACATCGGGCTCCCTGCATAGAGCCTGCTTCTCCCCCTGCTGGTGTCTGTGCCTCTCTCTCTCTCTCTCTCTCTCTCTCTCTCTCTCTCTCTCTCTCTCATCTCTCGTGATTGAATAAATAAAATCTTAAAAAAGAAAAAAGAACCTCCTAGCTATTCCACAAATAGGGCAAGCATGCTCCTGCATCAAGGCATTTGCTGTTCCCTCAATCCGAAAGGCTCTTCTCCCAGATATCCAGACAGATGATTCCCTCATTTCCGTCAGCATTCTGCTCAAGTGTCCTCTTATCTCCATCTCTCTCAGCCTGCTTCGTTTTTTGGCATAACATGTATCATTATCTAACATTACAACTGACCCTTGAACAACATGGGGATTAGGGACTATGACCTCTGCACAGTTGAAAAATCCATGTGCAACTTCTGACTCCCTCAAACTTATCTACTAATAGCCTACTGTTGACCAGAAACTTTACCAATAACACAAGCTGTTGATTAACACATATTATGTATATGTATTATATATTGTATTCTTTTTTAAGGTTTATTTTTAATTTTGAGAGAGAGAGAAAGCACGTGTACACAAGCAGTGGGGAGGAGCAGAGAGACACAGACAGATTTCTGAGCTGAGCATGGAGCCCGTCAAAGGGCTCGATCCCAGGACCTCGAAATCATGAGCTGAGCCAAGATCAAGAGTCTGATGCTGAACTGACTGAGGCACCCAGGCATCTCTTATATACTATATTCTTACAAATAAAATAAGCTAGATAAAAGAAAAATGTTAAATCATAAGACAAAAAATAAATAAAAATTTTTAAAAAAGAAATCATAAGACAAAACACATTTACAGTGTTGTTAAAAGTCCACATGTATGTGGATCTGTGCAATTCAAACCCATGTTGCTCAAGGGTCAACTTTATTTTTTGTCCCTCATCCCACTAGAATGTAAGATCCATGAATTAGTAAACAAGAAAATAAATACCTAAGCATTTCCGATGGTCATAACTGCTATGAAGAAGATAAAATAACGTAATGGGATAAAGAATATAAAGGGACAGTGTCCATCAAGAAAAATACCTTTGAGGTGCTGACTTATGAACTGAACCATAAATGGCTGATGCAGATCTGAGCAGAGGGATCATCAACCAGTGCATGGATCCTGAGGCAGGTATAGGTGAGCACACTGGAAGGACTTCCTAGTCTCAGAGTCCACCACACTACTTCCAGCACAGGCCAGGGCCTATGAGTGCAGGGTGGCCTGAGAAAGGCTGGAGGCCCTGGCCCTGGCCCTGCCCCCAGGGAGTCCACCATTCCGGCGGGGTTTCTACCAGTAAGACCCAGACAAGGACTTCCACGAAGGCAAACTGGTCGATGCCACTGCAGTGGGCTTGCCCCAGGGCTGGCAGCAGGTGAGACACAGATGTTGGGGTCTCTGTGTCTGACACCGGGAAATCCTACTTGGTTCAAGGGGATGAAGAAGATGGTGGTATTGGGTCAACAGAGGTGAAGGAAAGAGCATTACAAGAATCAAAAGCAGCCAAAAGAGGGGCGCCTGGGGTGGCTCGGGTGATGATCCCAGGGTGCTGTCGGGCTCCCAGCTCGGCGAGAGGAGTTGCTTCTCCCCCTCCCTTGCCCCGCCTGTGCTCTGTCTCTCTCTCTCTCAGACAAATACATAAATCTAGAGAAACCAGCCAAAATAAAGGCTTGTCCGGGACAAGGAGGATGTCCGGAGACAAGGCTGGCATCTCGCAGGGTTCCAGATGCTGAAGGGCACCCAGAGCGCCGGGAGACGGCTTCCAGGGGCGGACGGAGCGCGGCGGCCGCTGCATCCGGGCGGGGGGCGGGGGGCCGGGGCCCCGGAACCCTGCGCGCGCGGAACCTCGGGGCCGGAGCGCGGGCGCGGGCGCGGCGGACCCGGAGCGCGATGGAGCAGGCGCGCGAGCAAGCTGAGGCCGCCGCGCCCGCGGACGAGGAGGCGGAGGAGGCGGCGGCAATGGCGGCCGTGGCGGCGGCTGGCACGGGCCCGGCCGTGCTGCAGGTGGCCGGGCGGTACCGGGGCCTGTGCGCCGTGCGCAGCCGCGCCCTGGGCCTGGGGCTCGTGTCCGCCGCGCAGCTGCGCGTGTTCCCGGTGCGCCGCGGCTCGGGCCGGGCCGACGGCGGCGGGGTCGGGGCGGAGCTCGAGGCCAACCCCTTCTACGACCGCTACCGGGACAAGATCCAGCAGCTGCGCAGGTGCGGGCGGCGGGCGGGAAGGGAAGGGAAGGGAAGGGGCGGCCGCGTCCGACGCCTGCGGCGCTTCGGAGACCCCGTGCGGCCCGGTGCCGGCGCCCGGAGGGGAGCTGCCCGCGCGGAGGAGCGGCGTGGCCGGCTGACGTCGCGCTGCGGCTCGGCCCTCGGCGGCCCTGCGGGGCCCAGGCTCCCGCCCTGCCCCGCGCCCTGCCCCGCGCCCAAGTTCTCCAGGCGCCGCGGCGGGATCCTGCGTCAGCCCGGATGGAACCGCCGTTTCCAGAACACCTGCCCTGCTTGTAGAATGGGAGCGTGAAGCCTTCCATAGCGGGGCGCGACTTAGGCGGGGTCGCATGCTGAGTCCCTGAGGCCTGGCCGGGAGCTCCGTTTCCAGGCCTCAGGCCGCAGCCCCGACTGCAGGGAAGGAAGCTGGGGGGAGGGAGCAGGGCTCCCGGACTACTGGGCTCACAGTTGGACCGGCCCTTGAAGCCTGTCTTTAAGAGGAGGAAACAGAGTCCGAGACCTGCCAGAGGCCACAGGGCTGCTTGGGATTCATCTGATTTGGGATCCAGGGTTCCTTACACTACCCCTCAGCTTCCAGATAAAAGGACTTGGAGATCCAGAGGCTCGAGGTGGGCGGGTGTAAGGGGGCCCAGGGAGGGTCTGAAGAGTGGAGGTGGACAGAGCTGAAGGAGTGAAAGGGGATTAGAGGGGCCCGGGCGAGAATCTGGCAGGTAGGCCGGCAGCTGTCTTAGGAAGAAAACCGGGAACTGTGCCCTGTAACTTTGAGTTTTGTCTCCTCTCTACTTCCATGGCCTTCATTTACTCCTCCATTATCTTCTGGACTCTTGCAGTCGTCCCCTAGCGAGCCTGCCCCACTTCACCCCAGTCCATCTCACTGCTGCCGTGGTGATATTTCTTCCCTTTCTGAAAAATGTCAGTAAAGGCATGAACGTTTTTTGCGCTCTTTCCAGCAGTATTCAAATACACTCAAGGATTTCCTTCTTGAAAGCCTTTTCTTGACCTACATTCCCCTCCAGGCTTTTCTTCCCTTTCACAGGCAGGCATCTTAGGAGAATTGTCTACTCAGACTCTGAATACTTCCCATTCACTCTTACTCATGAACCAATGAATGGGATGGTTTTACTCCTCCACCAGATCATTCCCATCAATATTTACACATACTCTTCTAAAGAGTGAGCTTTCCAAAGCACCCTCACTGACTAGATAATGTCCATCTTCCTTAGTTTCCATACAAGGTTCTTAATCCTGCAGAGTCTGTCAGTCTCTCTATATTCACTAAAACCTGGGCTCTTGGAGCACCAGCCACAGGTTTGGTGTGAACCAACAGTGGGATAAGGCTATGTGCCCTGTTGACCCCTTAAGCCTAGTATCTGGATTTTTGCGTCACACTTTGCACCAGTGAATTGGGAGTATTTGATCTACCTGTAGACCTACTGTATCTAGAGTATGGACAAACTGGAGGGTGTCCAGAGAGCAGCTTTATAGTGAGGAAATATTCACAAATCACGTATATGAAGAGAGGCCAAAAGAACTAAGGAAATTTGACCTAGAGAAAAACTTAGGGGGCGACAAGAGCAATTTTCAAGTACTCAGATGAAAGGGATTATACATTTTTTTCTTGTCCTGAGTGTGAAGATATCATTGGATAGATTTAGGCTCAGAACATTTTTAATGATAAAAGATGTCCAAGGTAGGAATGCACAGACTTAGGCCACTCCTCACTCTGTCCACTCACCATGGCAGGCCCAGGTGTGGCTGTGGATGCTTGCAGCACTAATCCTGGTCCTAGCGTTTACAGCCCTAGTGGAGCAGGTGCCACACCCCACAGGACAGGATCCCTGGAGTGACTTTGCACTGAGTTGGTGGCCTGCAATGGAGGGGAGGAAGTAGATCTGCCCATGTAATGGCATGAAGGGAGTAGTGCTTGATGTCACCTCTGGAACTGAGTTTTATGGAAGAGGGGCTCCATACGATGCCTTGATCAGGAAGCAGTCCACCAGAGAAGTGATCAGGATGTCCTTGGATCCTGCAGACCTATGACACTACAGGTCTCATGGAGCTGTAATCCCTGTTTGATGTCTTCCCCAAAGTGTACAGGGCCAAATATCACATTGAAGAATTCTTAAGTATGGCAGCCCAGCCCAACTACACGTTAGGCTTGAAGACCAGCTTCATTTTAACATAAAGGACAAGCTCTGATAATTCATCTGCTGGAGCAAATTCTTTGGAGAGAAAGTTAGGGAGAAACTCAGGTGCTAAATCTTATCCTACAGAATTCACTGTTTATTTTATTTTTTTTAAGATTTTATTTATTTATTCATAGACACAGAGAGAGAGGCAGAGACACAGGCAGAGGGAGAAGCAGGCTCCATGCAGGGAGCCCGAGGTGGGACTCGATCCGGGGTCTCCAGGATCATACCCCAGGCTGCAGGCAATGCCAAACCGCTGTGCCACCAGGGCTGCCCCAGAATTCACTGTTTTTAAAACCTCTAAATCATCTGGATCTGGATTAACAGATGTTGAACCTCTGAATGGGGTGAAGATGTCTAAGAGCTAGATGTATTCAAGTAAAAGCTTGACACCTAGTAGGAATGCTATTGGATTCCTGCTTGAGTAGGATGAGCAAGCAAGATAACTTCAAAGTCCTCTTCCCATCCTGAGGATTTGAATTCCAAGGACCCAGAGTATAAGTACCTGAGGGGCCAAGCTCTGCATCACTCTAGGAAATAACCTGCAAGAGAAGAATGTTATACAGGCCCCTTGAAGATTAATAGTAAATAACTGAATTTCCTTGTCCAGTTTCTTGATCTGGAAGATCAAAGGATCAAATCCTTTGCTATTGAATGCCTGTGTCTTCTCTCTCTCTCTCTCTCTCTCTCTCTTTCTCTCTCTCTTTCTTTCTCTCTCTGGAAGTGGAACATGATGCTTTGTTATTTCCAAATTCAAAATGTCCCAAGTGGTTTCACTTTTGGTTTACCTTTAATCAGGTCTGACCCAGCTGCTTTTGAATCCCGACTAGAAAAGCGCATTGAGTTTCGGAAGCAGCCAGTGGGACACTCCAAGCAAGGTGACTTCATCAGATGTGTAGAACAGAAGGTAAGACCCTCTTTGTGTTTATTGGCTCGCCAGTGTACTGCATCCCCATCCCTCAACCCTATCCTGGGAGTGGACTCACTGATGGGCCGGCTGGATGAACTGAACGTAGCCTCTCTACACAGCTCAGTCTCCATCCATAAATGGTATCCTGCTCTTTCTGGCCAGGTACTGTAATCATGGTAGAGATCTAGAGGGATGAAAAAGGCAATCCAAGCTCCGGGGGGGTGCAGTAGATCAAGGCAAAGCACACATGGCAGTGGGTTCTAGGGATTAGGGGAAAAAAAGTGCTTAATAGCTACTCTTATCCTTAGACAAGAATCAGAGCTGGGGAAAAGCATGGTGCTTTTTTTTGTACAGTGCTTTTCAAACTTTTTGATCATGATACACAGTAAGAAATGTATTTTACACTGCAGTTCAGTACACACAATTGTATATGACTGTAGCTGAAGCAGAGTTTTTATAAAACAATGCTTTTACTACATGCAATGCACTTTTTTTTCCCTTAAAAATCTTTGGCCACAATCCAGTAAATTGATTTCACAATCTATAATTTGAAAAATACTTAGTATTGGTTAGTACACATTTGTTCTGGTACACAGAACGAATTGGAGTGGGAGAGGCTAAAACCAGGAAGTATATGTAATAATCCAGGTATGGGCAGTTTGGGCCTGAAATAACATACAGTGGAAAATTGGGATTCTGCACTATGTTTTAGAAAGAGGGATGTCTATTTAATTTGGACAGTAAGTTTTTTTGCCTTGAGTATTCTAAATTTAAGAGTATCCACTCAATTAAAAAAAAAAAAAAAGAGTATCCACTCAATCTTTTAATAACTGATTAAGTTCATTAGAACAAAAGCAAGTCACTTAATTTGGGGAGCAAATTCAACCTCCTATGACAAACATAGTTTTTTTTTGTTTTTTTTGTTTTTTTTATTTATGATAGTCACAGAGAGAGAGAGAGGCAGAGACACAGGCAGAGGGAGAAGCAGGCTCCATGCACCGGGAGCCTGATGTGGGATTCGATCCCGGGTCTCCAGGATCGCGCCCTGGGCCAAAGGCAGGCGCCAAACCGCTGCGCCACCCAGGGATCCCGACAAACATAGTTTAGAACTTTATGTGAACAAACAAGCCTCTACTACAAATATTTTAATAAATGTAATTTCCTATAATAAACATTTATAGTGCCAATGTTACAATCAGTGGCTCTTGGAAGTATTACTGTATTACAAACTTTCAGTATGACTGGGAAAGCCTTTTGCCCCCTTTTGTAAACAGACTTAGCAATTCAACTTCATAATGACAAGATGCAAACATAAATCAAGATGTAACTTAAATTATGGCAACTCTTGGGTAAATAATGACTTACTGTGTTTCTTACCTAGCTAGATAGAAGGCTGCTAATGACTCCATTTGCAAAGCCTTTTCTTTACTCTGAGTCATTGGCTCCCTACCACATGAGCCTTTCTTATAAAAAAATTTCTTAATTCTCCATTGTGTACCCTCAAGTGAAAAGTAGACAATGTAACCCACTAGTACACATAATTTCAGGGGGAAAAAATCAATATAATGCCCTAGCTGTAATATAAAGGAAAGAACTTTTAGGTTTTTTTTTTTTTAAGATTTCTTTATTTACTAGAAAGAACACAGCACTGGTGGGACAGGTCCAGACGGAGAGGAAGAGGCAGACTCCCCACTGAGCAGGGAACCCCATGCAGGATCGGATCCCAGGACCCTGAAAGAGAGTGCGTGTATTTGAGTGCACATGAGAATGGAGGAAGGGGCAGAGGAAGAGAATCTTTTCTTTTTTTTTAATTTTATTTATTCATGAACGACACAGAGAGAGAGAGAGGCAGAGACACAGGCAGAGGGAGAAGCAGGCTCTATGTAGGAAGCCCGAGGTGGGACTTGATTATGCCCTGAGCCAAAGGCAGACACTCAACTGCTGAGCCACCCAGGCGTCCCCAGAGGAAGAGAATCTTCAAGGAGATTCCCTGCTGAGTGCGGAGGGTTGATGTGGAGCTCCATCTCAGGACCCATGAGGTCATGATCTGAGCTGAAACCAAGAGTTAGATGCTTAACCAACTGAGCTACCCAGATGCCCCAAGGAAAGAACTTTTTAACAAAATACTTATTTTGTAGATGATATGAGTGAAATTTCTCTATAAGTGAAATTTTTATAAGTGAACTTTATAAAGTTCTTGAGCACAACTATTCTGTGAAACCTAATGCAGTCATCAGAGGCTCTCTCACCTATATGTGAAATTATCGTAAATACATAGAGAGCAAATGCTGACTGGTTTTAGGGGTGTTGTGTTATTACTTTTAAAAATGGTTTGGCGCCTGCCTTTGACCCAGGGCACGATCCTGGAGACCCAGGATCGAATCCCACGTCGGGCTCCCGGTGCATGGAGCCTGCTTCTCCCTCTGCCTGTGTCTCTGCCTCTCTCTCTCTCTCTCTCTGTGTGACTATCATAAATTAAAAAAAAAAAAAAATGCCTAAACTGGGACAGGATGCTTGGGTAGCTCAGTGGTTGAGCCTTGAGCCTTTGGCTCAGGTCGTGATCCCAGGGTCGTGGGATCGAGTCCCACGTTGGGTTCCCTGCAGGGAGCCTGTTTCTCCCTCTGCCTGTGTCTTTGCCTCTCTTTGTGTCTCATGAATAAATAAATAAAATCTTTTTAAAAAATTAAAAATAAGAAAAATTAAAATTCCTAAACCATGGGCAGTGTTGTCAGTGCTCCTCATGAGATTCCACAATGTGCAATCTTCTTTTAAGTTATATAGTAGTTGCATTTCTAAAAAAACCTCAGTGTTTGGGGCACCTGAGTGACTCAGTGGTTGACATCTGCCTTTGGCTCAGGTTGTGATCCCAGGGTCCTGGGATCGAGTTTTGCATCAGGCTCCCCACAGGCAGTCTGCTTCTCCCTCTGTCTGTGTCTCTGCTTCTCTGTGTCTCTTATGAATAAATAAATAAAATCTTTTAAAAAACATAATAAAAAATATAAATTAAAAACTCAATGTTTATTAAAGCCATATTTTAAAAAAGAAGAAAAGAAAGGGAAAGCAAAACAGAGTTAGAATGTAAACCCAGATAACTTGAAAAGGTTTTTCAATTTACAAGGACATCTGGCCAGACACTGAAAAGTTGTGCAGGGTGGGGTAAAATTCTTCATTATGTGGAATTCATTTTTAAGATTGTAGGTCCTGGTACCACTTCCCCTCCCATAAATACAGATGTCCTTATCTAGTCAACTCTTGTGGTAACAGAAAAGTTGGTTCACACAGATTTCCAAAGCATCTGGAGGGAGGTAGTACCCATTTAAATGTCTTATTAAGTGCCCTTGAGACTTTTGGCACATACTTTCAACTATAATTTTAATTATTATAGTTCATTGGTTTTAAAGCCCACATTTCATTTTTTTTTTTTGTATTTTAACATTTCCAGAGTTGTCTTAAAATTAATGTGATATGAAGATATTTTGTTTTATTATTTAATTGGCATAATTTTCTGATACATAAAATAATGCTGCTTCTTAAGTAGTGTCTTAGGTCAAAATAAAATGCAATAAGCTTATACTTGGAGCTTAAATTTGTTATTTGTATAAGCGCAAATGGGAATAAAGAATGGATTGGAGGGACATTGTGGGAAAAGAATACACCGGGCTTAGAGATTAAAAGGTGAAGGCAGCTATGCAAATGGAGAGTTTCATTTGTTTTATTTTCACAATGCACCTGAAGGTGAGTGATACGAAAATGAAATCAATTTTCTTTTTTCTGCAAAGTTTATGTGTGAAGGACAGACTGCATTAGGATGCTGCCACTACATAGGGATATGACCAAAAAGACGAGGGTATATCCAACAGATTTTTCTACACCAGACTTTTGTCTAATGTATAGGTGCCAATTCTGTGGGCATCATTTAGGAAAAGTTTCGATTCCTTAAGGCACAGAATAACGAAAGACAGAACTTTATATGGGCAAGTTTTTCAGTCTCAGAATCCCAGCTGTAGATTGTACTTCTCTGGAAAGGCTTGGACTTGAACTGAGAAATTGAATGAAAGGCTTAGAACAACCCATCCCTACTGTCAGAAACCTCATAGTAGAATTTCCTGGCTGTGGCCTTTATCAGAGATAGTGGCCTAGAGGAAGAAATAATCACTAATTAGATAGAGGGAATATTATGAGTAAGTTGAAAAGACTAGTCTGGTGAGGATGCCTTCCATCAGAAGTGTGTCACAGGTGAGAAGCCGCCTTCGAAAATTCATTTTTCCATTGCTCACCTCCTTTGTGGCACACCATTGAGCAGATCAGAGAGCAGAGCACAGAAAACCCTCATTCTGGAAGGATGTAGCAGGCCTCACTCTGGGAAGGAGTACTTCATATCCATAGTGGCAGGTATAGAATGGACTCTCAATACCAGTATATGGTAGTTACTAACAAAGAAATCTTCTGTTATCTGTATCTCAAAAGCTGAGTCATAGAAAAGTCTCACAAACAATAACTCCTAGAACAGTGTGTGTGTACAGTTACTGTATAGGATGGAGAAAAGTGAGTTTTCAAGTGTCAAGTTACTAAATGAGATATTGCACACATGTAGTGGTCTTTTTCTTATGAGTAAGGTATGGATAAATATCCTGTCTCATCATGTATTTCAGACAGACACCTTGGGGAAACAGCCTGTGAGCAGAGGATTCACTAAGGACAAGGTAGGTTGAAAGATGAAAGATCTAAGTCTGAAGTCAGAACATCTGTAACAAGAGACTGCAGATTTGAACATATTTACTGTGGTTCAGTGATTTTGTGATTTTTTTTTTCCAGCTGTGGAGATGAGAAATATTTCTAAAAATTTTTATGTCCTTGTTACAACCTCTAGCATATTATGTGTCCTGGGGGTGCTAGAGGAAATATGAAGGAAATCCTAGTGATATACTAGTTTTAAAAGATCAAAGCATGTTTACTCATTTAATTTGCAAATAAGGAGCCACCCCTAGTAGAATAGCAATTAAAGGTGACAGTCAGATTTTCTCCTCTTACCAGCTACAAAGTGCTGCAGTGCTCATTAGTGAGGATAAAGCATTTGGAAAGTACTTACAGATATGCCCCAGGAATAGCACTGTAAAAACCTGCCTGAGTTTAGGGGTTTACTTCTCTGAGCACGCAGGTTTTCTTCTACACATTCTGTACTTATTGAAGATCTGCTCCACTGTCCTGACCTATTGCTTCCCACAAGGCTTACAGATAGTTAAGCTGTTTTATTTTTTTAATTGTGGATATTAATTGCCTTTTATTTTCTCATTCAGACTCTCAGTTCAATCTTTAACATTGAGATGGTAAAAGACAAAACCACAGAAGAAATAAGACAGGTAATGAATGAAAATGGGTTGGCACACTTTGTGAAAACGTGTGCTCTTTGAGCCAGATCTGAAAGTAGAAAGGAGTGTACACTTCTTGACACCTCTTTCTAGCCAAAATGAAAGGTGGCCATAGAAAGCAAAAGTGATACGTTACATGAAATGTGATGGCATAAGAAAGCTTGCCCTTCTTGATTTTACTCCTATATGTCTAATCAACTCACATTACCCCTTTCTGTTTCATTCCTGTTGCCCAGATCTTATTTAAAACCATCAGTATTGTGTTCCTGCCTTACTATATGGCCTGTCTAAATAGGTTTCCCTGCTCCTCCACCTCTCATAGCCTTACTGGCTGAATCTTCTTAAAGTTCTGCTTTCGTTATGGGAAGGCATAGTGTATTGGTTAAGAACACAGACTCTAGAGTCAGGCCACCAGTTTTAAGTCCTAGCTCTGCCACTTACTAAGTGAATGACTTTGATAAGCTAGTTAACCTCTCTGGGCCTTCATTTCCCTATCTGCAGAGTGGAGATAACTATAGTACTTATCTCATAGAGTTATTTGGGGAATTAAGTGAGCTCATATTTGTAAAACATATAGAACCATGCCTGGCACAGAGTAAAGTACTGCATTTGTGTTTTTAAGTAAATGAATAAAAATAAACACTATGTCAGTGACCTGCTTGCAAATGTTCAGTGACTTCCTGTATTCCTTTGCTTGCCATGCAGAGTCCTCTTATTATTATGGGACCTGCTTCAGGAAGCTTTCTGGATACCTTCCTTCTAAGTACTCATAATCTATCCTACCTCTTTAGTCATTCCATACACCTTGCATTGCTATTTAATTTTGATTTCTATGATTCTTCTTTCTCTAATTAGACTATAATAAACTATTTATTGACATTCCTTGTAATTCCATGAAGTATTTTAGGTATATTGAGGAAAAAATAATAAGAAAAGCAGTAGACTATGTGTCAGGTACTGAGTGCTTCATATGCACTATTGCATTAAATTCTCATAACTACCTGGAAGTGTAGGTGCTATTATTTCCAATTTACAAGTGAAGAAACTATGGTTTAAAGAGATTAAGTAACATAAGGGTAGAGCTGGGACTCAAACCCATGTCTGTTTGACTCTGCATCCTATTCCCTGGTGGGAAGTTGTGCCAATTGCCATGAGTTTCCTTTGGGTGCTGTTTTTTGTTTCAACAAAACCATTTATTGAATACCTATTAAATGTCAAGTTGTATGCCAGACACAGAAATAAATGAGAGAATCCCCTACTCTCAAGAATTTTTAGCCTAGTAGAAGGACAAACACAAAAACATGAGAATAGCACAGGGTTCTAACTTGTGTTAATAGAGGCTTATGCAAAGTCTCTAGGAGACCTCAAACTATGTCCTCGGGAAGAGATGCCAATAGAAAGTGGACACCAAGCATGTCCTTTAGGGGAGAGAGAAGCCAGGCCCAGGATGCTTGAGCATATAAATATCATTCAGGCCTATAATTTTAGACACAAATTTGTGTTCATTATAATTTTGAGTAACCAATGTCAGTTATGTTAGGAAACATTTGTCTGTCTTACAAATTTCGGTGTTGATCATGAACTATCTATCAATATAAATTAAATAAAAATAGCAGGATATGATCTCCTTAAAATGAAAAGACAGTGTCTGACATGCAAAAAAAAAAAAAAAAAAAAAGGCAAAGCAACCTTTGGCTGTATTGACAGTGGTCAGGTCCTGGGAGGTAATAGTTCTGTATCCTGTGTTAGTTAGATCTTACTTTGATTGGTATCTTCAGTTAGGGGGCCCTCCATTCTTAATGAAAATAGTAACAAAGCAAAGCATCTCTAAAGGAGGGTGGCCTCCTTCAAAAGCTCACTCAGGTGTCACCTAGGCTGTGATGCCTTCCCCAACTTCTCTGCCTTTGCTAATGCTGTCATTCTCTGCTTAGAATGTGTGTCTTCTATCCTTCCTGTTTTCTTCCCAGCCTCCTTGTTCACCTGGCTAACTCCTAATCATTCCTCACAATATTGCTCAAGTATTCCCCTCCTCTGGCACTCATTAACTAACTTGGATTAAGTGTCTTTTTGTTGCCCTCAGAGTACCTTGGCTCTGGTTTGCATTGTAATTCTGTTGTATTAAGCACAAACATATTTCACCTAGTCTTCACAGTAATCCTCTCAGGTTGATATTATTGCTATTTTACTGATGATTATATTGGTGTTATTTAGTGATTTTCAATAATTTGTCCTAAGTAGTATGACCAGCAGATGATTGGACCTGGGATTTCCATCCAGGTCTACCTGAGTCCAGAAACTCGGTTCTGAATGACTGATGCCCTGGCTGTCTGAGAAGCCCACAGTTGGCTGGGGAATACTGGTTTTGCAAAGGAAAAGAGAAGATATGAGAACGTGTCTGTTACATACGGGCACATCTTGAGAGAACTGATTAACAAGGCCATGAAATCTATTTGTCTGAAAGGAATTTGTTATTAAGAGTTACAGTTTAATCATCTAGCGAGTAGATGGTATAAAATATTTTTGTAATCATATATTAGTAATAAAAGTATTATGTTGGGTTTTCTTCCTTGTTACCAAATAGCATGTTACTCTGAGCAATGAAAGCTGTCACCATTTCTTGGCATAGGTTGAAAAGATTATCCACATGTCACAGACACCCTCTCTTTTTTGTACAGATTTGGCAGCAGTATTTTGCAGCAAAAGATACAGTCTACGCAGTTATTCCTGTAAGTAGTTTGGAGGGGAAAATGAAAGTGTTATAGCATGAAGGTCAGCGATCTAACCTTAGCGGGCAGTTGCCTTTACTTTTTCTATGTTTATTGCCTCTCGAGAACTTACATTTATAGCTCTGAGGGTTTTTATTATGCCCTAAGCACCAAATATTGGAAACTCCATATGGTATATTTATGGCTCTTGTTTTCCGTCTTTCTGGTTTAGAAATGTCTCTTTGACTCAAGTCTCTGACAAGGGAGCATGGTATAAGCTCATGTTGCTGAGCAATTTCCAAATGTGTTTTACTTCTTTTTGGTGTTTTCCAACCATAGTGTTGGAATTTCAGACAGGGACCCTAACATAGCTTTCTTCCCCTTTCATCTGTAAATGGCCTGTTACTGAGCTGACTTAGAGCCTCCTCTAGGCTTTTTCTGGCATTTCCCATTAGCAAGTGGCATTTTCTTTATTTTCTCCCTTCTTGAAATTGCTGTCTTGGAGATAGTCACTGGCCACTGCTTGGCCATTGAGGTTTATGACTAGGAAGGGGTTCTGCTGGCTTCTTCTACTTTAATGTCCTTACACTAACTTTTGCATAAAGCATTTTATCAGCTAGTTCTGTAATTGCTCTTCTTCCCTGAAGAGGAAGTCATTTAGGTTAAATTTACATCAAGCACTGAGTTTACAAGTATGAGTTGGAGATTAAGAAGGAAAACTTAGAGACAAAAAGGTAAAGTCGGGTCTTTTGTTTGCTCTAAGAGTGTTGCTACCCCACCTCTTACACACACAGACTGTTGTTCAAGAGTTCAACGACCAAAGGATCTGCACTTTCTGTAATATTTGAGATCTCTAATACTGACTCATTGTTTAAACAGGCCTTCTTGGCTCTCCCTGAGACAGCCTCAGGGACCTGAAGTCTCTGACACTTGGCAGAGTCCCTTGCCGAATTTGGAGCATTTGGAGTATCCACTCTTCACGTGTAATTCTGACCTTGAGCAGCCAAACATATATCCAGTTTTTCTCTTTATCGTAAGAGGGATTTGTAAATGATAGAACTTAAGAGATCTTTTTAGTTGTATTTTACTTCTAGAATTCAGTCTTGGTGAATTTAAATATGATTGCAGCCTTATATTTTCTTGGTTTTGAATTTAATTCTTTTCTAACCTACAGGAAGAGAAGTTTGACCTGATCTGGACCCGGGCTCAGTCCTGTCCAACAGTAAGTTTCCAGTGACCAGATGAGGATTGCTTATCAGTGCTGGCAAACAAGGTGTTTTCTAGCCTATCCCTTCATACTCCATACTATCTCGTGTTATAGTGCTCTGCTTATTTAACCAAGATGCTCACATGTTAACTGTACTGATAAGAGATTTTCAGCTGTAAGGAGTCATGTGGGTTTGTCTCACAGTAAGTATCTCAGGATCTCTAGCTCCCTGGCATGGTGCAGCCCCTTTCTGATTTGGATCTCTGTCATTATAAGTGAACATGGGAGGCAACACCTGAGCCCATAACATTTTCACCCTCCTTCAAGCTTCTGTTTTATTGCCAGTTTCTTTTCCATTTTGGCCTTGCTATTCTGCTTGTGTGTGCCTAAGGAATTATGAGTTTGTTGGAGTCCTGCACTGCCAGAAGACCTAAAGGAAAGGGAATTGATGAGGTGGACCAGCTAGCTGACTTGGTGTCAGTAATAATTTCTAGGATTTTTCAAAAAGATTTTCCAAACATTGCTGAGAAAAAATAAAAAGCATCTAAGTAAATGGAGAGATGGGCTATGATCATGGATTGAATGACTTGGTATTGTCATCATTTCTCCCCAAGTTGATTTCTATAGAGTAAATATCCCAATCAAAATCACAGTAGGCTTTTTTTTTCTTTAAAGAAATTGACAAGCCAATTAAAAAAGAATTGTTTGGATATCCTAAGGACCTAGAATAACAAAACAAGTTTTGTTTTTTGGGCATTTTTGCTTTTGTTTTTGAACAGCAAAGCAAGGTTTATTGAGTGATAGTGAAGCAAAGTTAAGTGAGTGATAATATGAAGCTCCCAAAGAGGAAGGAGACCCACGAGGGTTGTCCTAAAGCAGTTTTGTAAAAAATGAATAAAGAGGACTTACATTTCATGATTTCAAGGCTTATTTTAAAACTACAGTAATAGGGCAGCCTGGGTGGCTCAACAGTTTAGCACTGCCTTAAGCCCAGGGCAGAATCCTGGAGACCCAGCCTACTTCTCCCTCTGCCTGTGTCTCTGCCTCTCTCTGTGTCTCTCTCATGAATAAATAAATAAAATCTTTATTTTTTAAAATAAAATATTTAAAAAGTAAAACTACAATAATGAAGACAATATGATTGTGTCATATAGATCAGTAGAACGGAACAGAGAATCCAAAAATAGACCAACATGGTCGGTCAGTTATTTGTTACCAAAGGTGCCAAGGTAATTAAATGGGGAAAGGATAATCTCTTCAGTTGAGATATCCATATGTAAAAAATGAACCTCTACTCTTACCTCACGCTGTATCCAAAAATTAACTCAAAATAGATCCTAGATGTAAATGTAACTTTTAGAAAAAACAATCTTGGGCAGCCCTAGTGGCGCAGCGGTTTAGCGCCGCCTGCAGCCCAGGGCATATTCCTGGTGACCCTGGATCGAGTCCCACATCGGGCTCTCTGCATGGAGCCTGCTTCTCCCTCTGCCTGTGTCTCTGCCTCTCTGTGTTTCTATGAATAAATAAATAAAATCTTAAAAAAAAAAAAGAAAGAAAGAAAAATAAAAAATCTTAGGTTGAATGTTAGTGATCTTGGGTTTCGCAAAGATTTCTCAAGTATATCACAAAAAACACAAACTGTAAAAGAAAAAATCAAAATCAGTAAATTAGATTTCATCCAAATTAAGCTTTTCTATTTGTATTCTCATGTTTATAGCAGCATTAGTCACAATAGCCAAAAGATGGAAGCAACCCAAGTATCCATGAATAGAGGAATAGATAAACAAATTGTGGTATATACACCTAATAGAGTATTCAACCCTAAAAAAGAAGAAAATTCTGACAGATGCTACAACATGGATGAACCTTGAAGACATTATACTAAGTGAAATAAGCCAGCCACAAAAGGACAAAACTGCATGATCCCACTTACATATCTAGAATAGGTTTAAGTACCTAGAATAGCCAAATTCATGGACAGAAAGTAGAACGATGGTTGCTAGGGGATGGAGAAATGAGGGAATGAGGAGTTATTTTTTAATGGACATGGAGTTTCAGTTTCAGAAGATTAAAAAAGTTTTGGAGATGGATGGTGGCAATGGTTGCACAACAGTGTGAATGTACTTAACGTCACTGGATTGTACATTTAAAAATAGTTAAAATAATAACTTTTATGCATATTTTACCACAATAAATAAAAAATAAAACTTTCTACTTTTCAAAAAACATTGTTATGAAAATGAAAAGACAACGCACAGACTGGGAGAAGATATTTGCAAGACACACATTGATAAGTGACTTATATCTAGAATATATTAAAAACTCTTACAATTTAAGGAGATAGGCAACCCAATTAAAAAATGGGCAAAAGGGACGCCTGGGTGGCTCAGAGGTTGAGCATCTTCCTTTGGCTCAGGGCATGATCCTGGAGTTCTGGGATCGAGTCCCACATAGGGTTCCCTGCATGGAGCCTGCTTTTCCCTCTGCCTATGTCTCTGCCTCTCTCTCT